>NW_008238325.1:1537726-1540511 GCF_000691975.1 Corvus brachyrhynchos | reverse complement strand
TCTTGTAAAAATCCCCGCGGCCAACTTATTTTTTTGGTTGATTTTCCCCTTTCCCTTCCTTCCCATCCTCTGTTCTCTGTTGGTTTTTTACCTCTGGGCTGCTGAAATGGAGCTCATCAAAACCTCCTGGTGAATGGACCTCCCAAAAAATCCTGATGAGACAGAATCCTTGGAACAGCACTTATTCCTATTGAATTTGGAGTTAATTGGTCTGGAAAGGAAATAAAATCCCTCGTGGGCAGTGATTTATACACCTGAGAGACTGAAAAAAGGGCATGTGAAGAGATTCTTGTCCTACAGTGATAGGACAAGAGGAAATGGCCTCACTTGTGCCAGGGGTGGTTTGGATTGGATATTAGGAAAATTTTCTTGCCAGAAGGGGTTGTCAAATGCTGGCACAGCTGCCCAGGGCAGTGGTGGAGTCCCCATCCCTGGAGGGATTCAAAAGCTGTGTGGATGTGGCACCTGGGGACATGAATTAGTGGTGGTTCCACTTTTCAGATCCTCCAAATTCCCACTGATCTGAACAACGTTAATTCTAAGGGCCACAGGAATATATTATTTATATTATATTATTATTATTATTAAGATAATTCCTTTGTGTTTGAGTCAGGATGATGCAATAGCTGCCTTCCTAATCGATGCTGTCTTGAGCTTTTTGAGTGTTCTGCACAAACCTGTTGGTAAAAATGAGGCATACAGAAATATACATTCGGGGATTTTTCTATAAATGATATATAATTTATATAATAGTGGTTTTTCCTTCTAATTCCAGGCTGATGATACCCCCTGGTTCAGGCATCAGGTGTTCCCCTAGGTTCAACAGCCAACACTGAATTTGCATCTCCAAGATGCTGTAATTCAGCAGGGGAGAGCAGCTCTTCTCTCTCCACCTGACCACGGAGCTGAGGAGATTGAGTGACCCCCCCTGATCATGGTTTGTGTTGCCAGGGGCTGTCCCTGTGCCTCAGTGGCTTGGCTGCACCATCAATCACCTCCCACAATTAAAACAACACAGCTCCTGGGCAGCTGCCAGCTCCTCGAGCCTGTGGGGTTTTTTGGCTTTCAAATTACACAAGGGCTGGGGTCGCCCATCATTTCTTCCTTCTCCCAATGACTTTGGTTTCGGTGTCTCTGGGGTGTTCACCCCAGGGCATGGCAGGGATGGGATCTTTGTTCATACAGGAATCATAATTTTTGTTAGTGGCACAGTAGCACTCAGAGTTTCTAAATAAGGCAGATAAAACCATTAAATAACCGCACTATTAACTATTTTTATAACTTCTTTCTTCCTCTAGTGATAATGCATTAGTGTTACTCAGTATTTTGAATTTCTGAGGAATATTTGAGGATTTATTTAAGGCTCTTGGCTTAATGTTTCAAAAGCCACCAGCAATTTGTGGCATCTTGCTGCCATTGATCTTTGGGAATCTCTTTTCCCAGAGTAACCAGCTAAAATCTCTTGCTCTGTGAACCTCTTTCAGTAGAGTGGATATTTCTATACCATCTTTAATACATTTCCCCTAGCTGTCCAGTACCTGGATGTGTTGTAATGCTTTTCTCAGTGAGTGGTAATGGAGAAATACTTGTCTGGAAGTCCTTCTGATTTCACCTTTTGTTTATGCAGATGTTTCACCTCCATTTGGGTTGTGGGAAATAATCTGTAACACACTTTACTTGCCAGCTTTGTGCAGCACTTCATGGATTTCTTTGGAGATTTCTTTGTCATGTTTTCAGCATTTGAGCACGAGGAAATTCAACATGAAGTTAGGAGGAATTGGCCTATATCAGACACAGCAGCTGCTGCGATGGAAGGCGGGCAGAGAGATGAGAGGAGAATTTTGCTGAGGTGAATGGTTAATATGCTCTTGTAATAATAAGGGGCTTATTTATGCTGCATTAATATTTTGTAACCCTGCTGTCTGCTTTAATGTTTAATCTCTCTGCTGAAAGCACTGAGAAACACTTTTTAGCACAGTGGTTTTTGCCGTACTGGGAGGGACAGGGCAGATTTTCCCGAGCCTGGAGAACTCGCTGAGAGCTTTGAGGCTGGGATTCGGCGCCTTCTGTGCAGCCCTGCCGTGGCTCCTGGGCATTGCTGGCATCTCATCCCAGCTCCTCACCAGCAGGAACAGCGCTTGGGATCATGCAGGGGAGCAGGACTAAGTCTCACACTGGATTATAAATTAATCGCGGGCTTGGGGATGGGTTTTGCTTCCCTGCTTGCTCATGTGCAAGGGTGCCCTCTGCTCTCCGAGTGCTGGGAGAGAGGGAAATGTCCTTGGATCACAGGGGTGCAGCTGGGGCTGCTGCTCAGGGAGCAGGGGGTGGTGGGACGTGCTGGTACTGCAGGGTTTGTGCTGAAATCCCAATTTTGTGCCTGCAGGGTTTTTAGGATCACTTCTGCCCAACTCTGTCAGTGCTGGGGCAGAGTGGCTGAAGCAGCCCAGTGGAAAAGGACCTGGTGGTGCTGGTTGACAGCAGCTGAATGTGAGCCCAGGTGGCCAAGAAGGCCAATAGCTCCTGGCCTGGAGCAAAAAGAGTGTGGGCAGCAGGACCGGGGCAGTGTTTGTCCCCCTGTACTCAGCACTGGCGAGACCCCACCTCAATTCCTGTGTCCAGTCTGGGCCCTCACTGCAAGGAAGACATTGAGGGGCTGGAGCCCCAGGAGCGGCTGAGGGAGCTGGGAAAGGGGCTCAGGCTGGAGCAAAGGAGGCTCAGGGGGGACCTTGTGGCTCTGCACAAGTCCCTGACAGGAGGGGCAGCCGGGGGGGGCGGGGGCCTC
>NW_008238325.1:1529911-1537631 GCF_000691975.1 Corvus brachyrhynchos | reverse complement strand
AATGTCCCCATGGAAAGGGAGGTCAGGCCTTGGCAGGGGCTGCCCAGGGAGGTTTGGAGTGCCCATCCCTGGAGGTGTCCAAGGAAGGGCTGGAGATGGCACTCAGTGCTCTGGGCTGGGGACAAGGTGAGCACTGGGCACAGCTTGGACTGGATGGGCTGGGAGGGCTTTTCCAGCCTAAATCACTCTGGGTCTGTGTCTGTTTTGGCCCTGGGAGGGCTGAATGCTGGTGGTGAAAAGGTCGTGACTCTGCAGTTTTCCTTTGGAGTGACATCCATCTTTCATACTTTGATTGCTGTGATGGTAATGTTCTCTGATGTTTACATTTTAATCAAATCTTTCCAGTGTTGTTGGCTTCCACTTCAGAGCTCCATGACTGGTGAGGTTTTGCAAAGCACCTGTGATAATTCGGTTACTGATAATCCTCACAGAATGAAATCAATCTTGCAGAAATGTTCAGTGACAGAAATCCCTCTCCTTGCATCACTGCCTGATTGTGTTTCCAGGGCGCCTTTTCCTCTGCGTTTCCCAATTTTGACAGAACTGGGCAAAAATTCGTGTGTTGAACTACATCTAGTAAATCTACAATCGATACAAACTTATCTTTTTTTAAGAGACTTTCCTTTTTCCTTGCTTTAACTGTATTAAACTCTGCACATTTACCTGTCTTGAACCTCAGTGTCTGCTTCCCTTGCCAAAGGGACTTTGCGTTCCGTGACAGGGCTCAAATATTTGTTCTCTAGGAATTAGGTGGACTTCATTTGGACTTGCCATTTCGTTTGTAATACCAAGAGAACTCTATTTTAAAGACTAATCAGGCAGTTGTGTATTTAGTTCTACCTTTGTGCTGCAGCTGTTGGGCACTGATGGTGCCCTGAGGCACAGATGGGAACTTTCCTCTAAGGAAAATAGAAACAAGGCCCCAGTTCCTCTACCTGGGGCCTCACTAACAGGCCCTTGAATCTGTAAGAAATACCCCATTTCTTAAGTCTATTGACATAGTTTTTTCCTTATTCCCAGCTCCTAAAAGAAATCTGTCAGAGAAAGAACAGAGACTTGTCAAGAGGGCTGTTTCTCCTATATATTCTTCCCAAATCTTCCAAGCAGGATTTAAGGTGATATCTGGAAAAATGCTGCTCTTAAAATGTGATTAAAACCAGTTTGCATCTGGTATTTAAAGAATGAAGAAGGGAGCTTGGGATTTAAAAAGGGGAGCAAGAAACCCAGAAGTAACGTGGTTGGGGTAAATTTACTTTTACAGTAAATCCCAGAATGGGCCACGTTGGAAGGGCCCACAGAGATCCTCTGGTCCCACTTTCCTGCTCAGGCAGGGTCATGGCATGGGATAGTGTCCAGAGGGTTGTGGAATATCCCCAGGGAGGGAGATTCCATGAACTGGAGTCCTAAATGAGCTGGCAAAACTCTGAACCAGAGCAAACCCAACTGTGCTGGAGGCATGGGATGTGTCTTCAGTGTGTCCTGCAAATCTGGGAGTTCAGACCGTCGCACTTCTCTGGTCAAGAGCTGGCAGAGTCACAGAAAATAAAGATGATTCTACCAGAAACAATTAAGTTTCTTCAGAAAAAGGATGTTGAGAACCTTCAGCCTCCTTGTGATTTAAGCTGCGTGCTCAGAGCCCTTTGTCATGAGCAAGCTGCTTCTGAATGTCTGTTCAAGGCAAGAGGGGTGAAGTTGTTGGATATTTTTAGCTCTTTTCCATGCCTGTGGTTTTTATATGCTAATCTGTTTGTTTCTTTCCAGCCTTTGGAATATTCATTCCACAACATCTAAAATTTGACACCTGCTGTAGCTTGTATTATCACTTTCACCCTCAGAAACCCAGAAATTATTAAGGTGGAGTAATTGCTATCCTATTATATAATAACTACTTTAATCCAGCAATCATAACATGATTTGAAATGAACCCTTTTGTGCCATTGATTTTGGAATAATTACTGTTATATTGTACTTCTGCAAGAGTTATTCTCAGTTAACCACTTGAAAATAATATGCTGTACTTATTGAAAAAAATAAATCTGATTATCCCCCAAAGCTCAATGTTCTCTCTGCATCTGGGCCTCAATTGTCTGCTGGTGACCTGAGATGCTCAAACAGGCTTCTTTCTGTAACTACTCCAGGAAATATCCATGGGCCAAATACCTCATTCCAAGCAGCCTTTTTTAGTGGGGGTTTTCCCCTCTGAACCAGGGATGTGGTCGCTGTTCAATCCTGGTGGGGTTGACAATTGTTTAATTTTAGGAAAGGGTGATAAAGGCTCAAGAAAAATACAGGATTATTTTCCTCTTCCTGCCTCCAACATCTGCTTTTCATTTGTCTCTCTATATGCATAATAATTTCTAATAAAACCATCAAATTTGGTCAAATGAGGTTTTGTCCCTTTGAAGCAAGGCTGATCTGGAAGGAGATGTTGTCCATATTTAAGGATATGAAGAAAAAATACCCTGTGCTTATTGGTTATCCATGGGAACATTCCCATTTCCAGCATCTTGGCCTTCTGAACTTCTAAATTCTTGCTGGGGAAGGGTTTTTTCAATAGGGAAGTCATGGTAAAAATGTGCATTCTCAGCTTTTTCTGATTTTGTGGAAGCTCTGGTGTGGCCTCTTCCCTCCTGTGTTGCAGAATGGAGGGGAAAGAGGATGTTTGACCATTTATTTCCTTTGCATCTTTCCCTGCTGGGAGAGCAGGGATGAGTTTGGCTCCTTTAGTTATCGACAAAGCTATTTTGAAGAGATCAGAGGTGTGACATTCTCTGTCTGGACTTGATGCAACATTGATAAATGAAAAATCTTAGAGTGGAAACAATGACAAAACTCTAATATTTCCCTGAAACATGCATTTCTTTGTGGCTAATAACCAGAATGAGTGAACAGCTTGGTGTCATGGAAGATCCAAAATGAAATCCCAGCTCTTCTTTATGAGTCACTTTTGTAGAAGCTGCAAAAGAGATTTGTTAAAAAGAGATCTGAGTTTTCCAGCTTTGCTTCTATGTGGACAAGATTGTCACATCTTTTCAAGGCTGCTCTTTTCAGTGAGCCCCAGAATGTGGGTCAGCAAACTTGAGAGCACATGAGCAGGCTGATAAAACAGAAGCGAAAGACTCGCTAATGTGTCAAGTATTGATGTTGCTGCAAGCTTTCCCTTGTCGCCTGCTCTGTGAGTAAATAATTCACCACACTCTGTTAGTCCTTGTGGTGGTACTGAAGGATTTTTTCATTAATTTATAAATTTCGTCTGGGAGGGGTTTTCAATGGTTTTGGAGCTGTGGTGGTGGGACGGGTCTTCCTTGGGTCTGTCCAGTTTTACATAAGTGGTTTCCCTCCCTTTTTCAAGGTGTGCACATCTGCTGTCTGCTGTTTCTGAAAGGTCAGGCTGGAAATTGCAGTTATTGAGCAAAATACAGCGTATTTTAAAGTACAGCTCCAATTGTTATTGAAATGGGAGGTGAATCATGATTGAAAGTGCAAGGGAAATGCTGACGGAGTCAGGAATCATCTCACTTGTACTTTTCCTCCTGGGTGCAACAAAAAAGGAATATTAATCTCATCCAAATGCGTCATTCTTTCACAGGCCTTCACCCTTATTGCAGCAGCAGTGGGGTGATGTTTTTAGGGCAGGTTCTCCCATTCAATTCCCCCATTAATTTGGGATCTGTAGCGTGTCGATGTTCCCACATAGTCCATGGGAAGTTCACAGTGGCTGCTCCTCCTCCATGTGCTGGTGGCTCTGTCTCTCTGGGATGTGGTCAGTGGCATGGAGGGAGGTCCCAGAGCCTTTCTGTGTTTGTCCTGTTTATCCCTGCGTGGCCCAGGCCGCTGCCAGAGGCAGGCAGGGTATTTATAGCTGGAATATTTGATGCTGGTGTTGCCTTCCCGAGGCCGTGTCTGATTCCTTCGGGTTCAGTGGGCTCCATGAGACTGCTCCTGGTTTTTGTGCTCCAGGCAGAGCTCCCTGAGTCAGTGCCAGCCTTCCCTCAGTGTTTGCAGTGGATTTTCCTTTAAAATATGCATTGCCCTTTGGATTTTGTGTAGGATCAGCACCTTCTTGTTCTGGCGCTCTAAGAGCCCTGAGGAAGTTTAAGGAACGGCTCGTTTGGGATCATCATTCCCTTGTCTTTCCCAAAGCCCTTCCATTTAATTAACCAGGTTATTTATAGCAGCCCTTTGGAGCCAGGTCAGCCTCCAGTGCTCGGGAATTATTGCAGAGCTGCTGGGAATCCATGTTGTGGGAATTCTCTGGAAGTGAGAGAGGTGGGAAGCAAAGGGATAACCCTTTAGTGCTCCTCTGGAGCCAAACCTTGGCATGTCCTCACTGAGCCTTTCCTGCTGGATTTTCTGCTTTTCCGAAGAAAAGAGCTGTCAATTGCCTCATGGGAATTTCTTGGGTTTCAGGGTGTTTTTTTTCCCCAGAAAAATACATCCATGAAGTGAAAGTGTCTGGGCCAAAGGAGTTTATTGGTGTTCAGAATTTAATTTAAAATCGTGTTTGTTCAGTCTTCACATGAAGACGATGAATTCAAACTTCAGTGTGCTCTGGAAGCCAAGCTTTCCCTCCTGTTTGCCTTAGGTCCCTGTCTTATTCCCCACTAATTTCCTTGACTTTAATCACCATTTCAGTCTTTTTCCCTGGGTTTTATTTAACTTTGTAGGAAAAGGAGAAAACCAGGTTCTGTTGTTCTGTTGATTTTTGACAATTGTGGGAAATAGGTCCTAAATAGGCTTTAGGATCAGCAGTTTCTTCTTTTCCTGTGGATAAATAGGAAGACGTTGATGTGTTTGGGTTTTCGCTCTTCTTCTTTGCTTTATTTTCTTCTTGACTTTATCCCCATGCTCCCTTTCTTCTCTTCTTGGATGTCTTCCTCCACCTACCGGAACTTTGGGATTTTTGCGTTAGTGCCAACATAATTAGGCTCAAGTTTAACAAAAATTAAGTGCTAATTTGGTAATGACAATGAAGACCCACTCAGGCCTAAGTCTGATGGTGACCAGGGAGGATCAGGGCCCTCAGGACAGTGGGAATTGATGATTTTTGGCCCAGGCAGGTTCTACCAGGCCATCTCCACACAGCCATGTCTTGGAATGCACTGGTTGCCTCATCCCAAATCCTGGAATTGCACTCCTCAGCCTCCTGTACCTGAAGAACTTGCTCAAATTTTGTTCTCCAGCAGTGCCCAGAAGCATCTATGGAATAATCACCTTCAAAATTCATTGCTTCATATTTTTAACTTCAACCCTAAAATGCTGAGACAGCTCAATGTGTCTGGAGCCACTTTCTGAATCCCAATCGTCCCAAAATCTGACCCATAATTTGGTCAGCATATATTCCTTCAATGTTTTTGCAAGGAAAAGATGTCTCTAACACTATTCTAGGCGAGGTTTACAAGATTTCATGATTAAAAATGCATTTTTATGCTGTTTCCAAAACACCACTTTCATTTTATTGCTCAAGTGGTATAAATTCCACAGCGAGCACTCTATGAAATGCTATTTATAGAAGAAATAAATGGAGCTGCAGTCCTGGGCTGGGCTTTGCTGGCTCAAGATGAGCTGTACTTTATACCTGGCAATTATGTACAGAAAAGCAAGAGGAGAAAATGCTGTTTGCAATGATTGTGGGGTTTGTGTGGCCCTGTAGAACATCAAACAGTGACTGGTGAGACCTGTCAGGATGATCTGAGCTAAAAAATCAGGGTGACAGTAACAAATTGTCCTTTTCTGCTGCCTCTGTAATTCAATGAGCCATTGCCAGGTATTATTGCTGGAATGGGGATTCCAGAGGGAGCAGCAGCTGCAGCCATTGCTGGGAATGTGGGCTTGGAGATGTTCCTGGAATGATTCAGGGGCTGAATTCTGAGTCAAGTAGAGGAGCCAGAGTTTCTGTGCTGAGGAGGAGAGCCCTATTCCTACCCTGATCCTGTCTCCTGGGCACGTGGAAGCACCCAAGGAGAGGAAACAGCCTCAGGCTGCACCAGAGGAGGCTTAGATTGGAGAAAAGGGAAAATCCCTCTTGTCCAGCCCTGGCACAGCTGCCCAGGGCAGTGTTGGGGTCCCCATCCCTGGGGGGGCTTGAAAGCCACCAGGATGTGGCACTGGGGGCAGGGATCTGTGTTTGGACTTGGTGATTGTGGAGGGCTTTTCCAACCCAAATGATTCCATGATTAGGCCAGCAAAGCAGGATTTTGCTCCAAGGAGCGCTATTCCAGCCGGATTATTCTCCAGTCTAGGCTGTAGGAGCTGTGCAGAGCAGGGAATAAAACACTTCTGTTACAAGGGGATATTTTTCTTCCTTCCACCTTAGGTTCAGAATTTGGTGCTGTACTAAAGCATTTGGCATTTAGTGACAATTTCCCTTTATAATTTAAAGGATTTTCTTTATATATGGAAACAAATCCATCTTTGCCATGTCCTAAGTGAAACCACACAACATCCCAAGCATCGGAGAGCAATTTAAAGTGAGTAGGGTGGAGAGTTACTCAATGACTTTCATGGTTTAACAGGGGTGAGGAAAAAGGAGAACTTAGTTTTGAGTGATTTCTTGCAAATTTTGAAATGATAATTTGAATAAGGTCAGAAAAATGTCAGTATATTACAGTCTATGTATATATATATATAAAAGTATATCTGTATATATAATATATATCAGTATATTAAAAAACTAAGACTCAGAAATAAAATTAATATAAATAACACAAATAAACTGCTGTAAACCCATTTTAATCTGAGGTTATTTGTGATTAAATCCAAATTTTTGAGAGATTCTCCCACTGCAGCCTTGGAAATGAGTTTATCTCAGTGGAGCTGCTATGGGTGGATGGAAAATAATTGAGTTATTTCTGATGTCGTGGTAATGACACACTTTTGAGGTGTTGAATAACAACTTTTTGGACTTTCCTGACACTTTTGAGTCTGGAGAGCTCCTGCCTGGGAGTAGCCCATGGCTATGCTGGGATCTGTTTGGTCAGGGCCCACGGGATGCTCCTGTTCCTGTGCAGAGCTGCTGGGGAAGTGCTGATTTTCTTGGCAAGGAAAGGACTCAACATCTGCCAGGCAAAAAACAGTGGGAATGAGGCACTCTCCTGCTGGTGAGGAGTCAGTGCTGTCCCAAGGATGTTGGTGCTGAGTGGGGACTCAGGGTCACTTTGCTGGCCTGATCTTGTCACTTAATTAAGGCTTAATTTAATGGTATTATTTGGGTTTGTGCTGGTTTTTGAGAAATTAAGTGGTTATAGAGTAGATGTGCAAATTAATCACAGGCAGCACTTTGCATTCCTCAATTTAAAATAAAAATGGGAAAAACCTACAAAAAGCCCCTTATTACACCCAAGGAACAAGACCCCATCCTGAGCATTGTTTTTTACTTAAAAATTCTTTTCCTACTATTCTTGCTCACTTAATGTGCCAAGGCTGTAGGGTCTCTGCTGCCCTTGAGAAATCAAGGAAAACAAGGCTGTTTGGAAAAGTGTGGAGCCAGCGGGGAGCCAGTCCTGTCCTGAGAACACCACCCAGCTGTCTGAGGGGTTTTGGTGTCACCAGGTTTCATCTGAATGTGCAAAATGTGATACCATGTGTGAAGGAAGGTTCTAAAAGCAAATGAAGTGATGGCAGCTTCTTTTGTAGTCAATGCACGAGGGAACAACCATCTTTACATATCTCGGTGAAGGAAAAGAATCCCCATTAAAATACACTCTCCTCTTCCACCCCC
>NW_008238325.1:1516218-1529882 GCF_000691975.1 Corvus brachyrhynchos | reverse complement strand
GTTTGTTGCAAAAAAGGAAAAGCCCTGCTCTAAAGAGAGCAGCTGCCTCTGTTGCTGGGGACTGGAGGTCAGGTGTGGAAAAATCCCTCTGGAGAGGATGGGTGAGAAACTTCCGTGGAGTGCGGTCAGGTGGCAACAACTTCAGGCCAACAAATCCCCTGCTAAACTCCCCAAACTTGCCTGTCAAAGCCTTGAACTTAATTTTTTGAATGCATGTTTAATGCAAAAATAAATCTCTCTTCAGAGAGTAGCAAACTTGCCAGACTGAGTTAGACACATGCAGCTGGGCCAGGCTGGTTGAATATTTAATAAGCTGGAGCCAGATTTTTGGTCTTGTTTGATTTTTTTTTTTTTATTTTTAATTTTATTTTTTCCTGCTATAAAATACCCCCCAATCCCGCATCCTGTTGTCTGAGGAAGGAGCTTCAAAAAAAATTGAGTATTTTGCAAATCTTTATCTTTACCTCAGTGTGTTAAATGTGTTTTTGGATTGCCTGCGCTGAAAAAGAATTCGATGTCATCCCCTGACTTAGAATTTATTTGTTAAAACTTCTCTCAGCTGCTCAAAACAGGAGTCATCTTTGATAAAAGTTTTGAAGAACATCTGTCATCTGTTCTTTGGTCACTGGAAAAACTAATTTTTTCAAAATTTGAAATTATGTTCTTTGGGATCCTGATGAAGCACAAATTATGCTGCCTTCAAATCGAGCCATTTTAGTGCAAAAATGAAGCCCATTAGAAGGGGAATGCAGCCACTGGGACTGATGAGTGGAAAATGGAGACCTTGGACAGGCAGCCTGGGACTTTTTTCGGTGGGATAAATCCAGCTCTGGCATCTGAGGGGAGAAGCCAATGGTTATTTACTGCTGGCCTGGATTTATCCAGGCTGTTTTCATGTGGACTGGGCTCGATCCATGTGTTATTTTTAAAGAGTCCCCAGGGGGTTTGGGATGTGGAGAAAATCGGGGGGGATGATCAAATGAAAAGTGAAGCTGTAACATAAAGTGAATAAATGTTAGGATTGGGTGATATACCCATAAGAAAGTGCTGGTAATTCCTCCTGACATGATCCAGACAGATATTTTACCCAGCTCTCCCGAGGAGCAGTTACAAGTTCCCTGGAGTGTGGTTCAGTGCAGGCTGTGAATAGGTTTCCTTTTTTATTTGGCCATTTATATTTGCTGGATTTCTGTTCTTACACAGAAGAGGAAAAGATAAAAAATACTGGGTCTGGAAAGGCTGCTGGGGTGCAAAGCATGGCCTCAATGTGTGGCTGAGGGATGAGCTTTTAATCAGAGGATTGGGTACAAGTTTTCCCAACCAAAAGTGGTGTCAAATGTTGGAAGAGCTGCCCAGGGCAGTGCTGGAGCTCCCACTCCTGGAGTTCCCATTCCTGGAGGGATTGCAAAGCCACATGGATGTGGCCCTTGGGGACACGGGGCAGTGGTGGCCTTGACAGTGCTGGGAATGGTTGGATTTGATGGTCTTGGAGATCTTTCCCAGCCTAAATGATACAGTGATTTTGCTCTGTGTCCCTTCCTCAGGGCCAGCTGGATGCACCTCGGGGGGTCTTTTTTGGAGACAAATAAATAATTATTATTATTGTGCAGCTATTGTGGTTATGAACATTTAATTTATAAATTCCAGCCTGTGGCCAAGCTCTGTGCAAGGAACAAGATTTAAAAAAAGGAGTAATTACATTGTCTAATGGCTGAAATCCTTCTCTGGAGCCTTCTCTATAATAACTTTTGGAATGGTGGTTTTCTTCCTAAATTTTTGGAGGAGAAATTGGAATTGGTGAGGGCTCTTGGATTGGGAGCTAAACCTCTCTTTTGGAAATGCTTTAGGTCGAGTCTCCACTATTCAGAAAGAGAAGGAAACACCTGAACCTCCTGGATACTCCTGGGGCTTTTGTGGCGTGAATTAATTGTCATGCAAAAATTCTGTATTTATTTATCTATTGTTTTGTGGAGTGAAGCTTGGATGTGAATTTTCATGGGTGATAGACATTGGAATAAATTTTTGAAGAGGTGAAAAGACAGAATAATTTGGCTTAATTTCCAAGACTGGTCAGCTTGGTGGGAGTTTTTCTGCTTTTTTGACCCTCTGTAGTTAATGTCTATTTTTGGGCTCTAATGTATTGCGGAGAGAAGGGAAGAATGCAAAGAAATTCAAACTATATTGCAAATCATATCTAGATGGAACTAAATTATGCACCCTGACACAGCAGAAAATGCAGGGATATGGCCTCAGGATGTGTGATTAAAGGGAAGGATTTCTCATCATATGTCTTGGTTTTTGGTGGAGTACAAGCGATCAGAAATTGCTCTGTATTTTGTAAATAGCTGCATTCCCTACTCCACAATTTTGTTCTGCAATATTTTTGAGATCACAGACTTTTTAGAATATAAAAAATTAATGATACTTGGGGGTCTTTTGCTGTGTTTGTGAGGCTTTTGCCCTCTCAATATCATGGAACTCGATTTTTCCATCAGAGCCATTTAATTCACAAATGAAGACTGATCCTCTCTCTGAACTCGCCTTCTGGTGAGCCACGACGTGGGGTTGGTGCAATCTGTTCCTCAAACGGGGGGAAAAGCTGGAGAACAAAGCTTTGTTTGATGCAAAATCCAGCAGGATGAGACTGTGGATGGTTTGAATAATTCTAATTTTGTAATGCTAATGAATCTTCTCCCTTGTCCTTGGCTTTATTTGGTGGGACAGTTGGAAATTAAGGGAAGCAGATATTGGAATTACCAGGGCAATCAGGCTTCATAATCACCACCCAGCAGAGGATTTTCTGTCAGCAGTGAACAGGAAATATTCAGGAGAGTGGCATTAATTTTTTTGCTTTGAGACAGGTTCAAATTAACCGATTTTAGGCACATGATAAAATGAAAATCCCAGATACCCAGAGCATTTGCTGCACCCCAGATGATGACTTCTAAGCTCAGGGTAGGATTCTTACAGATATTTAGGCTCCTTCCATCTGAAAACTTTTGGAATTGGGAACCCAGGATGGATTTTTTTGTTGTTGTTGTTGTATTTGGCTTGCAAGAATTTTTTATGTGCTAGAGTAAAAGGAAACTTTGTGAGTCCACAAATGCTCTGAGTAAAATAAAGACTTCTAGGGACAGAAAAATGGCAGTTTAAATCAGAACTCACATCTGTTGATGGAACTGTTTTGTCACTTGTGTGGAGTTTTGTTGGGCTTTTTCTGTTTTATTTCCCCGCTCGGCTTGGAGCGAGTGCAGATGGGGAGACGTGTGGTTATTTCTGATAATGACTGTGTGGATCCTTCCCATGAGAACAGCGAGGGGAGGCTGAGAGAGGAGACAGGAAGGGTTGAGGGGCAGCCTCGTGGCAGGCTTTGTTCTCCCTGGCTTTTAGGAGTCAGTTGCAATATGTGATTATATTTCCTCTCGTAGAACTTTGAAACTACTCTGGGCGTTGCGTTTTTATTTTTATTTCTCCTTTTACTCCAGTCGTGTTCTTGGAGTGCTTGACTACTTTTTTTTCCCCTTCATTTATTTTTCTGGAAACAGTTCAAAAGACATTTGGAGGAGTTAATGAGACAATTTGCAATTTATCTTGGTGGGTTTTTTTTTCTTTTGGGGGCGATCCAAAGCCATTTGAAGGCAATAGAATGGTCTCATTGACTCTGAGGAGCTGTGGGTGAGGCCCTTGATGAGAATTGTTGTGAGTCTATTGACAATTAGGTGATATCTCCATATGTAAAATGATAAAATACAAGTGGAAATGTTATAGCTCAGAATGTTTTAGTGCTGCTTTGCAGCTCTGTTTTACCAGCATGCTGCAGTTTCTCTGGTGGGGCCAAAACAGTGTTTGGGTGCAGGAGCCACTTTAAAACAACCAGAGACTGCTGGAATGATCAAAACTGGTGCCAAAAAAGAAAAAGAAGATGGGAAGGTCAACCCCGGGTTTATTATTCCCATGGGGGTGTTGGAAATAGGGAGGACAAGGCTCCTTTTTGGTCAGTGTGGGTTGTCAGGCCCCTACAGAGCGGTGCTTAATGTGCATTAATTATACATTACCACATTGCTGTGATGCCAGAGCAGAGGGTAAATATGGATACGAGGGAAGAAACTGAGATAAAAGACGAGTGGAGAGGAGAATTGAAATTGGTCTCGCTGGTAAACAAGGCTCA
This sequence comes from Corvus brachyrhynchos, assembly GCF_000691975.1. Taxonomy (NCBI): domain Eukaryota; kingdom Metazoa; phylum Chordata; class Aves; order Passeriformes; family Corvidae; genus Corvus; species Corvus brachyrhynchos. The sequence goes on along the minus strand of NW_008238325.1, from coordinate 1,525,714 downwards.
AAGTCACCCCTTGTGTTTGCAGCCTGCTGAAGGTGAGCAGGGAGATGGGTATTTGCAGCTCTGTCAATATTGGCACATTAAAAATGGAAGATAAACCAGAACTGACCTGGAGGTGTTTCCCTGTGGGTGTCCCGCTGTGCTGATGGGGAGTTTTGGGAAGGGTTCACCCGTGGGTGTTTCCCTGGCACACAGCAATGGTCCCACTGTGGCTCCACGAGCACGTTCTCAGCTCCTCTGGAGCGGCATTGTCACAGGAGATACGGATGCAGGGGCAGGTGCACAACCTGGGAACTGTTCCAGGTCCAGATTTTGAACCAGTCCATCACTTTTTTGCCCAGGAAGCAGCCCCAGGGAAGGTCTGCCTGGAGCAGTGCTGCTGCTTGGACAAACCAGGTCAGGAAGGTGCTGCAGCACCTGGGCATTGGCAGCGTCCTCAATGAGCAGTGTCTGTGTGACACCTGGAAACTCCCTCAGACAGGAATTTTCTCCAAGTGCTGCTGGTTATTTTCTAGGCTAGCTTTGCTCAAATCTGAAGTGGCTGTAATTGCAATTTTTCCTTTGTGTCATTAATAATTTCCCCTTATTTATTTAACTCTCAATGCAATGGAGGTTTGGGGATCTTATTTCTACACCTGGGCTTCTTTAGCCATGGAATCATGGAACTGTTTGGGTTGGAAGGGATCTTAAAGCCCATCCAGTGCCACCCCTGCTGTGGGCAGGGACACCTTCCACTGTCCCAGGCTGCTCCAAGTCCCAATGTCCAACCTGGCCTTGGACTCTAACTTTTTATTCTGGGGTGAATCCATGGAAGTTTGGTTATGTGTCACTTGATAAGGTTTTAATGTGGGGTGGAGGCACATGTGAGACCCCCACCGTTGTGCATGGATTAAGTGTTTGCTCCTCTCTTTATCCATGCAGGACAAGTTGTGTATTTCTCAGCAGAGCTGAGTGCAGCTGACTCATCCTCCCATCACAAACCTTAAGTTCCTCAGAAATACAAGGAAATGACTCTCCTGATATAATTTTTCCCCCCACCAAAGTTGCATCCAGTTGCTGACTAATATCTGGCTGCAGCTCCGATTGCTTTGGTGGGAAGTATGAATTCTTTATGGCACCTCAGGGGGCTGCCTAATAGCTTTATCAGATAATTACAGTGCTGGAAACAATGTGCGATGTGCGCTGTGGCGTGGGGATTTGGGCTGCACCCCACCTCCCAGGGCTCTTAGCATTAATATCTTTTCTTCCCTCATCCGTTTCGAACAGCACAGGGTGAGCTGGAACAGATGGTGGTGCCTTGTCCCTTTTGTCCCAGCCCAAATCCCAGACCTGCTGCTTGTCCTCTGTCACTCTGAGGAAAGCTCTGGGCTACAAGCTCAACTTGGCTCTGCTCCAGCACTTAGGAAAGGTCATCCCTGCCCCTTCCAAGGACGTCTGACGGGATAAGGGACTCTTTGCTCCTCTGAGGGAGGAATTGAGTGGTGGATGGCACATCTGGAAGGCTTTGGTGTAGTTCTGCACCCTCAGTGCTGGATTAGGGTGGTGGAACAAAAGCTCGGGGTCCTTTTTGAATGCATATCCACGTATTTGCTGTGAAGATTTTTGGGTTTAGGATACGAAACACGTGGCTCCTGAGCAGCCTCAGGGACACTGCTTCATTCTGGGAAGGCTGAGTCACAGTTCCTAAATATGACAAGTTAATATTAACAATAAGTGGGGTCAGAAGCAGGAGGGAAGAAGCTGAGAGTCTGAGGAGAAGTTGTCTCTTAACCTTTTCAGGCTGGGAACACAACTCTTTGTAAAATGAACCACTGTCTTAGAGGGCCTGAAATCCAACCTTTTATTAAATGCTTGGCTGAAGTTAGACTTCCTGCTGCAGAACTCCCCAGGGGCTGGAAAACTTCCCTTCCAAGGAGGTGGAAGAAGTGGACAGGGACCTTTCCCCACCTTCTCCAGCCACTCCTTGCTCCTGTGACCCATCCATGTCACTGAGCCAGGTTGAAGGTTTTGTAAGGCAGGTTCCTGGGTGCTGAACTTTGTGTGGTATTCCTTATTTTTGGCACATCAAACGCCTCTGAGAACAGAAAATGATGCTAATGGTGTGTTTGTGCACTTAGAAATACAAACTCATCGACTTGCAGAGGCAGGAGATGGAGGAAAACTTGGAGGAGTGAAATATAAAATTCTCTTCCATCATCAAAGTAGCAGCATCAAGCCATGACCTCTCTGTGTTCAGACACGCTGCAAGCCAGAAGCAGAATTTAAATGGGCTTGGCCTCCTTGTTGCTTAAGAAGGGAGAGAAAAACAAGTAAAAAATTACTTTTACCAACTTTCCAAACTCAGCTCAAAGCTGCTCTGTGGAAAAATGTAAGCAGGGATTGCTTTTCACTGATTTTTGCCTTTCACCTCCATGTACCTGTACCAGTGTCCAGGCATCCAACACCTGAAAAACACCTTGGGACCCTCCTCAGTGCCACCCTCAGCCTCCTGAAACTACCCAAATACACCTTCTACAAGGGAATATTTCAAATTTTTCTGGAGATAGTCACAACTTCTCCAGGAATTCAGTGGGAGCCATGGGGTTATTTGATGTTTAAACTAGCAACTGCTTCTAGAAATATTAAACCAGCACCAACTTGAATTTCTTGGCAGACTCTTCAAGGACATTGTGTGGCCTCCCTGCTGGGAGTTCCAAGTGTCACTTGTCTCAATCCCTGCACTCGAACATGTCCCTTGACATGGAAATGATGAGCCACAAACTGTCCCATCAGTCTGTCTGAACATTTAACATCACAGGCTGCTCAGACCAGGATCTTTATAGAGAGCAAAATCCAAGGGCTTCATGGCATGGACAGTTGTTTCCTGCTAGATGTATAATTTATTTGAGTCAGGTCGGGCTGTACTCCTTATATAACAGCCCAGCCTGGAAAAAGGAAATTTATTTAATATTTTCGCACCTTCTATAAAGTTAATTAATGAATTCAAGCAAGGTGTTTTACTGCAGCACAAGACATTCAGCTGTGCAATGACTACAGTGTTAAATATTCTTAAGCTGTTTGGACATCAGGAAATTTGGAAATCAGGTGTTCCTATATATCATTCCTATAGGCCTGGATTGTTCCCGTTAATTGCATTTGTACATATATAAACTAATGGGACTCTTTGTTCTTTCACTCAATCCCAGCAGCTGTATAAAGATTTAATTTTTTTTAATATATCCAACTAATTTAAGAGTTAATTTCTACTCTGAAAGTCTCCTGAAGCACTGACTGCACAATTTACAAAGTCCTCCTGCTCCCCTCCAAGCTCATCAGGAAAGAACCTGGCACAGACCATCCTTCCTGTGGGAAGCACCTGAAAGTGAGGCATTTTCTCTCTCTGAAGAATCTCTCTGTTCAAATCTGTGTTCTACCCCAAAATTGTTTTGTGAAGTTAAGTGTTTTTATAAAATCAAGGAGATAAATCAAATTTAGGATAGCAGTGGCTGCTATGACCTTTCATTTTGGAAAAGTGAAGGAGAGCGAAATGGTTGAGTTTCCAGTCTTCATTTTTTAAAAGCCTGAAGTTATTTTTCTTGGGGAAGGACAAATTTTCAGTCGCACATCATCAAATATTGAATATATTTGCTGCTTATGTAAAAGAGTATTTTAGCCTGGTGAGACAGAGGAGATTAAAACAAGCGGGCTGCATCCCTAAATTCAATTGTTTTCCTGGGAGGTGCCACTCAGCCTGGCAAGAGATTGACACCATGTCAACTCTGGTTCTCTCAAATTGCCCTCAAACGAGGTGCCCTCTAAATCCGTCACCAAAAACTGCGGCGGCTGAGGCGGTGCCTGATGAAATTAGGGAATTAAATTTCTGGGAAAGTCTGATCAGAGCGCAGGGAGCCCTTTCCAATGGGATTATTAGTTTGAAGATTAAATTAAGCAATCTCCCCTCCCCAGAGCTCCGAGGGGCCTTGGAAGGGGCTGGCAGTGAACCTTCTGCTCCCTCTGGAGGGAAACACCTTTGCTTTACCTGTTGGTTCCCCACTCCCTCATTGACCCCCTGGCCATGGGAGTAGCCACAATGAATTGACAAATTTAGAAGGATGTTGCTCCTGCAGGTAAAATCACATCCATGTCACAGGTCTTGGAATAAAAGGTGGCACTCAGTGAGGAGGTGACGGCTCCTGCCTTGGGCAGTCGCGGTTTGACGGCGCTAACGGGGAATTTGATGGGGATTTTTTTTTTATCAGTCCTTAGCAGGCTGGACACTGCCAAGAGAGGGGTGGTGGTCAGATCCAGGTTAAACACCAGCGTTTTCTTATCACCTCCAGCGCTGTGACAGCAAAATGCCCCAGCCCTGGCAGGGCAAGCCCAGCATTGGAATTTACTATAAAAACTGGGATCAGAAAAATGATAAAATGCTTGTGCTCCTCAAAATGTCCTTTTCTTTCCTGCCCTGTCCCCGGCATGCAGCTCATATGAAAATCTTGGGTTTAGCAATAAATAAAAAGATGTGGATGGCAGCAGGGCTGGTATGGCACAGCCTGAAAGCTGGGGATCCTTAAGGCTTTAGGAGTAGAAAGGAATTATTTCCCTTAAGTATTAAAACATGACCACCACTGTTTGCTGGTTGGTTGATTAAGCTTTCCAACCCTTAGTAAGTAACAGCAATGTACATTTTAAGAACATGTTTTTGTACATTAGGATGTGCGGGATCCAAAATTCAGATAATTTACATAATATTTACATAATACATTTTCCATAATAATGCAATAGGGCTGCGGGGTCCTAATTTTAGGTGCTGGTATTTGTATGTGGATGAATTTTAAGAGAAATAATAAGGAAGTCAAATACCTTGGAGAAGGAATTTGGCCATGTTTCCTCAGCTTGAGGAGTCTATTTTTATCCTTTTCCGCTCTCCCCTAAAAATTTTAACCAGATTTTGGGTTTTCAAGGCTGGAAAACACAGGAAGAACATGATATGGTTTGATTTTTGCATTGGAGCTCTGTGTGGTCTAAGCAGACTTTTAGGGCTGCAATTTTATTTAATTTATACCTAAATCTTTGGTACTTGATGAGTATAAATCTGGTGATGAGCTCTGAAGAACAAATACCTAAAGGGTGTTTCTGAGGAGCATTTCTCTTCCAGAAGTGCTGCCAATTAGCTTTAGGATCAGGAAATGAATGACAGCCTGGAGAATGCCGTGTCTGAGGCAGATCTGGCTGGCCTTTAAAGAAATGCAAAGAGGCAGTAATTAAAATTAGCAGCAAGAAGTCGAACTCTCTTGGTGTGGTACCGTCGGTGAAATCAAAACCTCAGGAGTTAACGAGGGCTTTTGGTGGTATTTTCATGGAGTGTAACATTTGTAGAGGATGGATTTTGGTTTTTGGTGATTGATCATCACCAACTGAGACCTTGTGGTCTGAAATACACAGATAATTTCAGGTATTTTTATTGCTGACACCCAATTTTTTCTATTTTTGCACTCAGAGTGGAGCTGCGTTTTTGGCCAGTGTGAATTCCTGGAGTGAGTGAGTCAATCTCTCCAGTCTGTTCTGGAGAGCTGTGTTTCCCTTCCGTGGGAGACCAGGGGCTTTTGACCAAGAATCCTAAAAATCAAATCAAGTTTTCAACCCCTTAGGATGTTCCAGGGATCCTTTAGGCTCTGATCAAAGCCTGTGTAGGTGTTGGTGGTGGCCTTGGTGCCAAAAGTCCCGTAGAGATGGCAAAGCTCCCCGGGAGGCTCCTGACCTGGTAGGGTGCTCCCTCCTGCTCCCAGAATAGTCCCTTTTCCTCTGATCTTTGCTAACGACACCAAAAGTCATGGGAAAAGTGGATTTCAGGCAGCAGGAGCCTGAAATTTGAGTGTCCTTCCCAAAAACACAGTTCCTGGGCACTGGGAAAATCTGGTGTTCCTTCTTGGACATGATGAGTTGTGCAGGTATATTGAGAAAAATCTGCTCTTTTAAATTAATTTTCAAAAGATTTTAGTTCAGCCATTAAAATGAAAGAAGTCTGTAGCAACAGCATCTACAAATTTGTTTTCATATTTGTTTCGAGCTTTCCTTTAAATTTATACCAGCAAACCCGCACCTTCTAAAGGAAAATATTTGCAATAGAGCAAGAACCGAAAAATCCATTTGGTTTAAAGTTTTTATTTTTATTATTATTTAGACTTGACAAGTTCTGTTGCACAAAGCTGCCTCCACTTGGATTTTAACCACTTAAATAATTGGGAAAAATTGTGGTACAAGTGGCTAAAACCCCATAAATTTACCCTGACGACCCAGTGGTGCTTCATTCCATATTAACTGATGTTTCCTACTGTGAAAAGTAAGTTCTCTCTTAGCAAAATGTCTTTTCTGTTCTGCCAGGCAATTTAAAATTAAAGGTTGACAGGCCATGCTAATGAAATAAAGCAATAAACATTTTCTGACAGGTGCAAAATACAGCTCTTGTTCGATAAGATGATATTTGGGGGAAAAATTTGCTCAGTAAATCTAATTTGTGTCAGCTCAATATTGGCTTGAACATCAAATTCTAATTTATTGGAAGCACCAGCAAATACTAGAACCATTTGTTTAGCACAAAGCATTCAATCTATAAGGACCAACTTCATGAAATTTAATTTTCTGAGCCAAAAAAGACAATCAAAATAGGAAAAGCAGGAAAAAAACCCCTCGTGTTGGAATAAAGGGAACTGCAGCTTTAGAGGGTGAAAATATTTAATTTACCATGAGAAAAAGGGAAAAAACCTCCATGAAATGAAATAATTTGACAGGTTTTTTTAGCTGTTGGTTTTTATTTCTATTTTCCCTCTTTTTAGTGAGAACACTGATATTCCAACCCTTTTTCTGGCCACTCTTGCAGATAATTTTTATGGATTGACAAGGAAATGTTGAGCAGTTGGAATGAGATGAGCTTTAGGGTCCCTTCCAACCCAAAGCATTCTGTAATTCCATGATCCTCCAGTGTTTAAATCTCCACCAGTTTCCCCAGTGCTCCCCAGCTGGAGATGAGGGAAAGACTGAGAGGGAATTTCCCTACTATTTATTTAATATTGGAATTCATTGGAATTTCTGCATTTCCACTTGGGTGAGGTCAGCGGAGGAGCACATCAGACATTTCAAATGTACTTTTAATTCCATGTTTTTTTATGGAGATCTCTTCTAAGGATGGTTACTTTGTCATGTTTATTATGCTTCATTCAAATGATGGAATTCCAAATATCCCATTTTATTGTATTTATAAATATCTATTTATATCTTTATTCTGTTCCCCATTGTGGTTTAGTTTTGAGGGGAATATTTCATGAACCTCCGTGAAAACCAGGAGCAATCATCTCTCCCAAGGTCTTGTGTTGGATTCCAGTGAAATTGATAATTGAAAATCAGAGATCTTTGGCATCTTTTGGGGGGCTGGAAATCCTGGAAATATTTTTTTTCTTTCACTCTTTGACTTGCAGAAATTTAACAATTTTTCTCTTCATGGACACTCAACTAATGATCTAATTGGACGAAACAACTCCAGATTAATCTGGCTGCTAATTAAGCATGGTTAACAAGATGCTGGGTTTATGATGTGTTTCCTTACTGGGTATTGTGCAAAGCTGAACGATTTTGGGGATTTCTTTATGATGGCATTCCCAAACCCATCGTCACTGCTTCCCTGGCATCTCCAGCTGTGGTGCTGACAGAGGACTTGGGACAGATGCTGTGTGGGAATCCTTCACCTTTCCAGACACTTGATTCATGAGCATTTTCAAGGTTTAAACACCCAGAACACTAAAATCAGCAGGGTTAGATCGAATTTAAAATGAGATTTCCTTGGAATTGAAGTGTTTAAATTCCCCTTCGGTGCAGCAGGTGAGGAGCTGAGGGCGATGCTGGATCGTGAGGAGCAGGGATTCCTCCAGCTGTGCCTCTCCTGCACAGGAAAACTGGACACCCAAACCTCTTCTGCCTCCAGCTGCCCCCAAAATTTGCTCTAAACCATTGTTTCCACTGGAGAGATGCATCCTGAAATATCAGCGCTGTTGTCAGGCTGGAAATTGTGCTGGCTGGCAAAGTAATGTGGAAAGATCTGAAATCCGTGGAGGTTATTAAGCAATCCTGCTGCTGTTACGGCTTGTGGGGATTGGTTCTATTTACTCCTTGAACAACTTTTGGGTTTATTTTTTTTCCCCTCAAGTAAGTGTGAGGGGAATATTTCTCAATTTTATACATCGAGAGTTCATCCAAGCCCGTAAAAATCCTCCAAAAAAAGAGGAAAAATCCATCTGGCATATTTATAGCCAATTATTTTCCTGATTCTTCCTTTCTTCAACTCACAAGTTTTATGGGAGCTTCAGCTTTACCCATTTTGCACTCCAGCAAGCTTTGCAAATAAATACTGATAGTTAAGAAGAGTTACTGATCTATTCTTAAGCCCAGCTTGAGAGGAGCTGTAGCTCTGGGGCTGTCTGGATCCCATTGATGTGTGTTAAATTCGCTGCCCATTTGTACCTTTGAACCACGGACTTCTGAAGTGGTCTAAACTTTACAGGTATAAAAATAAAAATGGCCTGTATTTGTCAAGTTTTTTGTTACTTTTCAATTCCAAATCGAACCTCACAGAGCTGCAGCTGCACTCAGAAGTCCAGACCAGGCCCAACTCACGGGAGGCTGGTTTTGGGAATGTTTTGCTTATTAAATTTCCTCAGGATGGGGGAAGAGTCTTCTCATCTCCTGCCAAAAACCTCTGGTTCTTATGTGGGTTTTGCACTGTAGGGTTTTACAGCCACGTGCTCCGCTCTTATCAGCAAGTGCAAACTGCCGCCTCTTGCTTTTTGGGAATCCCATTCCCAGTTGGATCACTGGGATTTACAGGATAACTCATGTCTTCATCCTCAGTATTTTTTGACCCCAAACTGTGTAGCTCTGAATACCACGTGGAAATGTTTTGGATGGCTATGGTTCTTAGCAGCAGCACCTGAATATCTCAGATAAAACCTGTTTTAGTCCAGGGATTAGGGAAAATTATTGTGGATGAGTGGGATAAGGTAAGGATTAATACATTTCCGTCTGTGCCCGGGTTAATTACATCATGTTTGGTACTTAAATGCACAACTCCTGCCCTTTTTGGGTTTCAGGATGCCTTTGTTGAATTAAAACATTTCATTCTCCATCCCTGGAAGTGTCCGAGGCCAGGCTGGATGGAGCTTGGAGCAGCCTGGTCTAGTGGGAGGTGTCCCTGCCCATAGGGGATGAGCTTTAAGGTCCCTTCCAACCCAAACCATTCCAGGATTTTATGATTTGGCACTGCCAGGGATCCAGGGGCAGCCACAACTTCTCTGGGACACCTGTGCCAGGGCCTCCCCACCCTCACAAGGAGGAATTCCTTCCCAATGTTTCAGATATTCCCAGTATCCCATCCAACCCAGGGAACACTGGATGTAAAGGGGTTTTTGCTTCGTTGCTGCTTCCCTGGTCCCAGTGGAAAGCCTTTTGATGAAGATTTGGCTGTGCCATT
>NW_008238325.1:1502874-1516194 GCF_000691975.1 Corvus brachyrhynchos | reverse complement strand
TAAAAGTCCTCAAAAGCAAGTGAAATTCCTCGGGGGTTTGTTAATTTTGGCTTTTTCAATCCTTTAAAAATGAAGGTGCCTATGAGATCTCCACAACCACATGTGAAACTCCATAAAAATTTTCGAGGTGTGATTCTGAAAGAATAAAAAGTCAAGTGCAGAAGTTTCTTTCTGCTGCACATCCGAGGTGAAGGTGTCTATTTAAGGACCTGGAAGGATAAATGTGGATGCCATGGAGATGGGAGGCTTTATATAGTCTAAAAGGATAATTGCGTTACTTTGAATTTCCCTGCGCTGGGACAGGGCTGTAATTTGGATTCCAAAGAGCTGATGGATCAGATTAGCAATGACTTTATTTGATAGAAATAACCTTCAATATTTTACTATTTCAAGCATCCACGTGATTTGCCTCTAACTTTGCACCACTGAGGTCACGGTGCTCCTTGTTCCTTGGTTGTTCCTTTGGGAAAAGTTGACTTTGGATCCACTTCTGAGTCTGTTTGGATCTTTTTTCCCAGTAACAAGGGATAGGATGAGAGGAAATGGCCTCAGGTTGCACCAGGGGAGGTTTAGGTTGGATATTAGGGAAAATTTCTTCGCTGAAAGGTTGGTCAAGGTTTTACGACCCCAAATCTTCTTACACTTTTCACCAAAAATATCTTTTTTTTTACTGAGGTCAATCAAACCCAATCCTGCACTCACCAACCAGCTTGAATGTCCAGGTTGGTTGAATGACCAAATTTATTAAAATAATTCAACTTTTTGTAAATTTACCTTGTATTTTTAATCCCTGTTCTTTTATTTCTCCTTCTTTGTGTAGTGGCCTCTTGATACATTTATTATTTCGTACTAAGTGGTCTCTTATTACCTTAAATTTACTCTTGTATTATCTTATTATAAAAATCTTATCATGTGAATATTTCTTGGATGGGTAAGAAAAATTGCGTTAAATAGAAACATGATTTTTAATATTTTTAATGATTTTTAATATTTTTAATGATTTTTAATATTGATATTTTAAATGATTTTTAATGTTTAAAATATTTTAATTATTTTAATTATTTTTATTTTAAAAATTATTTTAATATTTTTTATTAATTTTAATAATTTCCTTTTCTCATTTTTTTTTTACTATTTATCTTAATTCCCTTCTCTTGGCATATTGTGATTATTTTCTTATTGATTGATCACATCCAGATATTTGAAATTGGGCAACAGGAACAATTGATTTGATGTGTCTACAAAAAATGGGAAATCCGGATGTGCTGAGCATATTCTCATGTAAATATTTAGTAAAAATATTATTTCTATGAGAAATACTTCAGGATTTCCTTCACAATAATTTAATGCTTCTTTGCAATTTCATGGCCTGTATGGGAAAAGGAAATTTCCAGTGCAGAAATAAAACTTTTCTTAACTTTTGGTAAAATATCTCATCATCTGTGCAAGGAATATAATATTTATTTCTATATTTTACCCATCAACATCCTCTTAATGCTCTTATTTGGAAGTGGAATATTTCTTTCCATGTGATATTTGTGGATAATCCCAGAAATTGTTTAAGGAAAGTAATTTCCTGAAGGTATAACTCTTTATATCTGATAATTAATGGTTATTTGATTAATAATAAGATTGTGAAGTAGGTCATTTAATTCTCATTTAGAAGTTGGATTAAACACAGGGATCCTGAGGGCCAGGAATGTTTATGGGTTTTTTGTTTGATTTGGGAGCTTGTGCCACTCACTTGTGAAAATCCGTGAATTTTCAACTGATTTCCTTCAAATCTTTTTAATCCAGAGGTTGAAGATCTTTTGGGAGGGAGAGAACTTTCATCCCAATATTGTGTCCCCAGCCCGCTGCTGAACTGCGGTGTTCAATCACAAGGTGGCACTTCTGCCTCACAGATGACTTTTCTTCCTCACTCGCTCTCGGTCCAGCTCCCAAAAATGCCAGTCTGGCTCCATTCCCCTTTCCTTTTCCCTGGGAATAAACATTCCTTATGTCCCCGTGATGCCTTTCCGTGCTGGGTCCTAAAGTCCTGGTCACAGTCTTAGATTGTTGCTCTGGCCCCTCTGTAATTTGCCGGCAAAGAGAGGGGTAAAGCAAGATGTATTCCAACCCAAGACTGTGAGTTTCAAGGTCTTTAGGGATCCTTCATCGCCAGCAACTGATGCCTTTTCCTGGTCTTAAAATCAAGAGTCAAACACGGTTAGAAGGGGAAAAGGGATTTTACCTTGGTATTTATTTTAAGGATCCTTAGGTGCACACGTCCAGGTCATATGCATCGAGATGCACCCCACCGAGTCTATCCCCAAAGATTGGGTATAACATTAGAGGTGTCACTAATTAGCAGATCTATCAAAGATTCCCCAATGAGAGGCTCAAGTGAGCCCCCTCCCCAAGGAGCCTTCCCCTGGATGGTTCTGAGTTGACAGAATGTGTTCTGGAGAGGACCTTGGGCTCTGGGGCACACTGATCCCTGGCTACGAAGCTTCTAAAATGTTGAGTCTCTCAGCTTGACAAACAAGTCCAAGAATGTAGGCAAAAACCACTGAGAATACAGAAGTTGTAAAAAGGTGTAACAGGGGTATAAAAGAAAAGGCAAAAATCTTCATGGCATCACCTGGAAAAGGAGCTCTTAACGGAACCGCAGGTTTCAACTCGGACTCAACCCTGGAGTAAAACCATAAATAGGAGTGAGGTTGTAAAGCTTCATTTTCTTTGCACGTCCTGAACTTTTTCCCTGAAGTCATTGAGGTTGGTGAGGTGCTAAAATTGCTCCTATTGGTATTCTTAATGGATGAATTATCCCTTACTTTAGCTGCATTCTTTGATCATTTTATTTCATATACCATTTTTATTCAAAGCTCCTGAGCTCTTCCCATGTCCCAGTAATGTGCTGGGAGCTGCTGGAGTCACGTTGGGATATTCCAAGGATTGTGTCATCTTCTTTGTGAGTCCAGGTGTAAAATAACTTCTGGAATGAGCTTTCACACTTGCCTGGATTATTGAAGACCCAGGTTTTGGTCCTCTCTTTGCTTTGGGAATATTTTATGACTTGGAGATAGTTTGTCCCAGGAAACACCTGAGGGAGAAGGAAAACTTTTGCTTTTTCCTCCTGTTGGGCACTAAAAATGCTGGATATTCTGAGTCCTTTAGAAGACTTATTCCTGCAAATCCCTGGATTTGGTCAGGTGTTTGCACTGAGTGGAGTCAGGTGAGGCTCTTTATGGGATTGGGAATTCCTCGGACACCTGGAAGTTGAGCTGCAGGTGCTGGAAAAGCTGCAATAAATCCCAATGTCTGATCCCTTAATATTTATATTTCTCCTTTTCCTCGTGTCCCTCCTCTCCCTGTTCCTAACCTACAACATCAATTCCAATCCCTCCTGATGGAACCTATGGATAAATCTCACCTGGGTCACTGGGAGCAGATTCAGCCCCAGATAATTCATAACAAAAAGAATTAACAGTGCTTAACTGCAGCATATGTTGGGTTTTTTTGAGACACATCCAACTCCATGAAGACTTTGATGGGATAGCAGTGTTGGAGTAAACTTGTAGCTCAAAACCTCTTTGATTGGAGTTTTTTCAATGTTTTTTCAGCACTTTTCCTTCGTTTTCAGAATGAATCACAATTCTGAAAGCAATGTTAATCTAACCAAAGATTTATTATTATTTCTATTTATACGCAAGGTTTATAATTCAACCTCACCGCAGCACTGGATGCAGAGCAACATTTTTCCCATACTAATTTCCTAACCTATCTTGGTTTTTCCTTATTTTGCCTGTGAATTCCTTTTTATTTTATTGTATTTGGATGCCTTTGCTGAGCTATGGTAACCAAAAACCCCTTTGCTCCAGAGCTGATGCTTCAGGTAGGTCAGGAAATAATCCAGATATCCAGACGGGATACCCAGGGAGGATTGGAGCTCCTTTGGATGGCAGGAAAGCCCTGAGCTTTGTCTTGGCTCTTAAACACAAAAATAAAATTGTATTTTTAGCTTTAAAGGTGGCTCTGAGCTGGAGGGGATGTGGTGATTCTGCCTTCTCGTGCATCTGCTCCCTCTGCTAAATCAAAGGAATTGACATTTAAATTGGTTTAGGCCTTGCTTAAGTTGAATTTTACCAGGTGATATCAGGATAAACATTTGATTAGATCATGAAGGAATGAAGGATCCAGACAGCAAAAGGAGCAGTTGTGGAGTTGTTTGTTTTCCTGGAGAATTTCTAGGGATTATTTTCCTTCTCTGGCTAAAATCTCGTCCAAATGTGGATCTGGGCCTAAAAGGCTCCAAACTGCTTCAGCAGACTGAGGTATTTTAACCCAAATTAAAGGAGATTTAATTTAAGAATTTATATAATCTGGTTTTTAATTTGGAATAATGACTTAGGAATTTCAGTGCTTTGATAAGTTGGGGTTGTTGGTTGTTTTGGGTTTTTTAAACCTGTCATTTTGAGCCTTTTTAATCCCTATCCCAGGATTTGAGAAACTGCTGTGTGTGTTTTGTTATCCTTGTCCCAGGATTCACTTATGAAATCGATACCACAGAGAGGTGCAAATTATGGAAATAAAAGCAGAATTCTTGTTCTTTTTCTTGGGTGCCTCTGAAAACATCCCCAAGTCTGAAATGTGACTCCCATTTCTCTGTTTTCAGCCTTTCACGTGTTTGTGAAATGCTGGGAAATATTAACTGACCTTTTTCATATATGAAAAAAAAGCAGATTTTTCAAGCAGGCACCGAATTGCCATTGATTTTTGCATTATTGGGTTTTATTAGGTTTTGCTGTTTGTTTGTCCTTAACGTAGCATTGGATAAAGATTTCGTTATTTCCTCAAAATCTCATTTTTGCTATGGAAAGGTTGCATCCAAACCTCTTTCCACCTTTACTGTGAAGCCTTTTGCAAAGTCCTGAATCTCCACCAATTAGACCAAAGAAATAGAATAACCAAGAAGGTTTTGCTGGCATCCCATGAAGTTATTGAGAAGACTTTATTTTCTTAATTTGTGCTGGCTGGCAAAATTCTTGGTCTGTTTTTTTCATGGTTTTCTTGAAATGTGAATAATGTGGGATGATATTATTATTATTATTATTATTTATTATTATTATTATTGTGTCATATTTCTTTGTCTAACATAAGCTTTGCTCCATGCTTTCCCAGGATCATTGTCAGCCTGGAAACATGTGGAGCAAGGAGCTGATGAGAAATCCAATTGTGCCATATGGTTTCAAACGTTGTTGTGGAGACATTTGGGATTTTTGAAATCCTTGATGATTCTTGTTTGGCTCTCAGCAGATGGTGGTGGGGAGCACGAGAGAGAACCTCTGCCATCAACAAGTGCAGGTTAATGCCAAATCGATTTTCCATGTGTAAATTCCTGTTGCCATCACACCGGGATGAGTTGGGAGGGTCGTAGACCTGCACAGAAACAGCAACAGCTCTATTTTTCCCATGGAAAAATGGCTTATTAAAATGTTGAGGAGGATTAATTACTTGGGATTCTTGCATGGAATGGTTTGGGTTGGAAGGGACATTAAAAACCATCCCATTCCACCCCCTGCCATGGGCAGGGACACCTCCCACTCTCCCATGGTGCTCCCAGCTTGGAAAAGAGAAGCTTCCGGCCTTCCAGTGCTTGAGGGAGCTGAGGAGATGGGGAGAGACAATTTACAGGGCATGGAGGGCCAGGACAATGGGGAATGGCTTCCCACTGGCAGAGGGCAGGGCTGGAGGGATATTGGGAAGGAATTCCTCCCTGGGAGGGTGGGCAGGCCCTGGCACAGGGTGCCCAGAGCAGCTGGGGCTGCCCCTGGAGCCCCGGGCGGGGCCCAGCGCCGGCCCCAGGCTGGACACGGGGGCTTGGAGCAGCCTGGGACAGTGGGAGGTGTCCCTGCCATGGCAGGGGTGGGATGGGATGGTTTTTAATGTCCCTTCCCAGTCTGGGATCAGAAACACCTCTGTAGATGTTTGTTTGTAATTGAACACTTTGCCGATATTTCCTGCCATTTCTGCCCCACAGGCAGGAGTAAAATAATATTTTTCAGCTCATCAGTTCAGCACTGGGGAGGAGCTGGGTGCCACTGGGGGCTGGTGTGGGAACATTTCCCCTTTCCAAAGCGGGTTTTGGAGCATTGATCCCTACAGCCCTGCGCTTCCTTGTTTGTGTGATGAGGGAATTGTGGGTTTGGCATCTCAAATTTCATAATGGGGTTTCTGTTTGTGTTCGGATAAACCTCGGATGGTGCTGAGATTCTGCTTCCCCTGCACTTTGCTGAGCAAATCAGGGTGGCAGAGCCACAACTTGTTTTTGTTTTCCAGTCCCTTTGAACAAGTGATTTTATTGCTACTTGAACAGGAATTTGGGAGGATAAGGGGGTTGCTTGGCAACTAAACCGCAGTGTTTGCGCTGGTACCTGCTGGGTGGCTTCTCCCTTTCCCAGGGAGAGCAGAGACTTCTGTGTTCTCATTTCCTGCTCATACAGGACTTGGTGCTGCTCCTCGAGCCTGTTCAGTCGTGCCCTGGCTCCTGAGGACCAGGGGAGCTGTGGCATTGCTCTTGGAAATTCCTGGCCCTTCTCAGGGGGTTTGCAAACAGATTGTAGTGAAATCCTCAGCCTTTGAAGATGCTAAAACTGTGTCTGTGGTTCATGGAATCACAGGCTTGGCTTGGGAGGGATCTGAAACTCACCTCATTCCACCCCCTGCCATGGGCAGGGACATTTTCCACTATCCCAGATCATCCAAAGCCCCACCCAGCCTGGCCTGAAGCTGCAGCCTGTCCTACTTTCCAGTCAGAAAAGATCTAAGCCTACACCATTTAAAAACGATCATTTTAAGCTAAACATTATCATTATTTAAGGAGTTTTTAACAACTCTTCAAGAAGGTCTGAACGAGTTTTTTCTCAGCCTACCAACAAGGATAATGGTACTGGAAAAAAAGAAAAGTCTGGGAGAATGAAGGCCCCGAGTTTACAGAAAGTTTTAATCCTGCCAGGCTGGGCAGCCAACAGGAACAGCCTTCAGCAGCCCCCGTGTTTTATTTCTTTTTTAACTGAGTCTTAAGGTGACAATCTATCTTTTATTAATGGCAACTCCTGCTAATCCGCTGATTTTTTTTTTTTTTTGGAATTGAGAGAAGGCAGAAAGTATCCCGAGATTAGTCATGCTCCATGATGGGATGTGCACACAAAGGACTATGTTTTATTCATGGCTGATATGCAAAGCATATTTCCAAATAGAAACCTTCTCCCCAGCCTCCTACAGCACCGTGTCTAACACCAGTTTGTACGAGTGCTCTCTTGAGAACACCTGGTTTAAAAAAGAGGGAGAAAAACCCCCCAGAAACCTTTCCCTTTTGCTGTATGGACATCCTTGGGATGCTTAGAAATTATTTATCCTGTCCAAAAGTTAAAAAAGAATGAAAATTGCAAAAAAAAAAAAAAAAAAGCTTTATGGAGATGACAAAGGTTTCTCTAAACTCTGTTTGATCCTGAAAGATTTTGTGTGAAGAACTTGGCAAAAACTTTCCTATTATCAATGATATTAAGAACTTTTAAGGGACACAAAATACAGGAGGCCTGGAAATGTGGATTTTTTAGGGTTCCCCCAGACTTTCCTGAGCTAAATAACTGAATCCTGGTCCCTAAAGTGGTATTTGAAGAGGAAAAGAAAATATATTTCCTTTCATTTTCAGATAATGGTTTGTGAGCCCTACTTGGAGAAGTTTTATATTGGGGTCATGGGCAGCACAGCCTGGGAATGCCTGGGAATGATTTCTAGGATGAGAGAGCATTTGGAACATCTGGAAACCCTTCTGGATTCAGGCAGAAATTGCAGCTGTGCAGAAAAATCTTCCATTATGGAGGCATGGTGCAGGCAAAGAGACCTCAGAGCCCCTTGCAGGGCCTGAAGGGTCTCCAGAAGAGCTGGAGAGGGACTGGGGACAAGGCATGGAGGGACAGGACACAGGGAATGGCTTCCCAGTGCCAGAGGGCAGGGCTGGATGGGAGATTGGGAAGGAATTGTTCCCTGGGAGGGTGGGCAGGCCCTGGCACAGGGAGCCCAGAGCGGCTGCCCCTGGATCCCTGGCAGTGCCCAAGGGGCTCCTTCCCCTCTATTTTCCATATTTTCCATATGAACCTTTGTATCCACAGGCTGCACACTGAAATTCTGGAATTTTAAATACTTGGATGCTTCACCTCTCCAACTTTCTTAGCTGTGAGGGACCACAAGCAGGGAGCACACTTTTCCCTTCTGAAGAAAGCATTAAAGTTCTCTAATATCGAATTTATACCCCAAATCCTGCTGCACAAATACAGCCAGGGGTGGGGGGGGAAAAAGCAAATTTTGGGTGGGGGGAAAGCAATTTTTGTGGGAAAAAGCAATCAAATAAAGGCAAGATGAGGAGTTTTATTACACACACAGGCAGGCCGCAGTTTATAGGGAAGGGCTCATCATGTGGCACCTCAGCTTTGCCCTTGAGCGTGGAAAAATTATGGCACAGGTGTTTTCCTTTTCCGAGCCAGGAATTTCAGTGCGGAAGGGCTCAGGAATTGGGGGGGGGGGGACTGATTCCCACCTCCCACTTGATCCTCCTGAGGGAAATTGGGCTCATCCCATTCCAAGGCTGCCCTTGGCTGGGGCTGTGGGAGGAATATTGCGTTTGCTTTGACCTCCACGAGTGAGATTGGAAAAAAGGTGAAAGGATCTGCTGGAATTGAGCTCCAAGGAGGCAAAACCAGCAAAAACCGCAGCTCCTCTAAATGAAACATGAGAAGCCTTGTATGCAAATGTGATCATCTCGTGTCACCAGGCTCCTGGCATGAGCTGGGTGCGTGGGTGTCGTCTTAGGTGAGTAGTAACAGAGATTTTAAAAATAACCCCTCCAAAGAATAGTCCTGGAGGGAGGAGAGCTGCTTTTCCCCACCAGCCAAACTCCTAAACTGCATAAAAACATTTGCTGGAGCGTGTAGCTGATGGAAGTACAAGATTTCAGGAAGATTTCAGGAGTGGTTTTCTGCCTGTTTGTTGGGTGGTTTTTTATCTTGTAACAGCAGCAAATGTGGAGAATTCTGAATTTAAGGGAGGAAATGCTCCATGCTCTCCACTTGACACACTCCCTGTGTCCTGTCCCTCCATCCCTTGTCCAAATCCCTCTCCAGCTCTCCTGGAGCCCTTTAGGCCCTGGGAAGGGCTCTGAGGTCTCTCTACCTGTGCCACACCTCAATTAATGAAGATTTTCCTGCACAGCTGCAATTTGTGCCTGAATCCAGAATGGTTTCCAGAAGTTCCAAATGCTTTCTCATCCTGGGGGTTTAATGGGCAAAAAAAATAGGATTTGAGGTGTCTGACTTAGAAAACATCTTAACCCACCCCATTTTTGTCTCTGTGCTTTTAACTAACCACAGCCAGACAAGCCACTCCCATCACGTTGTCACACACCAGTAAAAATTGTGACAAAGTGGGCAAAAGACACTGGAATGTTCTTAAAATTAAAATATCAGCTAGCTCCAGGTGATATTTCAAGAGAATTCAGATTTTTTGGCCCTGCAACTGAAGGTGATGCTTTGTCCCCCTCACCTGGGGCTCCTTCCAGCACTGCTGGCACAGTCTGGGAGCACAGTAATAATTTCAGTAATTAACTTGATGGATGCTTCCTATCAAACCACTCCAGTCCTAGGAGCTGCTACTGGGATACCCCAAGTGAGAGCAGGAAAAAAATCCATCAAATATTAACCAAATCTTGCTTTCCCCCCCTTCTTTTCTCCAGCCTTGCTCTGCAGAGATGCAGCTTTTGGACTGAGTTTTTACAGTTTTTATTCTGGTTTAAAACGCACTTTGGTCTTGTCAGGATTGCTGAGCCTTGATTTAAATGTTGTTTATTGAGTGCCAAGAAGTAGCAGAGCAGAAAGTTTTGAGGTAGAGAATGGGGATATTTCGGTTCTTTCCACAAATATGATTAATTAGCACAGCAGAGGAGTTCCTGTAGAATTTATTGTTGCTTTTCACAGAAAAATCACGTTAGAACTTTGTCTCTATTGAGCTGTTTGCTTTGTCTCAGGGTGTGAAATCTGATGGTCTACACAGTGAAATAATAACAATATTTAGAATGTTTTCTTTCTTTAAATGCTCTTAAACTAATAACAACCATCATGTCAGTGTGAAATTCTCTATTTTTTTATTGAATATTTTGGGTTTGTTTTCTCTGAGTTGTCTTTTCTATCCAGAAACCTCCCACTCTTCCACCAGGTGCCAAAATTTCAGGATAATTGATATATCTATAAGTTAGCAGCCCAACATTTCTTTTTTTTTCCCCAATCCCCAGATATTTGCTTTGTTTTATTTTATATTTTTTGTTTTATTTTATATTTTGTTTTATTTTATTTCATATTTTTGTTTTATTTTATTTCTAATTCCATTCCTCAGGACCCACATTGTTGGTCCTTTGGCAACCTCTGCAGCGCTTTTGTTGTCACTGCTGGGATTTTCATCCTGGCAGCAAAAAATCGGGCAGATCTTCCTAATCTTGAGCTCCCTGATTTGATTTGCTCTCAGTTCTGACTGGCCTGCAGAACATTCCCAGTGATCCAATCAGGGGAGGGAAGACATTGATTATCATGGAAAAATAGAAATTCCCCCAGGATGGGCCAGAGATGCTGAGCTCACCTGTATCCCCTGTGCTCCATAAGAGCAAAGCCTTGAAATTCAAATTATTCTGTAAAATAAGGGCCAAAAACTCAGATATTTTTTTTTTTTTCCCCAGAAAAAGCTGGACCTGGCCGATGTTTTAATTTAATTTTAGTGTGTTTTGTACACTTTGCCATAATTTTTACTGGTGTGATGGGAGTGGTTAAAATCACAGAGATAAAAATGGTTTTGGTTAAGATCTTTTCTAAGTTGGTGCAGACACCTAAAATCCTATTTTTTTTCCCATTAAACCCAGCTTGGACTCTACTGATGGTCTGCACTACAAGAAAAATCCATGAAAATTCACATTAAATTTAACCGTGGCGTTTCCATAGCGATGATGTTTAGCATAAAAATAGCTGAAACATTTTGACACTGATTCCAAGCCTGTGCTTCATACATCTTCCTTTTAAGCTGAAGTGTGGAAATAAATCCCTCATTCCAAGCACAAAAACCACGGGATGAAATATGGGAAGGTAGAAGAATTTATCTCTAATTGAATATAATTAAAGGCAACTTCTCCCCAAACTGGAGTATGGAACTTGTTAAATCAAAGATGAGTTGAAAGGAACATTGTAATATGAATTTATCTCTAATTTAAAATAATTAACCCCAAATTCTCTGCAAATTGGAAGGTGTAACTTGGCTTGTTACATCAAGGATGAGCTAAAAGGAAAATCCTGATTTAAATTTCCACAAATGGGTTGGGTGTTTATGGGTCTGGTGGGCAGGGCAAGGGAAGAGAGAGTTTTAGTCAACATAGGTGTTGGGATTTTGTGTTAGAAGCCAAAAGCTTTGATTTGGGATCGTTTCCTTCATAGGCAAGGACCCCAGGAAGAGTTTCAGAAAATTTTCAAGTGTTTCTGGAGGTGAAGCAAAATGATCTCCCTGTTCAGGCTCCTGAGCTGAGATTTTTTGGGATTCGTCGTAGAAAAGGAGCCAGATCTGATAAATGTGGTGGTGGTGATCCCAACCAAATGTGGTTTGGTGATCCCAGCATCGTTCCACAGGAAATTTAGCTGGGGTGGTTTGCTCTGTGTGGTGGGTTTTAGCAAGGTGGAGGTGGAATAACGAGGTGAAGGAAATACAGAGGTTTAAAATTACAGGGTAAAGAATTTTTTTTGGATTTGTTTTGTTTTAGTGAGGGAAGAAATGAAGCTGCAGGATGAGGATGCTGTTGGAAGTGAAGAGCTGGGCTGTGCTCAGAGCAAAGCATCCCACGCCTGGAATTTGGGAGGTGTCCAGGGCATGGAAAATCCTTCCCAGCTGTGGAACACGGCCTGCATTGCTTGGACACCCAGGAACTTCCAGCAGGACTGGATCATCCTGGGAACTCAGGGCAAAACCTTGACTTTGATGGGATACAAGCCATGACTGGGGAGGCTCTTTGAATCCTGGAATGGTTTGGGTTGGAAGGGACCTTAAAGATCATCAACTTCCAACCCTCTCCCAAGCTTATCTTGGTCTGGGATTGTAAATTCTGCTCTGCAGGTACTTCCTGGTACATTTGAAGGAGAATAATTTAAACCTTGAGATTAAACTAGGATCAGCAACCCCAGTGATGATGGGAAAGGGGACAGGTGACCACATGTGGAAGATGGACATGCTGAGATTCCGGAGGTGGGGAACAGAAACTCTGAATTACTGAACTATTCCGTGCAAATTTGACCTGGAATCCATCATTTCTATGCACGTGGCTGAAATCCAGTGAACATTGGGCCATGGAAATTTTCAACCCGTTTCCTACATGTAGGAACCCAGAGTGCCGGGAATATTTCTCTGCCTTTTTTTAAGGGTTTTTACCCCCCTGGACACCACTGGTATAGCTTTAAACCTTGGAAAAAATTACCAACAGTCAGACAACAGCTAGAAAATACAGTGGTGTGAATTAGGTTATAGACTACTAGGTAAGATTGTCACAGGGTGAAAAATTTAGAGGTTTTAGGCTTCTCTTTATAGTAAATAGGTAAGAGTAAAAAATACCAAAATGGAGGATTGTTGTTGTTCTCTAAACCTTCTTCTCCTTCTTCTACCACTCCATATTTTGCAGTAAAAGTAGTTTGGATTAATTGGATAGAAAATTCCACAGTTCCTGGTTGTGTTACTGAATAATTGGTAAGAAAGTGAAAATAATGTACGTTTTTAGTAACTATTGGTTAAAATGTCTTTAAAAGGCCGTGTAAATCTTGATAATGAGTCCTTCTTGCTCTCACTCCTTCTTTTCCTCCCTCCATGCTGTACCTGGGTCACGCTAGTGGCTCAGTTCCTCTGATAAGACTTAATAAACAACTATCCAGAAGCATCGAAACTACAGAAGACGTCTCGTTTTGTCTTCTAAGCGCCTTGCAAGGACTTTCAGCAAATTCTCTCCCATCAGGAGAGACTCGATTTATGGCACAATAAAGTGTCACTACAGGTGCCAATCCAGAGGGAATTACTTCAGGCTGGATTTGGGGTCGCTGCAGTAGGACTTGTCTCCAGCTGACCGTAAGAGCTGTTTCGTTTGCTTGCATTAAATGGCGTATGCTCAGTCTTTGTGCCAAACACTATTCCAAACACTGGCATGCTGCTTCCAGGGATATTCCTTTCAGGAATAATGCCATGTCCCTCAAAACCCCACTGTTGCTGCAA
>NW_008238325.1:1498827-1502823 GCF_000691975.1 Corvus brachyrhynchos | reverse complement strand
TTTCTGGGTGCAAAAGCACTTCCATAATTCAGGATATGGGGTTTTACATCACTGTATTCCAAACAAAAAGGTTTTCCAGGAAAATGCGTGTTCTTCCTTTGGAACTCTAGGTTCTAATTCAAGCTCGTGTCCTGCTGGGCACAAATACCCCCAACACTTGAAATTGAATGAGTTTAGCTATAGGAAATGCAGATAATCATGTGATTAGTGAGCTATGGGACTAATTAGGATGTTTGCTTTTCGTTCCCAGTGAATCTCAGCACTGGTGAACCTCTGCGTCCATGAAATGAATGGAGAGATATCCAAGTAACTCATAAAGATAAACATGCTTTGGGATCCTTCCTCAAAAACCCTTCAAAGGAGCAAAGCAGTGGGATTTGGGGCTGGAAATCCTGATTTGTGAGCACCTGCTGCTGGGAATGGCTGTGCCTCTTGGCTGGAGAGAACTTGGGGCACCTGCAGTAGGTAAGAAAAGAATTTCCAGGAGCATTTCCTGAATTTTCAGAGTGATCTCCAGAAAACCTGGCAGTGCTGGTGTCTCCTTGGAACCACTCATCATTCCAGACTCCCGTTTTTTTGGGAGCTCCCCGTTTGGCCCTGCTCTGCCTCAGTGAGGAACCTCGCTGTGCTTTAGGCCCCAACAGCTGATATGCAAAAAATAAAAGAAAGATCTAAAAAAGAAATTATTGAACAGGTAAATCCTTGGAATAACTGCTCAGAAATGAAATTCAAACTATAACCAGCATCCTTAAATGGATATTTACAGAGAGAACTGAAATATTTTTGACTGTATTTTGTCATCCTGTTATTTCCAACTGAAAATGATAAAATAAATTTAAAACAGCTGCTTTAGGCAGTGGTGAATTCTAGTTTGGGGTTTGTTTTTTTGCTGTCTGTCCTGATTCTCCTCATTTCTGTGACTCAGAGAGAGCTTTTTGTAAAGAACTCACCAGGGACGACCCCAATGTCTCGTTATTGCTGCTTTTGAGGCTCCAGATAATCACAGGGAACTTATTTGGGGATTGATGTGGAAGTTGTTAAGCGGCTGTGCTTGACTTCCACTGAAAATCAGCCTTAATTAAAAGATAATTATTTGAAATTGTCCTGATCCTTCGGCAACAATATTAGAAACACGGAAGGGGAAAGCAAAGGAATTGATTTCAAATGAGATCCAGGCAATTAAATGGAAGATTTGAAATGGAATTCTCCTGGAAAGGCAGAGGTCAGGTACTTCGTGAGAAAATTTCTGGGATCCAGACTAATTCCTGTGATTTGGAATTATGGAGCAGGGTCATTGGTCAAACAGCCACTGGTTCAGTGGCTGCTATCAGCAACCTCTGCCAGGAGGAACCAATCAATAAATAATCAATAAATGCAATCAATAATTATTGCAAAGCAGCTTTGCAGCCACTGAAAAAGTGGAAAGCTATCCCTGTCTTTCCTGTGCTAAAGTCACAAAGGAACTGATTCCTGAAACCTCATCCAAAGCTTTAAACTTAATTTATTATTATTAACTCTGTCACAATTTATAGATAAAAATATCTATATAAATTTATATATATATAAATATATTTATTTCCTGCTTAAATGTTACAAAACCTGTGCTCGTATCTAATGGCAGCTAAAAATAAAATGCAAAAAAACCTATCAACACCAAATGAAAATGAAATTATTGGCATGTGTGTCTGTCCTCTGCCTCGTGCCATTAATTCTCCCTGCTGGTTTTGGAGGTGGCAGCCACCAAGGATGAGCCTCACCAGTTCAGTGATCCCATTAAAAGCTCAGCTGCAGATCCAGGTGGGATTTGGGAAACATTCCTGTTTTCCTTGAGCGCGGCTCGGACTCCTCCACTCCCTCTGAGGGAATGCAGTCTTGGGGAAGGCTGGAGAGGGGCATGGACTGGCATCACTCCAAATAAAAACTTGACATTTTTTCCAAGCATGTCCAGCAAAAACTGGAATTCTGCTGGAAAAAGTGCTGGCTTTGCACTTCCCAGGAGAGCTGGGAGTTGAAGGAGCTCGGCACAGCACAGATCCAGCAGGATCCAGTCCTCCTGGATAATTCCACCCAGGAATTTTAGCCTTGAGGGGTTTTTGGCTCTCTCAGCTCTCTTTGAACTCGCTGCTTGCAAGAGCACGTGCTGCTGGTTCCTTCTTGGGAGGCACCACTTCCAAAGCTTTTCCCACTTCTGTTCTGGAAGTTCTGAGGGTGGGAAAAAAAAATGGAAATTTTCTTTGTGATGATTGTGTGGAATTTGTGTTAATTTGCAGCTCCTGCCTCAATAATTCTCCTGACAAGCTGAGCCTTTAGTGTGGCAGAGGAAACCTGAGGGTTTCCATTGGTTACACGTGAATCCAGCCCTGGGATGCTCTTGCTGTTCACCTTCCTGGTGGATCCTGGAATCTGGAACCCTTTAATGAGTGCTGACTTTGACTGCAATCAGAAATGCAAGGTGGCAGGAAATACTGAAGTAGCTTCATTTTCTCTCCAGCTCTAAAGAGCAAATAAGGGAAGGGAAGGGGAGAGGGGAATCCAGAACAGGAATTTTTGAGGTTCTTTTTTTCCTTCCTCAGCCTGGGGGAGGTGAAGGAGAATCCCAAGAGTCCCCAAACAAGGGATGGTGTTTCTCCATGCTTCTCCTGTGGTGAGCAGGCACTTAACAGGGAAAAATTCCTTGTTTTCAGGACATGTGTCACACTCTTTTCCAGACAAGGATGTAAAGGCAAGTTCAACTCCCCCTGAGGTGCTGCAGCAAAAAGTGATGGTTAGACCTTGTCTGAAACTGAAATTCTTTAGGGATTTTCAGATGTTTTCCCTCCCCAGACACTGGCAAGTAACAAAATCCAAAGGCTTCTGTCCCTCTGGAGAGTTCTGCCTCAGCTGCTGCTTAAAGAGCACATCCATGACATTGATTTCCACTGGGTTTGTTCCTCCTTGGAGCACTTTGGAATCTGAGGCTGAACAAATAGTACAAATAGCAATTAAGGACATTATAAATTGATTCTCATGTAAAATCCTGGGGAAGTCTCAGGGAGAAAAAGGTGGGTTTGGTTTGTTTTGTTGGTTTGTTTTTTTTAAATTATGAATCTGTAATTTTAAATAATGTATTTGGTCTGTATTGGCAAATTCTTCAAATCCTGGTGAAGGAGTATGATGAGATAGAAACCAACAGTGGCTTTCTAAACTTCTTCTCAGAGAGAGGTGCCTGGGAATTATTTATTCTGATAAATGATTGGACTAAAAGGACTCAATCAGAGTTATTTACCACAGGGTATAAAAGCTAAAATTATAATAATAATAATTATTATTATTATTATTGTATAAGGTAGTGCATGATATCAAAGCAGATTAAAACAATGATATTAAAGTTAGCAAAAAGAAACACTTTTTAGATGTTGGTGGAACTCACCCAGATTAAGGACTGTGCCTTGAGGGATACCCTTGATGAGCTCCCCAAAACTAAGGGGAGGAATCTCCACACATTCCAAGGAGGAATTTGTTAAAAGTACCCGCCCTATGGAAAGTTTTAGGGTGTACAGGGCTTGGCTGCCAGGCAAGTGCTTTCAGGTCCTCTGCCAAATCTCTGCCTCAGCGTCAGAACTGGAGTCTGGGGCTCCAGACGGGTTTTAGGATAATTCCACACCAAAACCCAGCACATGATGCCCCTCTCAATCTCCCCCTACAGCCTTGCAAGTAGGGCTTTGTTGGAGCTGCTTCCCCACGTTCCAGGCGGCGCATCCCGCTGCGGGGTGAATCCAGCAGGACCTGGGCTCTTACCTGAAGGAGATGGTCCAAAGATCCTTCATCTGCCTCACGATCATCGCCGAGGACAGAGACTGAACACAGGAGTCCTGGCCTGGCTGAGGTGGGATGTCTGCCAAGTGTTGCCTGCGGGTGTGCCCGCTGGGAACTGGTACGCATTCCTGAGGAAAATTAGTGCCGGTCCCAATGGACTGTGCCGTTCTTGCTGCCCAGGCGGGAAGGACTGCGCTGAAG
>NW_008238325.1:1452372-1498666 GCF_000691975.1 Corvus brachyrhynchos | reverse complement strand
GAGATCTCCCCACGGAAAGAAGACGAATCTATTGGCGGAAGGCCACGAGGACTTCGTCTCATCCGTTGGTAGCTATTGCCCCCCTTTTCTTCCTCTCCACTTTGTTTTTC
Organism: Corvus brachyrhynchos; assembly: GCF_000691975.1. Taxonomy (NCBI): domain Eukaryota; kingdom Metazoa; phylum Chordata; class Aves; order Passeriformes; family Corvidae; genus Corvus; species Corvus brachyrhynchos. Next base: position 1,498,556 of record NW_008238325.1, on the reverse strand, counting down.
TTTATCTCTCTCTCTCTCTCTCCTCTATCACATTACCGTGTTGTGGGCACTTAATAAAGGTGCACTGTTCTGATTAAAACTGAAATCCCTTGTGTCCTTTTGCACTCTGAGATCTAGAAATGAACCATCACGACCCCCGCTTGCATATGCGGATTGTGACATTGCCCTGTTCTGAAAGTTCTTTCAGCTCTGTTAGAACACAGGACGTTTAAAGAAGAAATGAACAGAGCGATCAGTCGTGGCAATGAAAGTGACTTTCACGTTCTGCCACCATCAAAGGTGGAGCGACATTAAAAACCCAGATATCGGAACGTTTCAGGTATTTCCAGATGATGCAGCTGTGGTGGGGCTCGGCCACAGCCTCATTCCATTGTAAGCACAACATCAATTCCTCTTTGAAGCCCACTGTGCACCTGAAATGTGTTTGCCACGCAGGGAATTTGTTGGGAGCTGTGGGATTTTTGTGCTGGCTGTGCTGCTCTGAAGTCAGAGGCTCCTGCCCCAGCCTGGGCAGGCTCCGCTCTGCATTTCCTTCTGCCCACTGCTTCCACAAATTGCTTTCTCTGGAAATCAAAGGGAAAGTGAAGCAATGAATTTTCTTATTCTGTTTACAGCCTCGAGGTTTCTGGTCCTCTCTGTGACTTTTGCACTTGCAAAGGTTTTTCAGTGAGGAATGCAGAGCTGCTTCTCTGCAGCAGCAGGGCAAACATGCGTGCATGTATTTATTTGTGCACAAGTACATCTCAGCTGAACTTTTCCCCTGGGATCCAGCGATAGGACTCGTGGGAATGTTCAGAACTCTTCTGGGAGGTTTACAATGGGCATCAGGAAACATTTCTTTACTGAGAGGGTGGGTAAACCCTGGGTCAGGCTTCCCAGAAAGGTGGTGGATACCCCTGGCCTGTTGGTGCTTAAAAAGGATTTGGAGAAGGCCCTTAACAGGCTTTAACTTTTGGTTGGGCAGTTGGATTAGATCAATAAATGATTTTATATCCACAGAATCCCTTTCCCATCCCTAAGAGGGAAGATGAGGTGAATTGCAATGACCACAAGCTCTAGAAGTCACTATCCCTAATTTCTGTGGTTACTTGATCATTATTTCAGTGTACTCTGATCAGGAATTGGCAGTAATCAGGTAAATCTTTATATTATTTGTGGAACATTTGAATCCTTCCAGCACCTCAAGGATGCTTGTAAAGAGGAGAGAGAGGGACTTTTGATATGGACAAGGGGGCAAATTAAATGTTAGGAAGGAATTCTTGACACAGGGTGGTCAAACAATGGAACAGGCTGCCCAGAGAAGCTGAGAACATCAATTAAACAGTATTTAATTAGCACTTTGAAGTGCATGACTGAGAGAGGTTCTGGGAAAAACCTCATGGAATGAAAGGTTTCCCCTTTTTCTTCCTGGAGTGGTTTATGGGTCCCTACCCCTGATTCTTTCAGTGCCTTCCCTGGAGCGCTTCTCCTGCAAAATAGGAGAATTTTATTGATTAAAACAGGCCAATGCAATTTTATTTTTGCTTAGTGTACAAACCAGAGCTTTTCGCTTGATTTTTACAGATCTTTAACCCAGGGAAAGCTCAGAGCTCTGCATTTGAGCTCCAGAGAGAGGAAAAAATGTTTCACACCAGTTCAACAAGTACCCCGATGTTGTTTGGAGAAAAGTTCCAAGTTCAACAGGTAATTTTTTTCTCCAAATATAAAAATACCTTTTTAATTGCACCAATCTAGCATGATTGCTTTTATTTTGGAGCATCATGATGATGAATCACGCTGAGATAATTGGCTTGAATAAACTGAATAATCCCTACCTATGCAAATAAAAGATGGAAAAATTGGATGTATTCTGAACATGTGGTGCTCAGGCAGGAGGGAAAGACTTCCAGGGATGCTGAGGACCAAGATTAGTGCTCATCATCTGCAGTTATTAATGCTTTTAAAATTTTAATTCATATGCAAAATGGGCTTGTTTTAAAAAGAATCCACTGAGGCAAGTCTGGAATAAGTTCTGAGAATTGTGCAGTTATCCTGGTTTTTTTCAACTGTTGGGAATGTGTGTGGGAGAGTTACAGGAGGCAGCACTGCTTGGAGTTTTAGTCTGTGGTGATTTTCTACTGAAAGCTTTCATTTTGTGTGTGCTTAAGACAATTTCAGGGGATTTAAGCACAATGTATTAATACAATTTTTTAAAAATTATTTTGCTTTTTTTTTTTAGGAGAAAGAGTTGTCAAGGATTTTGGAGACTTTTTTCTTGTCTCTTTCTCATGGCCATAAAGATTTGGCAAAGAAGACAAAGCAGTTTTTCCTGACTGAGGTAAAGATGACCGTGTCCAGTGCTTCTCTTGGTGTCCTGAACACCTCCCTCATGCCAGCAAACAGCTCCAGACTCATCTTTGCAAGGGAGGCTCCCACAATTTCAGTAAAGAAGGAAAAGCTGCAGAAGTTCCTGACCAGTTCTCAGTGGAGACAAAGGGGAGTATCCTGGTTTCAGCTGTGTTTGAATCACACCATGAGCAAGCCTTGATTCTTATTTTTTATAATCAGAATGGTTTGGGTTGAAAGGGATTTTAAAGCCCATCCCATCCCACCCCCTGCCATGGGCAGGGACACCTCCCACTATCCCAGGCTGCTCCAAGCCCCGTCCAGCCTGGACACTTCCAGGGATGGGTTATAACATAGAATTTTATAGGTATTACCCTGTGGAGCCAAAACCTTAAAGCCCTGAAGTTTCTGACTTGCAGAAGGTTTGTGTTGTGCTCAGCCTCCCCAAGAGGGACAGAGCTGCTGGCAGAGCTCTCCTGGGGCTTTCCCAGCTCCGCACTCCAAGGAGCTGGGAAGTGAGGCAGAGCTCAAACGAGGCCAGCTCCATATGTAGGAGGCCAAGAGGCCTCTGATTGCCTGGCAGGGGAATGCAGGAGCTCCCCTGGTGAGCAGAGCCCTCCTGGCCCTGCTGCTGCAGCTCCTGGGGGAGATGTGCAGGGTGGGGGATGCAGCAAAGGGCATTCCCAGCCTGGAACTGCTGCATCCCCCAGCCCTTCCAGCCAGCAGGAGCCCCTTCCCTGGGCCTGTGTGCAGCTGGCTGCTTGTTTCCCTCCGTGCCAGCAGCTGAAGTGCTGCTGTTGGACAAACACAACAGCATTTTTTCTCCTGGCACCCCTGGGGAAGGCAGAGCCTCTTAACCCATTTCCACATCACATCCCACTGCTCCGGCGCCCTGCTCCCAGGCACACGGCTCCTTCCTCCTCCCTCCCAGTCAATGGTGGTTTAATGCCAAACTGGATTATGCAATTTAAGGAGAACTCTTGCAGGGTGATAATCAGAAAGAGAAAAGCATAATTGGAAGTGAAAGATTGGAGTTCAATCTTGGAGGTAATTAATTATCGTTGCATAAGCACACTGTATGTACAACTACTTAAATCACTTTATCTAAGATGTATCATTAATATTAGAAATATTTGGGTAGGAGACAGCAAAATTGCTGTACTTAGCATAAAGTTAATGAGTTAAACTACTATTATACCTAGAAAAAAATTCTCAGTGGATGACAAATTATTGGTATTAAAGAGAGCAGGTATTTTTATAATTATTTTTCTTTGCACAATGCAGGGGAGTCGAGAGGTTCATAATAGATTTTTAAAACAATAAGGAGCAAATTCGAATACTTCCCAGAAATCAGGTAAAGGTGCCATGTGGTTGTGTGATAAATGAGGTCTGAAAGCAGAGCCCCCCTGAGCCAGCAGGAAAGATTAGATTAAAATAGATAGAAAACACTGGAAAAGTTATGGGTGAGCGAGAGTTATCTGGGAAATGAAAGGGCAGGAATAGGATTCAGGATGAATGGCAAAGATCCTCCTGGGTTGGGCATGAGGCTCACACAACAGCAGCGTCTCCTGTCCAGGAGGAGGGGAGGATGAAGAGCTTTGTTCTGGGACAACCAAACAAATTGTTCCAGGTCTCTGGAGAAACAGGGATGTGGTTGGGATATCTGGGTCTGGAAAGAGCCAGAGTGAAGAGATGGACTTGAGCACTAAAGCAGCTGTGCTCCCTTTCCTGGAGAAGGTGGATGTGGTTTAGCATTTTGGAGATGTTGGAATATCTTGACTCCAGAATCATGGACGTGTTGGATCGAGTCCAGAGGAGGCACCAGCACAATCACAGGGATGGAGCAACTCTGCTGGGAGGAAAGGCTGGAGAACTGGGATTGTTCAGCCTGGAAAAGAGAAGGTTTCAGGGTGAACTAATTGTGGCCTGAAGGGAGCTACAAGAAAGATGGAGAGAGATTTTGGGCAAGAGCAGGTAATGACAGGAAAAGAGGGAATGGCTTGAAACTGGTAGGGAGAGAAGGTTTGGATCAGATGTTAGGAAGAAATCCTTCTCTATGAGGGTGGGCAGGCCCTGGCACAGGGTGTCCAGAGCAGCTGGGGCTGCCCCTGGATCCCTGGCAGTGTTATCCCAAACAGGCTCTTTGCCCGGTGTGGAGGAGCCCGATCCCCACCCAGAGTTACGGGAGAAGGGGTCGCACTCGATGGTCTTTAAGGTCCCTTCCAACCCAAACCATTTATGATTCTATGAAGAAAAACACGAACTCTGCAGTTTTAGTCCCACTCCAGAGCTTGTGGATTCCTCTGGGCTCTGCCAGAGTCGCTCACTCCCAGTTTTTCCCTCAAAGACCTGGAACATCCACGTGCCAGCTGAAGGCTCCACAATTGTGTGCTGTTGTAATGGAGCAGCAGGAGAGGCACTGAAATAAATGATTTTTTAATTTGATGTGCTCATTGTTTGAAAGCTGAGAATCGTATTCCTCTTTATTCAGTGGTGAGCTTTTTTTTCCTGGCTTTTCAGACCAAATGAATAAAGAACTGTAACAAATATTGAAGGCTTAGAATTCATAAAGCAGTGCATAAAAGTATCTCTCCCACTTTATAAATCATATTGTCCATTCAAAAGATTTTGCTTTAATGACTGGAAATAAATTGGAGGCTGAGGTGTTTTTCAAGGAGCTGTGAAGAACAAAATCGCTGTGGAAAATTCTGCAACAGTTAAACGTGCCGAGAGGAGAAGAATTGATTGAGAACCCCAAATGCACGACGCCCTCCTTCAAATCGATGAAGAAATTGCTGGAGATGTCATAATTAATGACAAGTGGGAATAGTGCAGTTGCAGGAAAGGTTTTTATGCAGATTGAATTATTGCAGGGATGCTCTTCTCTTCTGATTCCCTTCTCCAGGTGTTGTGGACATGGCCACCAGTCACTGGGATTGATGGCAGTGCCCAGCAGCTCCAGCTGGGGATGGTTGTGGATGCAAGGATCAAACCCATCCAAGCCCTGAATAACACCAGGTATGATGGACTGGGAGCATGTGAAGGTTTGTTGAACGCACTTTTGATCTCAGGGATGGGTTTTCTGCCTGTGAAGCTCATGTGGGGATGGGAGGGGGGGAAGCCAAGGATAAAAACCTGGTGGGATCAGGCTGTTCACAGCTCCACAGGGTCACCATTCCTCACCACGCGGTTTTGTTTCAGTAAATGAAATCACACTTTGATTTCTGCAAACAATGGTGTGGTCTGAGCATCTGCAGGTGCTTCAGACAAGAGCTGCTTGGGGGTGGCATCTTCTCCCTGCTGCATGGGACTAATTCAAAGCATGCCACTTTTCTCACCTTCAGTTTTCCAAGCAGGCTGCTGCTCTTGCCAGCTCTCCATAGCCTCTCCACTGAAACAATTCCTTCCGAAATGTGTGCCTTCACCTGTTTCCATGGCAAAGAGTGAGCACCTTTCCTTGCACTGATTCACTGATATGTAATTTCCCCATGGGAATTCATACTGGAGAGTGTTGTCCATGGAATGTGGCGGCCTTCTCTTTGTCCTGAAGAACTGTGTTTGGACAGAGCATCCTCAGGCTTTAATTGCAGCCTATTCTTAGGCCTGGCTCAACAGCTCTCTGTCTTTGGATTGAAGGGAAGAGGGTACCAGGAAAAGGAGACAAATCAAGGCTGTGCATGCAAAGAGGAGAGTGCCCAAAACCACTCTGAAAGTAAAAGCTCTGCTTAAGGAGTTGTTTTTTATTTGGGTCTTTTTTTTCAAGGTTGTGTCAGTGCCGTCAATAGCAACTAAATTAAGGTAGGCAGCAACTTAACCCTCACGGTCACCAAAATTAAGAAACATCAAAGAAAATCTTCAATATAGTTTGCTTAACAGTCTTTTAGGGTTTATGCCACTGTTTGTATTTCCAGTTTTTGGCTGAATGTTTCCTTGCTTGGTTAATTTAATGAGGAATTGGTGCTTTGGAAGTGAGAGATGTGTTGAGCAAGCAGCTCTGTGTTAGATTTTTGTGGAAGGAAATCCCAGGGTGAGAAGCAGATCCCCATAAACAAGATGAGGAACTTCTAGAGGAAGTTAAACTGAGGATCAGGATTTCATCAAGAATCTCTGTTTAGGGCTGTCAGTGGGTTTTGCTTGGTTGTAACACAGTTAAAGGAGGCTCAGCTCAAAACGCTCTAATTGAGCCTCTTAATTAACAGGAAATGATGCCCTGTAGCTTAATGGGTCATGGGAGATGGAGCAGAGGGACAACCTGGCAGTACCCAATTAGGTCAACTAGCAGGTTTTTCATTTCCTTGTTTTGGGCAACCTTTAAAAGAGGTTGGGAATGAGGATACTTGGAACTGCTGCTGGCGGGAGCTGCAATCTGGGGCAATGCAAGAACATGGACCTGGTTGCCATCAACAGAATTGTTACTGATGAAGAGGGCTTTGGCTCTTAGGATGGATTATATGGAATTGAGAAGTCGGTGAGGAGAGAATTGAGGTTATGGCAGTGATAACCATTAAACCAGGGCCGTTTGCCAAGGCTTCCCACTGGAAGAGAGCAGGGAGAGAATTGTCTGGACCAGGAGATGTTGTTCCTATGGATCTGCTGGAGGGTTAAAGCCTGAAACACCCAGTTGTCGCAAACCTGTCCTCACCATACCTGAGAAAGGTCCTGAAAAACTAAGCTGAAAAAAAAAGGCAAAAAAGCTCTAATTTCAGCCTCTGAGACCAACATGGGACAGAATAAACCCAGCATATTTAGAAGCACCTGAGGCTTTTCCAGTGCATGGAGAATACCTGATGCAGTTTGAAAATTCAGCAGATACTGCTTTCCTATGGCTGTTATCACTCCAAAGATAACCCAGCTCCCCCCCGTCTCTTTCCTGGTGTTAGTTCTGATAAGTGTACATTTCTTTTTATGGCCTAAAACCCTTTCAGAAGCATTGGTCTTTTTAAAATTGATATATTTTCAACCATGGAACAGAACAGAGACAATCCCAGTGGACTGCGCACGTGGAATTTGCATCTACTCCACACAGAACCCACTCAATCAATAACCCAGGAAGGAATGGTCAGTTTTCTCCATGTTTTTTATGTCTTTTGCTTAGAGGGAAGAGAGAACTGTGTGTGAGGAGTAAATAACTCCTGAATTCTAAAGAGATGGATTTGTTGGGTCAGCAGAATCAGTGCCCTATGAGTTGCTTTAAATGATACCCACTGAGGAGAAAAAATACTTATCAAAACATGCCAAACACCCAAAAAAATGGCCTAGGAGCTGTGATTGTGTATTGTAAACAAGGATTAACAGTTGAAACAAAGCATGAAGCAGTTGGGGTGTCCCTGGGACCCCCATTCCTGGGAGCACTTTTCTGCTATCTCCTTCCCCATCCCAAGGTCAGTAGGGGGATAAAGGGTTCACCCTCTGTCTTCCCTAACCTATATCCTTTTTCTCTCCCAAAGAAGAGCGAAAATTCAAAACTATCTAGAGATTCAGGGAAGATATTCACCTGCTCTCAGAATTCTTCTCTTTGGGGCAGGGTATTTTTATTTATTAATTTATTAAACCTCAATTCAACCCCTGAAAATGTGTGAAGTTTTGGATACTTCCACTTCTTGCTTTTGTAGCCAGCAGTAGGAATATCTAGAAATTCCCAATACTTGCACAAAGAGTGGGTGGAAGGAGCAGAAGTGGCTCCAGAGAGGAGCAAAGGGTACATCCTTTGCCAGGCTTTGTAGCAGCCACTTCCATGCATGGCTCCGTGTGGAAGAAAAATTAGGAAAAATTTCTTTGTGGCAAAGGCTATAAAACATTGGATCAGGCTGTCCAGGGAATGGTGGATTCACCATCCCTGGAAGTGTTCCAAAAACATGGGGATGTGGCACTTGAGGGCATGGTGGTGGTGGGTTGATGGTTGGACTTAACAATCTTAAAGGTCTTGTCCAAAATTACCAATTCTGTGATTTTATGATTCTATGAAAAGATTTCAGATCTAGCACTGAAAAAAAAAAAGTTTTTGCTCAAATAATAAGGATTGGCACAAAGTATGGTTATTTTTTGGTCAGCTCTACTCATTTATGAACCTTCTTTTTACATACTTTTGGTTAGGACAAGAGAGAAACCTTTTGGAAGATTAACTCAATGTTGGATGAATCTTCTCTGGCTGCTACTGTGTAACTTTCAAACAAATTAATACCACAAAGAAACCTCATTTCTATTGGGCTTTCTGATTAATGTGTTGGAAAAGGATGCAGAGGTCGGAAATCAACACAAAAAGTGCCGCTTGCCCTTTTTTCCTATCGGTTTCAATAGATGTTGGATTTAACTCAGACTTTCCCATCAGGAAACCAACTCTCCCAATTGTTTCAGACAAAAAGCAATGACCTGTTCTTAAATATGAAGTCAATCTCGTTCTGATATCATTTCAAGGGGTAGAAGAGAACATTTGCACTCATCTCTCTGCTCTGCTTTGCGTCTGGAATGTTCCTTCTGAGTGACTCCTGTCAATTTTCTGTGGCCTGTGTTGGCTGACTCACAAAATGCTGGGAAAAGCACAAAAGCCTTGTGAGTAATAGTATTGATGGGAGCCCAGAGCAAATGATAATGTCTGAGAAATAAAGCTGTGCATTCCAATCTCCTTAGAAAGTTTGGGAAAGGACACAGGAACTGGATAACTTTGTTTTTTGTTAGAGAGGGACATGCTCTGTTCTTGTATTTATTCCTGAAAAATAACATTTTCTCTTGGAATTAATATCGACTGGGTGATTATTTAAATCTGTAGTATTTCAACATTTTGAGTCCTTTTTTGTAATTATATTTTTCTTCCATCCATTGTCATTCGTTTGTACTTTGTCAGGCACTTCCTTTTGTTTGGATTTTATATCCTTTTTCCCCAAGAGAGTTGTTACATCTGGTTTATTTTCTTGCTTGTTGTTTTCCTGAGTTAATCTCCTTGTTTTCCTTCATTTTGTTGTTCTCTTTGCCATTTAGACTCATTGTGTGTGCCTTTACTTCCAAGCCTGCCGTGATCTCATTTTCTCAGGAAGAATTGCTCCTTTTGGCTGCAGTTTGAAGCTGTGTCTATTTTTGCTGATATTTTTTATTACCATGACAAATCCTTTTATTTAAGGGCATCTTGTTAAGACAGCATCTTGTTATTTTTGTTGCTTCGTGTCCTCATTGGGTTTAAGGCTTCTCTGCCAGTTTTGCTCATGAATTTTGTATTGTCTACTTCCAACATTAACGTGGAGGGGGTGCAGGCCCCTTCCTATAGCATTTCTCCCTAATTTTTCATCTGATCCATCTTTTTTGGCCCTGAATTCCCTGCTGCTGGAATTTTGGCCCTGCAGGGATTGAAGGCAGGTTAATTCAGCTGTTCCATGCACAGGATGCCGAATCAGTTTTCCTCTTTATATTTAAGACCAATGGTTAAAGCTGCCCTTTTGCAGTTTTTTTGGGGGGCTGTTATTTGTTAGGAGGGTCCTGTAGAGACTCTCTGCTCCTGCAGCTCAGCTGGACTTTGGAATCAGTTGGACAGTTGGGATCAGACCCGTTTAGTTGGAATCAGCACATCTTTGCAATTGCAACATCCTTAACCCTTGGAACTCTTACACATCCCATTGGACTGGTCATGGGAATTCTGCTTCCCTGCCAATGTCTCTCACAGAGAGAAACTGAATTGCTTTTTTTAAAATTTTGTATATAATTTCTCTTTGAAGACAGAGCTTGAGGACTCCAAGAAGCCAAGAAGGAGCTGGAATCTGCGAGTGCCCTGCCAGGAGTGAAAAGGGTTTTCTCTCGCAGCTGACAGGAAAAGGGTCCATTCATGACAGTCCCTTCAGAAAAAAGCGTTCATTAACACTTGTCGCCTGTGACAGTCACAGGTAATTCCCACACTGACAGGTCTTTGCATGGATTCCCATTTTTCCTTTGACAACTGGCCTGTGAAGTGTAATTTTACCAGGACAGAAAGTGGTATCAGTGTCTATGCCACGTTTTGAAAGGCATCAAAATGGGCAGGGAAGTGTTTGCAGAAGACTGGGAGCACCCAGGTGCTCCTCTCAGGACAAGGGGCATTGCTCTGACAAGCAGCAGCAAGTCATTAATTACAAACAGCTAATTGGCCTCACAGGGCCAGCTTGGAGAGCATAATCCAGAAAAGAAAATGAAAACCCAAACAATTTACTGATGGCGGTAAGAATCACAGAACCACAGAATATCCTCAGCTGGAAAGGCCTCACCAGGATGATCCAGTCCAGCTCCTGGCCCTGCACAGGACACCCCAGCAATCCCACTCTGTGCCTGAGAGTCATGAAATGGGAATAATCTGGGAAGTTTTACACAGATCTGGCATTAACAGTGATACAACTGGAATCCAAGAGAAGCACTTCCCATTTCCAAGTATGATCTGACCCCACATCTATAGGATGTGCTTTCCTTTGACGCCACCAGTGCAAGTCCCAGCAATTCCTGAGCCAATTTGCCCCCACTGGAGTTGATTCCATTTCTCTCCCTGGTTTCAGTGAGGTGCCAGTGTCCTCTTGGAGCAGATCCATGGCTGAGCTTCAGCTCATGGGGAAATAACAACTCCAGTTGACACTTGACTTTATTATCTTTGTAGCTTCATCTGCAGTGACTTTCTCCCCGAGAAAACTTGGTCAGGCCTGGATTTTGGAATGCCTCCAGCTCCTGTTTCAATCCATAATGTGCAGCTGAGCATATGCTTTAGGATCTCTTAAAGAACAAGCATAGCATGAAGGCTGAAATGAGGCATGGATGTGTCTGCTAATTAGGGCAGCAGAGCAGGCAGCTGGAAACGAGCTGGGATCAGCTCCTCTGCACCAGTGATGTCCCTCACCTAGAGAAATTCATATTTTAGGACTCACAGTGTTGGGAATTGCACTGAAAACGTTGAGATTGATGTGATCTTCTGACAGAGGTCACGACTGTGAGGGGAGAGACCCCCAACAGAGCAACAGAGCTCTCGTGAGGGATTTTTCTGAGGGAAGAGAGTGCAGAGGGAATCCTATCCAGAGGGAAATGAAGAGGATGTAGCAGGATGAGAAAGTTTTCTTCAAGTGTAATTGTAACATGAATTTCTGCTGCGTGACTTCCCAGTAACTCCCGGTATCCTCCCTGTATCCATGTTGGAGCTTTCCCCACTGGTGCTCTGATTCCCCACGGTGCCTCTGCCACTCCTGATAAAACACTGAGTTGCTCTGTGAGGCCTCTGATGCTGAATTTGATATCTGGATATTTCCTACTTTTCCAGCAAACCCCACCCCACCTGAGATACCAGCATCTCCTCCAGCACATGGCTTCACTACTCCTTCCTGATTCTTTCCCAATTTCCAGGTTTCACCAACTTTGTCATATTCCACCAGATAGCAACTTGCTGCTGACATTTTAGCATGTTCTGGAGCTGAGATTGGGGTACCCTGCACACCTCGTGTTTGTCAGTCACCGGCTCAGCCTGCCTTGATTGACAGATTTTATCTCCTGTCATTTGCCCTATCTCAACAGCTCTTTCTCTCCTTCTTTTCCAGGAGCAGGAAAGCCTGGCTGCTGCTCTCCCATAAAAAGAGTTTATACATCAATCCAGGTGAGATGGGAATTCAGCCTTAACATCTGTGCTGCGTGTTCTGATGTTCAGGGAATGGATAAAAGTTTGGGCCCGAAGTCCATAAACACTCATTCCATTAAAACCAGATTTACAGGGCTGGATCTGTGGCACAGAAGTGCTGAACTTACTCCATAATATTCCTGGAAGGCTTTGCCTTGTCTGTCCAACTTGGATTTGTGAGTGTGTGTGCCTGTGTTAAACTTCTTTTTGCAGCTACCAGTGCTAGTTTAGCTTTTTTAATCTGATTTTATTGTGCTGTAAACTCCTTTCTCTCCTCTGGAAAGTAATTTCACTTCCCTCTGTGTGAGAAACGTGGTAAAAAACTTACAACTATTAAGTAAAAAATTATAGAGAGTTTTGTTTGCCTCCAGCCTGGTTTTTTATTTTACCTCTGGAAGCTTTTGGCAATATCCGTGGCCTGGGAAGTGATGCTCATTTTGCAAAGGCAGCTTTTCAATTAAGTTGCTTTTCTTCATCAAATTCTGCTCTCGAGGGCTTCCAGCATCTGCTGGCTCAGAGGAAAAGGTTCTCAGTCAAAATCCTAATTTCAGAAGTACTTTCTAATCACAGCATGTAAGTTTTTATAGGATATTTCAGATTTCCACCCCAAACTCTGACCTGTGTTTCGAGAGATAATTAAGCTCAGTCTTAGCCTTAGAGCAGCTGGGGAAGAAGGAACAAACAGAAGGGATTTATCCAAACTTCTGGCTACTCTGAGATGGAAAAATGCCTCTTTTAAAACACTGAAAGTTGAAAAGGCCACAAGAAGCCATGGAGGAATAGCAGGAAAATTGTCTTCTCCTCCATTTAATGTTTATTTTATGGGTACGTTCCCATAAATAAATAATGGCTGAATAAATTATAGGGATTTTTGCACCCTAAATGGCAGGTTTGGGCTGGTTTTAAAGTGTTCCAGCTTTTCCTACAGGTTTTGAGGCTCCAACCTTGGGATGTACCACAAGAGAGCAGAGAAAAAGGGATTAATTTGGTGAGTGGTACAAATATCTGTAAAAAAAACCGTGCTGGAGGGTTTTATTTGGACCCAATGCTGGTTTTCTTTATTATTATTATTATTATTATTATTTCATTATTTCATTATTAATCATTACTTTTCACTGTTATTTTACTATTATTATACCATCATTATTAGAGTTATTCTCGTTATTATGAATTCTGAGCAGAGATTCTGCTCCATTCACCAGATCAGGATTACTTTCTTTGTACAATACTTTTCCCTGCTGAAAATTTTTCATTTCCAGCTCCAAGTTTTCAAGCCAACTCCAGGTAAAACACGGAATATTCATGAGGATTGTGGTGTCAGCCTAAAGCCACTGAGGTAGAGCCACATTAAAGTAAATTAAATCTTGACCTGGACAGGTAATTAATGTCTTTTTCATTTACCATAATGAAGGAAAGGTTAAAAAACCCCTAAATATTGGAATACTTAAAAGGAATTGAAGAAGAAAAACACCACCACTAAATAAATCCAATCAGTTCTGGGTAATCTTTAGGGACAATTTGCAGTGTGAAGTAGAGAAAAGGAGGATTCTGAATTTGGAACAATTGTTACAATAACAGGAATGATAATCCTGAGAACAGGACAAAGAAGAACTTTATGTAAATATTTTAAAACTGCAAAAGGAGGAAATTATGGCTTTCAAAAATTAATGAAAAATTATTCAAAATATAATGCAAAGTCATAGGAATTGGAAGGAAAATTTGCTTTTTATCCTCAAAAACATCCTTTGGGATACATCTCACAATGGCAGAGGATCTGTTTTATTTCATAGGAACACTAACCCATTATTTTTCTTTAAATGTTTTGTATTTTTCATGTTAAAAGCCATTTATTTCAAATTACTCCCAGAAAATATTAAGATGTGATTCAACTCTCCTTAAATATCCATTTGGGTTGATGATAAAAAGCAAAACCCGAGTTTTTTGAACAGTTTTTATGCAACAAAAGCGTGTTTGGAACACTTGAAAATCTGTTTTTCTTTTTGTTCTGCCTCATTTATTTGTTGTATTCAGCCAAGCTTTCAGCTGTGCACTGCAATGTGTCAGAGGTAGTTAAAGAACATTATTGATTCCAAAACTGCTGAAAGACATAACAAGTTTGGGATGAAGGGATCATTCTTCTGCACTGTGAAGGTTTCCCAGCCTCCAGTGTTGTTCTAGGGTGACTGGGTTGAAATGGGTTTTTCATGAGTTAAGGGAAGTGCTGAGCAATAGGAGCAAAAAAAAAAAAAAAAATCACATTTTATAACATTTAGGAGCAAAAAGAGGCAGGTCTTATATAATTATTCAGGTGCAAAATGGCAGATATTATAAATTAATTCAGATTTTGTTGGCTGAACAGGAAAAGTTGTTGGATTGATCCACAGGAATTCTATGAAATGGTAGGAAAATCCAAGTTAAAACCTGCAGAATTACTAAGGTTGAGAAAGAGTTAATGGATTTGGAAAGAAAAAAACCGATTTGAAAGTGCTGGGTACAAAACCAAAGAAGGATTTTTGCCTCTTTGGGTGCTGCTTGGAAAAAACAACCTATGGATTAAGTGGTTTTAAATTAGAGAAAGGAAATAATACCTCACTCATTATAGGAGAACTTGGGAATCCATGAGAGGAGCTGCTGAAATCCGAAACAACGAAACCAGGTGATTTTTGTGGTGTCTGTGGTACAAAGAGGGGAAGTTTCTCGTGCTTGTTGTGTTCCGTACTTCAGGAATCAAGGGAAACCTGAGCTGAAGGGCAGTGAAAGTAGAATTGATTCAAGGATATCCCTGTGCTACAGCAGTGGGAAATTTCCCAGGTTTAGGTTGGAAACAGAGCTGGAATCCCAGTGTCTAAAACCCACCCTTGACTCTAGAAGCAGCGAACATTCTTGGGGTCACAAAAAGTCAGGGGAAGGCTCCTTTTTCCTCATTTTCAGGTCTCAACCATCTCTTTCAGGAGCTGCCTCAACATCCTGACCCACAACTCCTGCCTGCACCAGGTGTTTTGGAATACAGTTCATAAAGATTGGAAAAGGGCCCTAAACCCAAGCCCAACCATTGGCCCTGTTCACCACCAAACCCTGTCCCCAGGAGCCATATCCTGAACAATTCCAGGGATGGGGGTTTCACATCCCTGACAAACCTTGCAGTGGAGAAAGTTTTCCTAATATTTAATCTAAACTCTCCAGCTCAGCCTTGAGGAACATTTGGGAGGGATCCCCACTGGATCAAGCTTCTCCGTGAAGTCATGTGGTTGTATCTGATGCAGGTGTGGCTATTTCTTACCCAAATTATCCCTTTGTTTTAAAGTAATGTTTATTTTGATGGGAAAGCAAAGAGATCACGTTTCTTGAGCTGTTCTATCTATCCCTGCTCTTTAATCCAGGGATGGGAGTTGATCCTGTGGTGGGATTGCTCCTCTGGTGAGCTGGCAAGGATGGAAAAGGAGATTCCACGATTTCTGAAGGCTCCCTAACAGCTCTTGTGGACAATTCCGTGTGCTTTTGCTTACCTGGTTTCCAGACTTAACAATCAATAAGTTCTGACTCATGTCCAGGTATTTTCTGCTCTTTCAGAGCTGTAATTTCTCACAGCCCATTTTAAAATTGGCTTTTTCAGAAGCCATTTCTTGGAGTGGTTGGGGTTGAACGTTGCTGTTTAAGATCAGCCCTTGAAAGATATCAGGTTGAAACTCGAAGTGAAAAATGCTTTGCTGAGACACAGCAAGCTGAGATCTGAGAGGGCCTTCAGCTGCTGTTTTCAGTCTCTTCTCAAAGATTTTGTGCTTCATCCTGAAACTTCCCTGGAGATTTGGTAAAGCAAATACGGAAAATGCCACTGTGCTCTTTGTAAATGTAACTAGAAGTGTTTCAGACCCCAAAGTTTATCTGTCAGCATCAGGAAAAGCTGCGTTTAATGCACTGGCTATGATTTGTTTCTCAGTGACAGCTCCTGCTCAGATCATTTTGTTTAACTTTGACTGGATTGAGTGAATATTCTTAAATTTTGGTGAAATTTTGCGTTGTTTTACACATCCCTAGCATTTTTCCTAAGGGATCAGCTGTTATAAAACTTGATTGTTATGTGGAGTTTTCTGTTGGTGGCTTTGTTTCATTTTTCAGAATCACCTGATTTTAGAACAAGAAAAAGGAAATGGATGTAAACTAAAACTTCTGCCACTGATTATGCTCTCCTTGGCCTCTTGTTGTCCTATTTTTTACCAATCAAATTCCAAGGCCTTTCAATCAATGCATTAAACCCATGGAAATTTGGGTGGCATTGTCCTGTATGCCAGCAGATACCTTGGGAATATGAATCCACCTGGAGGGCTCTGAGTGTGGGGATGGAATCAGAGGATTTATGTTGTCCAATGTAGCAAATCTGATCTTTTATCACCTTGGAGGACTTGAAAACTTAATATAAACAATGAAATAATGACAAGTCAAGTCTCACCTGCCCCTTGTCCAGCCAATCTCTAAGATATCCATGACATAAAGAACTGAGAGTCTTTGCCCTTGAGCTGCCTTTCCAAAGGGATTAATTGGATTTATTCCACTGAGTCTCTGAGTTTCCATTCAAAGGCATCCTGTGTTTTGGGAGGGATGTAAAATTGTGGAAGAAATTTCACTGTGGTGTCTCCTCCCAGCTAAATCCACTCACCAAGTTGTATTCAGCAGAGTGTGATGCTCCTGAACTCAGAAACAAATCTGTCTGGGCTTTCAGGGTGGCTTGGGAACGATGGAAACCGATGCCCTGAATGCAATTTGTTTGGTTTTGTGCTCTCTGGCTTCATAAACTCTTGAATATCACTATAAATACAGTCAGGCACAATGCAGCATAACCAGAGGAAAGCATAAACCTCTCCTCTGGATTTTACAGTTCCGTGCACATTGTCTTTGAAAGGCTCCTTTAAAATATGGGCTACTCATCGTATTCCTGTAATCCTCAAACATGACAGGAAACAGCGACTCTGAGGGCTCGTCTCTTGTATCTGGGACATCAGCAGGCTGAGGGAGAGGAGCCTAAAGGGTGAAGGCAAATATTCAGCTGCATAAAAAGAAGTGTTTTGACCTTTTCATGTGTCAGTCATTCATCCTGTCCACGGTGAAGCAACGCACCTGACAAAAGGCTGGATTTTATTGTTCCGGGTGCTGTCAGATGCTCCTAAATAACCTCTGTTGTTGCAGCTGCCAGGACTCAGCTGATAAAAGATGTTTTGATTCAGTTCATCATCCCTTCTCTGGAGCCAGAAAAGTGAGGCAACACTTCATCTTCGCTGAAGGGTGGAAAACAGAACTTAAAGCTTCGAAGTCTGGCGTGGTTTAATTACTGGGGAGCTGTTCCCTGCCCCATTTGTATAAAACCAGAAATAGAGAAAAGGGGACAGAATTTCTGGAATATTTGCTAAACCCTGCAGGGCTGGATCTCTTCTGGAATGGAGACAGCATTCTAGAAAATAAGGGATATCATCTCCTCTGTAGCCTTGAGTTTCTTGAAGATTAAGGTGCATTTCTTGTCTTCTGTGGGCAGAACTGTCCTGAAGCCCTAAAAGAACAAAAGTATTTTGAATACAGTTAAGTTTCAGGCAAAAAAAAAAAAAAAAAGAATTGTATTAAATTGATGGGTAAAAATTATTCCTCCCCTCATTTCCATCCAGGCTTTCTTTTGACATTTGGCACTCTGATTATTTTCTGAAATTAAAAAAATTATTTATGTCCTGGCCTGCACAACTTTGAGGTTGCTTCTCCTTGGTGGGTTTGATGTTTCAGGCAAGAATTGGACCTTTGTGAGTATTAGAACACATCATGAGAATTAGATCAAGGTTTATTAATCCTTTCAGGAGCCCCTTCAATTGCCAGAGGAGGTCAGGATGGACGAGCTCTACCTGGGGGTGCAATTTCTGTAAGGGGGATGGAGGAGGAAATCAGTGACAACCTCTGGTTGTCCTCTGGCACCACCAACAAAGTCTTTGCCTTCCCTCCATCATGCAAGACTCAGATTTTTATTAAGTAAGAGCTGCTTATCACATGAAACCTTTTATTTTGCTTGACAAATTTCTTTCAGCTCCGTTTCTCTCTTAGTTGGGTTATATCTGCTGCTGGGGTGGAGCTGTTTTTCGTAGGAAGGATAAATAATATTTATTATTGATTATCAATTGCATCTATCGTTATTTCCACAGATTTCCTTCATGGCCACCTCCCTTTTTGACTACAAATATCTTCAAAAAACATCCCCTAAACAATCATTCTGTAGCTAAATGATGACAATCATAATCTTCAAGGCCAACTTTTGCTTTAGCTCCTGTAAATCCATGAATTTTCCTGAGCACATTGGATGGTGGCCACTGTAACTTCTCAAAACTTTTAGCCTACAAACTAATTTCTCACCTGGTGTTCTCCAGTGATTTAAAACACAACCTATTTATGTTTAGTCTCATATGCTTAAGACCTGAAATGATAAACTATTCAAATCCTGAGTTCAATTTAATATTATTGCTGAAAACTGCTTCCATCCTTTAAAATGGAAAAAAAAAATAGACTCTAATTCTGTAAGTGTCCTAAACAAGAGACAGAACTGTGCTGGAAAAAAAAAAAAAGAGAGGCAAAAATCCTTGGCCAAGCACAAATCAGAGCCTGCAGGGCTCATGTTGGACTCGCTGTCCCTGACAATGATGCTTCCCTACTTTTCTCTGTGGGAAAGGGAGGACTGAGAGTATTCTAATCCTTTCCCTTGTGATCCCAGGGCACACTGGAGGAGATTACCCCAACCCTTGAAAGCACAGTGTTTTCCTTGCACTGAAATGCGTTCCCTAAACCCTTCCACATAAAAATCCATTCTATTTTAGCAGGGCTCGGGATCACCTCAGATCATTCCTTTCGTGGAGCAAAGTCAGCTGCTTCAAACTGATGCCTTGGGTTTGAACTTTCATATTTTTCAAGTCCTGCACTACCCAGTGTGTAACTCTGAAGCTTCTTGTACCCCCTTAATTTCTGCTCTCTTGTGCCAAGCAGACATAACAAAGCCTCTCTGGGTCTGCCCTCCAAGGACACCCAGACCATCCTAGGCCCAAAAGTATAAACTAAAGAGCTTTTAAAGGGGGGCCAAGCTTGGGGAAATTACATCATTAACTGAAGCTTTAATTGGAGAATTAACCCTGCTATGCAAATGAACCAAACCTATAAAAAGGTGAGGAACTCGTGACCTGTTGTCCATCTTGGGGTCCATTTTGAGAACAGCCTCTGCCCCCCAGGGGTACCTTTGAAGGCCTTTCAAATAAATACCTCCCTTTATTCCCTTACTCCTGTCTAGTCTCTGTTTCTAGGAGGCCTCTTAAGGATGAAAACAGCTGATGCTTTGCTCTGACTCGCAGGTGAGAGAGGGATAAACAAGCATTTCCCCTCCATTCTTACAGCAAGGACCAGGGGTTGTCTGTGAACAGTGGATCTACTGCTCAGCCCGATGTATTTGCATAAATAACACGTAAAAAATGACTGTTTATCCGTTTGCCTTCTCCCCTCCTGGAGTCACAAAACCAAACTGCATTTTAATGCGTGCCCGAATTTGGAAAAAAAAAAAAAAAAATTATGGAGCAGTCAGAGTTCTTATTTTGAGTAGATGGAGAAACACTTGTGAATCTTGCGTAGGTATTAATAAATAATAATATTCAATGAGCTGTACCCTGATTTCTTGTCTAATGTTCTGTTTGTTGTGCTGTACCTGCTGCTATAAATCATGCAGGATGTTCCTCCAGCTCCTGAGACACCCACAAGAGGCTTTTGCTGGGTCATGAGTTTAGGAATGTGCTTTTTTTTGCCCAAAACATCTGGTTTACATGCTCACCTTCACCCCAGGTGAGAAATGGCAGGAGGAAAACATCATTATCTTTGGAGCTGTGCTTGGTTATTTGCACAGGAGCTGTGCCCTTATTGAAAAACATGGATATTGCCAACTGCAGGGAGCTGGGAGCACTGGGATGACACGCTCTCAGCAAAGGAAAAAGTGTTTGTGGCAATAAAAATGGGAAGATTGGATTCTAGCTGCTTGCCTCTGTGCAGCAGGGAGATGAGGGATGGAGTGGAAAGGGCGAGGCTGGTGCAGTGGAATAATCCGAGGGGTTTATTCGAGCAGAGGATGTAAAAGCGGAATTTGAACGGGCTCACGGAAATCAGGATTTCTGCTGCAGAAACTTGTGGAAAATGTGGTGGTTCAGCCCAGGTGCTTGCAGAAATATCAAATGCAGCACTTTGTTGGTGAAGGAGAGGGTGGATGGGGCCTTCTTGGGGGTGACACTGGCAGGGAGGTGAAGCTGCTGCACCCATGGCGGGAGCTCGAGGTGCCATGGCCAAGGCAGGGGAATCACTTGTAGGTCAGTGATTATGGTCTGAGTGAGGCCAATAGTTTGGAGCTCTGAGAAACTTGCATTAAAATGAATAAATCTTTCTTTTCAGGACAGTTATTGCATGCATTTTTCTCTCTCTGGAGCCATTTTTCAGTAAGAGGCAAGAAATTATTGTGCTGTGACAAAACAAGAGCTGCCATATGTCAAGCAAGGTCCTTTGGTTTCCTGTTCTGTTTGTAGGTTTATGTTTTGAGGTTGCTGTGACCCCCACATACACCTAAAAAAGATTCCTTGGAAGTTTCTCTTCCCTGCATTTGTTGCATCAGCCACGATCCCGAACTTCCCCATATTTTGTGTTCCTTTGTTCCATATGCCTTTGTTCTGCTCAGTCCTGGCCACAAGGCCTCTGTCCCACAAGACCTGGCTCTGGGAATGACTGGATATCCATGAAAACCTCTTTCATCCTGACTTGGGAAGAAAAGAATGGAGGGGAGAGGGTTGGGGCAGGAGGAAGCTTGGATTGCAAGCAAAGGTAAGGGTTTAATTCCTAGTGGCTGAAGGAATTAATTGTGTTTATCTTTACCATCAGCTCTTCAAATTTCATTTTGGATCAAGTAAAATAACCCAGCTTAGCAGTTGATATTATCTTTTAAATTGTATTTCTTGATGTCCTTGTATTTATTCATTTCATGTAATTTCAGGACACAACATAGTAATGGAAAAAGTGCTCTTACTGGCAGCTTTTATTGAACTTAATGTCTCTGTACTAAATTCAATTTAGGATTTACTCCACTTTGAGCATTTTGCACCCAGAATCTCATCTTTTAGAAAAGGTCTCATTTTGGTAATACAAGTATTTCCCTTGTTAACTCCAGCCCGTGATTTTTATGTTTTGATGGGATAAATCAGTCTAAAGGCCAAAAATGCTGCTTTCAGCTTCCATTCCAGTTCCTGCCTAAGGAGGAAATTCACAGCTGCACAAAATGTAAACCAAAAATGCGATAGAAAAGGTTTTAATTCCCAGGAGCTGGAAGAAATGTGGCAGGGCAGCCTCAGGCCTGATTTTCACGTGTCTCAGCTGAAGGGCACAAAGCAATCTGGAGCAAACCCGAAGCAGGGGTAACTCAGGGAATGAGCACTTGGATCCTTTCTATTCCAAAATGCCCAGGGTGTAACATTCAAACTACTTTTTTATTCAAAATTGTTTGTGGCAGTCTCTAATTGATGGAATCAAGGAATGGGAGGAAAGGTGATCACCCTGCTTGGTTCAAACAGGAGGTTTTCCTGAAATTCCCATTTATTAAATGGACACAAACAAAGGATATATTGAAATTTACAGTGGATCCCTTGCTGGTGCCATAGAATATTTCCTTCATTTCTGCACCTGTGCTTTTAATTCCCACTGTACCTTTCAGGAGTTTAAGAGGACAATTCATCTCCAAAATTTAGGGGAAAAATTAGAAGAGAATAAACCATGAGAAGTTCATAATTTAGCAAAGATGAAAACATCAGGTGTAGAAAAACTAAATCCAAATTATCCCTCTCTGCCCCCTCAAAATATCCCTTACTTTCTAACAGACAAAAACCAGACTAGGAAAACCTTGTTTGCCTTGGGAATAATTTCAGTATTAACGAGAGTGTAATTGTACCTTTTAAATAATTTTTATTCCATGGTCGGAAAAGTCTTTTGAGTGTGAATTTTCTCCCAGTTGCAGCCTTTACATCAGTAGGATCTTTTATAGGATTTCTCTCAGCCCTCCGCTGGGATGAATGAGTCAATGTGTTTGCAGTTGGATGGGCGTGGGCTGGCAGACCTGCAGGAAATGGGATGTGAAACATCCACATGAAGAAACAGGGCTGGGAAACGACTGCAAAACTCAACAGTTGCTCCTCTCAGACCAAAACACGGATTCCACACTAGACTTTGAAATATCACAGCTGCCACAAGCTGTGGAAACAACAATTCCCACGTGGAGAGGTTTAGATTGAATATCAGGAAAAAATTCCTGCATTGAAAGGGCTCTTGAGCCCTGGCACAGCTGCCCAGGGCAGGGATGGATTCCCCATCCCTGGAGGGATTTAAAAACCATGGAGATGTGGCACTTGGGGACATGGGGCGGGGGTGGCCTTGGCAGTGCTGGTTCACTTGATGGTCCTAGGGGGCTTTTCCAACCTTAATGATTCCCATTCCATGATGTAAAATGGCCCTGGACAGATTCCAGCCACGGGTAAAATCTCTTTTTGACAGTTGTGAGGATATAAAACAGGAACAGAAATTTAAGCCCTTTAATAAAATGCTTTCCAAAGGACCTTTTGGATGTTTCATCCCCAGTTTGGGCCCAGTGAGGCTTTGGGAGGTGGGAGCAGAAACAGAAGCATACAGAATTATTTTGAACAATTGGTTCTCATGGAAATGACGAACAGCTCTGGGAATAATTTCTTCCTGAAACAAATCAGTGCAGAGTGTGACTACAGAACACAGCAAAGGTTGCTGCCTTTCCTTGGTCATTTGTTTAGTTTGGTTTATTTTTGCAGAAATTTCTATCCATTCATTTGAGGACAAAACTCTACCCCTGGGAACTTCAGGTACAATACCCAAAAAATTAATTTTTAAATGGGAAATAATAAGAGTAATGCATCATTACTGACTACCCCTGTGCAAATTTATAGCAGCTTCATTTGGAGCCATTAATAAACAGGCTAAATATTAACATGAATTCTCCTGGAATATTGGATATTATATTATTGAGTTATTAATGCATTATACTATTGAGTTGTATTCTGTACACACAGTGTGCTAAATGTGGTATTTAATTGTAAATTACTGCCTCATTGCTCTGAATTTTTAAAATCCAATCAATATTTCCCAGTTTTAGTGGTTTGTATCTCATACTTTGGGGTTTTCACCGCCTATTTTTGAAAACTTTCTTTGTTAGAACCCTGTTGTTCGCTGCTTTGCTCTAAATCGGGATTTTGATGAAACATGTAAGAGCTAAAAATGGGAGGGTAAGAGTTTAATGCTTCTTGAAATGCTGTGTAATGCTTGGAAGAATCCCATCACTTATACCAGGAGCCTTCATGCATGATTCCAGAATGGCTTTTTGTATGGGAAAAGTAAGGAATTGAATAGCTGCTTCATTCCAGGCAAATTGGCTTTTTGTGGAATGACAAACTGATTACCTCTGACTGCTAAGAGCAGGATTTTAACGTGCTGAACAAATTTGCTTTTAATATTTCCCTATTTATATCAATGTATATCACCTTAAAACTTGGGATTTCCATTCAGGATTACGTTAATGGGAAAGTTCAGCTTCACAGGCAACAGGATGGAAAAATTCATCCGGTTTCAGCCTTTGGTTCAATTTAGGAAAGTGTAAAACTCATAAAACTGGATCACAGAATGAGCACCTGGAGTATGAGCTGCAGATTTGATCCTCGTGGGCTTGGAAAACAGGAAATTTAGTGTTGGGAGATATTGAATTCCGAACTTAAAAATTGATTCTGGATCTGCTTAGGAGGGTCTAAAATTCAATAAATCACCTGAAGGCCGGGGCTTTCAGCAGCTCTGCTGTCGTTGTGAGGTGACCCCTGCTCAGGTGGGGGTGCAGGAGGGGCTTGTGGTCCTGGAGCAGTTCTCAGCTCTCAGGAGTTCCCAAACCACACAGCAGCTCCATGCCTTTCATCCTCTCTTTCATTCCAGCAGGGAACGAAGTGTGTGGAGAGGGAGTTGAGGTGATTAGATGGGAAGTGGTGAGATGGGATCTGCTGCAAGATTGATCCCAGCCCAACACACACGATCTCATGGAATGGTGTGGGTTGGAGGGACCTTAAAATCATCCAGTCCCACCCCCTACCAAGGACAGGGACACCTCCCACTGTCCCAGGCTGCTCCAAGCCTCATCCCACCTGGCCCTGGGCACTGCCAGGGATCCAGGGGCAGCCACAGCTGCTCTGGGCACCCTGTGCCAGGGCCTCCCCACCCTCCCAGGGAACAATTCCTTCCCAATATCCCATCAACCCTGCCTTCTTTTGGTTAGAAGCCTGGGAAGTTGACACTGTTGACCCTTAGATCCCATCCAAAGAATATTCTGAGGAATGAAGAATATTGGGAGAGCAGGAGGAGGAAGAACAGTTTGTGGCGCTCAGACCTCAATAATCTTCTTTTTTTCCTTCTTCCTTAAGTGATTACAGAGCTGAGGTCGCTGGAGGAGCAGAAAGGAATAAAGAAGAAGGGGGAAAGGAGATGGTTGTAGTCATAAAAGTTGCAGGAGAAGCATGACTTGTTTTATTGATGTGAAATTCCCTGGATGCCCGAGTGACTTCACTTAGGAGAAATCTCAGCAATGTTTCAGGAGGGGATATTCTAAATGAAATGTTTTATCTGCAAAGTGCTAAAATAGATTTTCTCTCAGGTGAGCTCTTTAACTTTGAGCTTTCTGGCCTTGGGAAATTATGTTTGAAGCTCCTGTTGTCTGCACCGCCTCTATGGGAGGTTGCTTCTTAAAAACGGGGCATTATGAGGGAAAGCAATACTTTTCTTGGTTTTCCATTTTGCAGGACAGGTTGTTCCTGCTGTTCTGCCACTTCAGGATCTCTTCCCTCAGGAGCACAGACATGGAAAAATACACTGACACAGCTCTGCAAGGAGACCTGACTGCTGTTGCCAAGGTGTCGGTGTTGTGAGACTTTATTGGAAATCTGGGAAAATTCGTGTCATCCCTGACAAAGATCTGTCCCCAGGGGGTACAAGCCAACTCTGAGACAGAGAGAGAAAACAGAGCACCCCAAAGATATCCAGAACATCTCCTCAGCGATTTCCTGCATTTCTCCAAGCACCAGCAGGTTTTAGGATGCACTTTAACACGCTTTTATCCTCCAGAAAAACTGAGCTCTTCCCCCCCACCAAGGTAAGCTCTGAGAAGTCTCTTTGTTTTGATTTCCTGTACATGATAAATATCCCTGTATTCTAACGAGAACCCTTGCTCAGAAATGGATAAATGGATAAATGTGGTGGTACAGTGGCACTTAGAGAGGATCCTTCTCTTTTAAGAAGCCTCGATTCCCTTTCTGAAGCCACTGGGACACCACGAGGGTAAAGCTGCCTTTAAAGAAATCTCTCTTTTCAGGGTTCCCACCAATGGGAGCCCTGTGCTGCTGAAAGGTGGCAATTAATCCTTAAACAAAGATTTATTTCTTGTCAGAGGTTCCTGCTGGCCCAGTCACACCAGAGCCATTTCCAGCTGGGAAAATCTGACTTTATTCTGTGATTGTCTCCCTGTCTCTCATAAACATTATCTCCCAAACAGGACTTTCTCTTTCCTTTTGCCGTTATGGCAGCTCGAGGAGGTGTTTTTCATTTCATAACCACATCCCTGAGGACACAGAGCCAACAGCGAGCCTGAATTCCCTAAAGCAATTTCCTTTGATATCCATACCCTCTTCTCCTTCCATTGGTGCAATCTAAAGCTGGGGATGGATAAAAGCTGCTGTGCTGCAAGTTCATCTCCTGCCAGGGCAGGAGTTGTTCTCTGTAGTTTATTTCTGCTGTTTTGACCAATTTGTTATTTCAAAGTTTATTGTATCTCTCTTTCAGGAAACAGGAGTTGCTCCTGTTATTCAGCCTAAATTTCTGTTGTCCTTATTTCATTTTTTTTCCTCTCCTCCCATTTCTATTTTCTTGCAGCTCGAAAGTAGAGAGCGACACACCTTTAATACTCACAGGGAAGAAACTTTCTGGGAAAATAACAAATTGGGGAAGCCTCATGTAAAGTTTCACTCCTAAATCTTTAGACAAGATAAATCTGGGTATGAAACATAAAGATTACTGGAGAAAAGAGCAGGCTGAGGCTCCTGGTGTCCCTTAAATTGCTGTAAGACAGTCTCTGGCTGAGGAATGGGAGAGAAATTAATCTGACAACTGTTGGCTTCTCCGTGGGTTTTGGAGGGCTCTTTTTTCGGTTGTGACAAACATTTGCTGTCACTGTAGTTGCAGTAAGTTCCATGAGATGATGTAAAATCCAGAAGCGGAGAAGCGTTTTGGGCAATTCTGCTGGCTCCTTTCAATGTCACTCACAGGGCTGGCAGCTGTCAAACCCACAGAGACGGGTCCTGGCCATGCTAAGAGGGATCAACACGGATCTTTCTGGAACAGGGAGTTGTAGGAAAGGCCCCTGGCCACGAGCCTTCAGCTGAGTGGCTTTGGGAAGGAGCAGAGCTGCCTCAGGCAGGTGATGGATGTGGGATGCCACCAGGACTGCGGAAATGTGGCTGCTCTGCAAGGCAGGAACAGATTAATAAACACTGAGAGAGGGAGGGGAAAGAAATCAGAGCATAAAGGAAATTTCTCAGTGTCTCTTGCAGTCCTCTGGCTCCAGGTTAGCTCTGCTTGGCCTCCCCCTTTTCCCAGTCTATTCATAGCCTGTATTTAACACTCGCGTTTGCTTTACAAACCCCAAGTACATCAAGGCTAAATAGAAGCATCTCTGCAGCGCTTTGTTGTCTCTTACAAAGGCTGCAGCTGAGAGTCCTCCCTCCCTGGCACCTCCAGACACTAATTACAGATGTCAAACGAGGTGTGGACTGCCACCACCAACATCACAGGGGAGTTTGCTTTGATGTCTCACACCTTCCCTCTGCTGACTGAAGTCGCTGCCAGAGGTGCAAGACATCCTAATACGTCCCTCTCTTGCTGCCTGTTTATCTCTGGAAAGCTTTCCAATTAAAATACGGGAGTGAACCAGGGCGCTGGTGATACCCTCCTTGCTTTTGATGTGCTGCTTTTATAAAGTTTTTATGGTTGATGAGCCATTGCTGTTGCAATTCACCTCTGACGTGAGGTCAGATGCACACACAGCCTTTACTTCAAGGCACTTGGCAATCTTAGTTCAATAACAGCTCTGATAAACCCTTTTATTCTCGTGGAAGACAAAACCTTGATGCTTAAGGTAAACTTCGTCCTTTTTTTCCCTAATTAAATAAATATCATTTTCTATAAAACTTCTGCAATGATCTCCCTGAAAGGAGATCGTGGTGAGGAGGGGCTCAGCCTCTTCTCCCAGTAAACCAGTGACTGGACAATGGGAAATGGCCTCAAGCTGTAGCAGGGGAAGTTCAGGCTGGATATTAGGAAGATTTTTTTCACTGGAAGGGTGGTTAAGCTTTGGAGCAGGCTGCCCAGGAAAGCAGTGGAGTCCCCATCCCTGGAAATGTTCAAGTGAGTAGAGGTGGCAGTTTGCAGTCTGGTTTAGGGCAGGGTGGTGATTGGTCAAAGGTTAGACTGGAGGTCTTGGAGGTCTTTTCTGACTTTAATTTCATTTAATTCTGTGATTCTGTGATCTGTTTCTTTTGAGAACTAACGATCCTGGTGTTCAGAGCACATTGAAATTCCCTCTCCCTCTGCTTTTTCCTTCCCTACATTTCTTCCCCCTGCTCTCTCTCTAATGTGTGATCAGCACCCCATTTCCATGGAGACTTTCTCATCCACCTGTTTGTGGGGATTAAAGGTCAGCGAGTCCAGGAACCCTGAGATTCCATCTCATACATTCCTCCAGGAGGGACCTTTCATTGAACCCCTCTACACCTCTCTGCTCTTCTGTGAAATCATAAATAAAAACACGATGCTCATATCCGAAATATTTCTGCTTTGAATTTAACCTGCAGCAGGGATGTAAAACATCCTCCTGTGTCTGGAGAAAACTGTGTCTTGATGAAGCCTTGGGGCCATCCATGTGGGATTTGTTTATGGGAGACTCAGTGCAAACCTTGAGGAAACATGTCTTGTAGTAAACAGGTTTCAAAGAGACAAAGCTGCCACAACTTCAGCTTTGAGCAGTGAACACTGTAAATATAAATGGCCATTATAAAATGCAGTAATTGTGATTTCCAGGAGTTTAACTTTCCTATTTTATCCTGCTGTTTATACCCAACCAAGAGCTGGAGCAGAATAAAAATACATGGATCCACTAATACACTGTGTAATTCAAATTGTCCTTAAATAGCTTTCTAAATTCTATTTCGTTTTGTTATTTTTGGATTTATTGCTGCTTTAGTTCATAAAGCTGCTGGATCCCAAAATCTGAATTACTGTCCCTCTCTTTTTTTTTACTACAATAAGTTGTATACAAGTATTCTTGATTATTTTCCTTTAGTTCCTCATGAAATAATAAAGTAACAGCTTTTTATGCTCTATTTAAATTTTGAGTGCCAGCCAAGCTCCGTCTCTCCCTGTTTTAGCATCCATTTAAAGTGAATTTTCTAATCAGCTCTGCCCTGCACATCATAAAGCCTCCCCTCGCTATCTGTGCTGATAACTCCAGAGATTTCCAGGCTGGGAAATTGTTGGTCATGCTTCTCTGCCTCTGCTTCCCCCAAGAATCCAGCCCTTAGGAAATTCATATTCCCTGGTCCTGAGATTATACAGATTCCAGGAGCAGATGGTTCCGTGGAATTTCCAAGGTCGGCATTCAAGGAGGTTGGAAAACTTTCACTGAATATTTACACGCTCCACAACCTCAGTAACTTCTCTTTCTGATAAATTTATTTGGTTGATCTTAAGCTCGTTTTCTTTCTGAATGCTCTCCTACTTTCTAATAAAAGCCCTAAAAGGACAAGATTTAGTTTTAAGTCCTAATATTAGTTCAAAACAAGACTGCTGTTGGTTTAAAGGGACCTTTCACCCTTCTTGGGGCACCTCATGATGCCAATGTTTGTTCTTCTGGCAGCATTCAACCTGTTTGCTGTGTAGTACCTCCAGTTCTGCTCATATGAGGTAAAAATAGAGCAGAGTGACTCTGGACATCAAATTATGGCTGTGATGATTCAAAGGATGGGGAGAAAATTGCAGAACTCAAAGTAACCCCATCCAAAACGGCTACACGATGGGAAAAAAACGTGTTCCCCCTCAGCCATCTTCTCTCCTGACAAATGTCTGAGAAATTAAAAGCAAACAAATAGATGGAAAACTAAAATGCCCCCTCACACATGCTATTTTTTGGTTATATTCCCTCACCAGCAATGGGCTGATGTTGCAAATGAAAAACTTGGATTATTGCTGTGAAAATAATCTCTGCAGAGGAGATATCAAGCTCCATTCAGCTCCGAGGAACGGTGCTTAACTGGGGCTGTAAAATGAAAAGGCAGCAGCAGGAGAACGCAGCGCTGGGAGCCGGGTTATTATGCTCAGATTTGAACATTATCAAGGCGTGAGATGCAAAATGTGATTTCTAAACATCTCCACAAGCCTGTGCTTTTAAAATGGATTCATTTTAGGAGACACTCCGATGTCTGTATCCCCACAACGACTCACTAACCCTCTTATTATGCTTAAAGGTTGTTATTAAGAGTTTCATTCATAACACTTTTATTTCCCCTGTATCTTCTGAGATGCTTCTATGCTTAGAATTATCTCACTTTTAACATCGTAGTTGATATTTATGTTTTGTCTTTTTCTCCAATCTTTGTCTTTTAAAGAACAGCTCAAAATTTTGTCACTTGGCAGATGCAATAAAGCTGAATAGATATGAAAATGCTCCTCCTGATCTTTTTTTCCAGCAGTGCTTGTAGCAATCTTCCTTTTCAAGGTCAGTTCCCTCCTTATTTAGACCCAAACTTTGCGAAGCTGCTCTCAACAGCCTGCCATGTGAGATTTTGGTTGCTTTTCTTTGTTCCAGGATGGTTTTGCCTGGGTTTATCCACCTGAGGATAGGAAATCTATTCTAAGGCACAGCAAGGACAAAATCTCTGCCTCGTGCTGCAGGGAGAGGGTTAAAATGCTTCCAGTCAGGGAGTTTTGCTGTAACTCCGAAATGTTCGCTGCCTTCTCCGACCCTTTCTCTTGCTTGAGTTGGTTTCATCCTTTCCCTTTTGTCTGTTTTTGTTTGAAGGGAAGGTCAGGGAGCCACTGGTGTCCCAGCAGAGCAGGAGGGAGCTGCCGCGAGAGCGTGGCCGGAGCGACGGAGGCCGCCTGAAAGGGAACTTCTGACGGGAACAAAGGAAGCTGGAAGGACCCAGAGGTTTAAGCCACAACCCTTTGGAAACAAGAGGTCAGATCAAGGTTTCAAATTGTGTATAGTTTTCTCCTGGCTTTGATGGAAAGTTCTTTTCGAGCCCAGCTGGAAGAAAGGGCTCGGAGTGAGGGGAGGGTTTGCAGCAGCAGCACTGATTTTTCTGCCTTCTCATCAGGATTGCACACTCTGCAATATCCCTGGTCTTTTACTTGGCTGCTCAGAAGTCTGTGGAGAGGAGAGTAAATTATCCCCTTCAATGACAAATTGACTGTGTGACTAAAGTGCACACAGAGAAAATTAATTATAGCAACTTCACCTCAAAGATTTCCTCCTTCCTTCCTCCTCCAGCCTGGGAAAGGCTGAGGTGGAGCTGCCTGGGACAGCTCAGAGCACGGTTGGTTCTCACTCTGTGGAGCTCCACACAGTGCTTTGAGCACAGAAAATGTGGAGAGGTGAGGCTTTCTTTGAGCTGGGCACCTGAGAGGACTCCACAACACGCAGGGAAGCAGCAGCACTCGGAACCTTTATAAGCAATACCACGGATCTGGAGAAACACGTCAAATAGTCCCTCTTTTCATTTAAAGATTCAAATCATAGAATGATGGAATGGTTTGGGTTGGAACAGATATTAAAGGTCTCATCCCACCCCCTGCCATGGACAGGGACACCTTCCACCATCCCAGGGTGCTCCAAGCCCTTCCAACCTGGCCTTGGACTCTTCTGGGGATGGGCACCCTGTGCCAGTCCCTCCCATCCTCCCAGGGAACAATTCCTTCCCAATATCCCATCTAACCCTGCTCTCTTTCGGTTCGAAGCCATTCTCACTTATCCTGTCATGTAAAAAAAAAAAAAAAAAAAAAAAAAAATCTATGGACCATTTGAAATTTCCATTTCTTTACCTTTTCTGCTTTATTTTTTTTGGCAGTACGGCTGCAGAAGGGTGATACTCTGACATTCTGCAAAGGACAGCAATTGGATTTTTTGCTGCTTCCAAATTGATTTGGGTTTCAAACATGACTCAACAGACATACAAATCTTACTTAAACTTGTCAGATCCAGAATAAAATGTATCAGTTGATACGGAGTGACATTTTTAACTGAGATGTTTGATTTGCAAAAATGTTCTCAATTCCAGCTTTTTTTCCCTCATGAACTGTAAAAGGAGTAGTTTCAGACATATCCTGACATATCTGAGTGGCCAATGATTGCCTTGATTGCTTTACTAGAGCAATAGATGACATAATTAAATCATGAGGCTTTAAATGTTTATATTTTGTTAATGCAAGGACAAGGCTTTAATTACTAAATTCAAATCAATAAAGCAGAGCATCTGCATTACAAAATTCTGGAGGCTGACAATGTTCCTGGAATGAGGCTGGACTTGCTCAAAACATAAAATGGAGAGAAACTGTAAAAAAAATTATAAAAAACATGTGGACCAAGAGCTGATTGCTTTTGAACCAGTGCAAGGTAAACAGGGTTATCCCAAAATCCATACAGACTCCCAGATTCATTCAGTTCTGCTGCCTCAGAGTCCTGGAATGGTTTGGGTTGGAAAGGAATATTAAAGCCCGTCCCATCCCATCCCCTGCCATGGGCAGGGACACCTTCTGCTATCCCAGGCTGCTCCAAGCCCCAGTGTCCAGCCTGGCCTTGAATATTTCCAGGAATGGGGCATCCCTGCCCTTTCTGGGCAACCCATTCCAGCTTTCCCTCACTCTCAAAGGCTTGGTTTTTACTTCATCCGAAGTCAAGGCTATGGAGTCACCATTGGTGCTTTTTGTGACAACCTTCTGGTCACAAAAAATATAAATTCTGCACTGAATTTATAAATTTTAATTAGTCAAGTTAAGAGCAGTTGCAGCAGCACAGATTCATAACCCTGCTCAGGCTGATCAATGCCCAGGGCTGGTGGAAGGGGTGGGCTCAGTCCTCCACCAGCTTGGGGAAAATAAAATGTAAATCCATATGACAGCACCAGAAACCTTGAGGAGAACTTGGTGCTATTAATGCCTAAAATGCCCCAAACCATGTGAATGAGCAGCAGTGACCTGGTTCTCTGGAAAAAAACCATCCAGAAAAACCTACTCGAGCTGTTTTAATTGATTGTTCAGTCACCTGCAAATGATGCCCCTGGCTAGAAAATGCAAATTGGCCTTGAAATATTCTCGTTCCTGTGAGGAGAACGAGGTCTGGTGTACTCGGAATCTCAATAAGCTTGGCTTGAGGAGCCTCTCCTCTGCACACAGTTATTTATACCATTTGGATATATAGATTATTATATAAATTATATCTTTTAAATGTGGATGTGTCATCTATTTGTATCATCCCTTTGGTCTCCGTGGTAGGAAAACTGTGAGTCTAGAGACAGGACTCTACCACCATTTATTTTCCAGATTGTCCCCTCAGATCCTGGGATATTTGCTGCATGTTTGAGCTTTTGGGGTATTTTCTCCAATCATATCAAGTTCTCTAAATGATAATGTTTTTTTTTCTTCCTTTGAGAGACAATCTGATCTTATAATCTATTTTCACAATCTAATATGTCACTGCCAAGGAGATATTTCCCTTTAAGCTGTGCTCCCTTAGGTTACCCTACATCATTTTTTCCCTACTTCAGCTCATTCATCAAACATTTATATGCAGCTTATGCACCTATTTACTCATTACTTAACCACATTTTACACACTTAACTTATCCTTCAGTCTTCAAGCATTTACCCCAAAAGTTTATTGCAGCTCAGGATGGGATTTGATTGCTCGTGAAGAAGAAAGATAATTTTTTTCTAATTTGTGTCACCTTAAATATATTAGAACATTACCTGTCTTATTTACACAGTGCCAGTGCATGGAGAATTGTGAAAAAAGTACAGAAATGGGTCTGTTGGGCTTGTGTTGCACTTTGGGCAGAAGTTGGTGATCTGACGTGACATCCAGCTGAAAAACAGCAAAGAGCAGTGAGCCAGAATTGCTGTGCCTTGGCAAAATCCCGGCTCCTTCTTTGTACTCTGGCTGTTGGAGAGGCAGAGGAACACCTTTGGTCTGTGGGCCAGAACCCAAAAAGTTCATAAATATGGATTTCTGAGGACAGGTATATGTGGGCATGAGGATGGTAAAGAGAAACAGTGCTGCTCTGAGAGAATGAGTCAAGCACAACCAGAAAATAGCAATAATCAGTGTTTTTATCATCTTTGCATTCATATTGCTGGGTTCCTTTTGCTTTGCTTGGGAAAACACACCTGTTCTGCATCATTTTGCTTCTGTAGGGCTGCTCAAAGTGCTCTGTTGATGTGAAGCCTCTGCTCTGAGCTGGCATGGGGTCTCTGCTCCTGCCCTATCCCAAGCCCTTTAGAGGAAATCTTTGTTATTGATGCCAGCAGTGTGTGAGCTGCCACAGGGCCGTGCTGAGCAGCCCAGTTGATCGATATTACTCATGCTCTTGGACTGGGGGACCTTGTGCAGCCGTCTGCTGAAGGAGGAATGTCCAATCCTCGGGTCTGGTGGTCTGGGGTGTGCTCGGGGAAGTTAAAATGTGATTTCTTTGGAACTCTGCAAATCTTTATTCCTGGCTGGGAACAAGTGTTTGGGGGGAGTGGTGTGTGGGCCATCTGCCAGCGTTGGATGTGTTGCTGAAACCCCAGCCTGAGTCTCTGGGGATGAAGGGAGGGAACTTCTGTCAGTTCTTTCTGATTTTAAATCTTTTTTTTTCAGGCATGAGGCAATTTTAATATTTCTCCAAGAATATCTCATCAGAAGAACTGGAATGTGCATGATGGGGCCATAAAACATCTTAATTTTCCAGGCAAAGGGAGATGTTGTCCCCCACAGGTGTTGTCTCTTTGCTGGGTTTCCCTTCCCACGTGTGTTATTCCGCATTTTTTACCTCTGCCAGAATCCAGCAGGTCCTGGAGCCTCCAGCCCCTGCTGGCACCTTCCAAACGCTGCAGCAGCCTGAGACTTTGGAGTTTGTCACAGTCCCCAAAGTGCCAAACCCATCCAGAGCTCACCCCTCCAAGCAAAGGCACTGACCTTCTCTCAAATATAATGATTTCCTTCCATAAACAACCGAGGGAACAAATGGCTGGAGTTCAGCATAAAAAAAACCCACGGAGAGTAAAATCAATTTTAAATGACAGTTCTCATTAGAACTCTAAAGCTCAGGCAACGTGTCACCTACATTTATTTATCCCTCTTTATTCCTCCTTCCAAGTCCTCATTGCTTCAGTGCTTTTCCCAGCTGGCTCTGCCTTGTTTCAGTTCTGTGTTGCAGTTGCTCCCTGTGGTTTTAGGGTTTTTTCTCTTTCCTGTGCAGTTCCTTGTGCTGAAAAAAGTGTCACCTGCTGCTCTGTGCTCACTCACCTGGGCTGAATGGGAAGAAATAAGGTTAAAGAAAGGGAAAGGTTGTAAAACTTCACAGGTGTGGTTCAAAACTATCATTCCTGACAGCTGGATTTCAAATCTGGACAGTGCTTTGATTTATTTACTTGTTTATGTGTTTAATTTCAAACTAGAAGCTGCCCTGCCAAGCTCCCAGCTGACTAAAACTGTGACTTTCCCTTCCCAAAACCAGTAAATAAAAAGGAGAATGTGGTGTCAGCATTGCCAGTCTTGTCCCATAAAAATTTAAACACCATATTTAAGGAAAAAACAAAGAGGGATGCAGACCTTTATGTTAAAAATGGTGAGTTTAATTTGATGTTTTTGTTTTCCCCCACAGAAAAAAGTTATTGAAGAGGAAGAACGTCGTGAGGTTGAACGGGAGAACATTTTCTGGGGATGGACAAGTAGATTTCAGACTAAATTATTTCCTCAATTTATGTAGAAGAGGATGAACTAAACATTCCATGGGATGTTTGCTACAAACATTTTTCTGGGATACCTTTAGGAAAAAAAATGAATTTAAAAAGTAAGTGAGACCAAATGATAGCTATGGTTGAGTTTTTCTACTTTTTAGACTGCACCATAAATAAATGCATTTAAATAAATTCTAAGGTACTCACAGTAAAAGTTCAAAGATTCAGAAATAACTGAGCTACTTTTACATATTTGCACTTTTAGTTCAGATTTTTCATTTGTTTCAGTTAAAATAGCCTTAAAGTTGTTGCTTTACTACAAAGCTTTTTATATCTCTTTAGGTAAGATCTTTATCTTCTCACTTTGGAGGTTTTGATCCCTTATAAAACACCAGCTATAAATGAAAAAATATGGTCCTTTCAATGGTGACCTGGGAAGGGAACATTTCCAATGCTCCATGAAACTTCTGAGCCTGAAATTTCTGAAAAGAAAGATAAATAAGAGAGCTGGGGAGTGCAAATAAAAGAGTGAGAGGTTTATGCTGCTGGATGCCAGGAATGCTGAATGCATTCAGGTTGGAGGGAAGGAACGACAATAAAACACCAGGCTGCAAATCCATAAAGTGATTTCATGGGAAGTAGAGGGACTAATTGTTCTTGTCAGGCTTCAAAGGGAAATGAAGGTGTGGTGGGGATTATTACCGCAGGCCTGGTTCCTACGGTATATCACCGTGTCCCGCAGCTATAGGGAGGAGGAGGAGAAGAAGATCCAGCAGGCAGGAATTGTGCAGCAAGATTGATTTATTTAATTATTGCGGCCCGGCGCGGGGACCAGGGGGCAGCCACAGCTGCTCTGGGCACCCTGTGCCAGGGCCTGCCCACCCTCCCAGGGAACAATTCCTTCCCAATATCCCAGGGAACCTTCCACTAGATCATGAGACAGCAGAAAATGGGAGATCTTGATGCTTCCTGTGCTAGGACTGTGTCTTCAGTTATCCAAAGTTTTGCTGGATGGTGACGCCATTGGTTAATTGATTTTTTGATGGAGTTGTGCTGTTCATGGAGTGATAGGACACAGGGAATGGCTTCCCACTGCCAGAGGGCAGGGATGGATGGGATATTTGGAAGGAATTGTACCCTGTGAGGGTGGGCAGGCCCTGGCACAGGGTGCCCAGAGCAGCTGGGGCTGCCCCTGGATCCCT
Organism: Corvus brachyrhynchos; assembly: GCF_000691975.1. Lineage (NCBI taxonomy): Eukaryota > Metazoa > Chordata > Aves > Passeriformes > Corvidae > Corvus > Corvus brachyrhynchos. The sequence goes on along the minus strand of NW_008238325.1, from coordinate 1,462,293 downwards.
GGCAGTGCCCAAGGCCAGGCTGGACATTGGGGCTTGGAGCAATCTGGGACAGTGGAAGGTGTCCCTGCCCATGGGACTGGGTGATCCTTAATGTCCCTTTGAACCCAAACCATTCCAGGATTTTAAACTGCCCGCTTTCAGCAATAAGATCAAGTCACATTTCAAGGCATAAAAATTATTTTTTAGAAGCAATGTCTGCCAATGTTAGAATGTTTTGGTTTTTTGCATTTAAAAGAATTTTTATATTCCATCTCTTTAATTAAGAAGGGCAGAAAAATAGGAATTCTTCAGGGGAAAGCAAGAAGACACCATTTGATATTTTAAAAGTGCTCAGAAGTTTAGAAAGCTTAATTTAGTAATCAACCAGAAAATTATATTCCCTCTGTCCCCTTTCTTTTCTTTATCTTCCTCAATTTTGGGACCCTCCAAAGTGTCCAGGGAAGGTGTAGGGACAGTGACCAAACTTTTCCTGGTTACCTCCAGTGCCTCATTAGTGATCATGGCCCTGGGGATCTGTAAATCACAGACTGAGAGCAGATATTGGGATAATAAAGCTGCGGGATAACTCATTTAGAAGTTACTTTGTGGAGATGATGATTGCTGAGTCTTGCAGCAATATCCACGTGAATTGTCTCTTGACTTGGATTGAGTCAATTAAAGCTACTTAATTAGTGCAGTTAGTAATCATCTGCTAAAATTACAGAAGTTCTTTTGTGCCAGGGTTTGTCTGGTTTAATAACATTTTAAAACCATTTTTAAAAATGACCCTGTGCAGATGAATTTGGTTAAGCATTTTCTTTAGGCTGTTTTTGCAATAAAGGACAATTTTTACATCTTTTAATATCTGAGACTTCTCACAGCAATATAATTTCTATTTTTCTCCATGCTTGTGGTTCCAGCTTTGATTCCTTGTTACCCCTCATGGTTAAATCTTCTAAAATCTGACATTTGTGTCCATTTTCCTTGGCTTTTTTTGGTTTGTTTTCCCAATTAATTTATTAATCATGAAAGGCCATCAACCTTCCTTATGGGAAATGTCATTTAATGCACCAAACTAAACTCTTAGATTGCACTTTGATTTTGAAATAATCTGTTCCCTCTTGGAAGGAGTTATGGGACAAGGAAAACTGATAATCCCAAATTAAACATAAATCTTGGGGAAAAAGGCGGTGGGAGAAGCAGAGCCTGTAAATCCCCTCTTTTTAGGGGACAACAGGCTCATGACTGCCCGGGAAATCGGTGGGAGGGACTTTGAATCATTCCAGGAAATGCAGTCCTGTAACAAAGCTTTGGGATATTGATTCCTTTTGCCTTCTATAAACATCACAAATGTGTCCACACTGAGCAGGGATTCTGCCATTGTCTCCAGCCCGAACGTTTATGCCCAGTGTGGCACCTGGATCATCCCCAAGTGAGCAATTTGTCCCTGATTAGGAGCTGATTCCCCAGCACACAGAGTACTGGGATGGATGTAGCTTGTGTTTAGTTCTGGAGTTGGTTCTGCCATGACAAATCCCTCTAATTTTGACTTGCTTGTATTTGTCGAGCAAGTGGGAATCCAAAATATTGCGAGAATTATTTTCAAGCCAAGCATTTGTTTTGACAGTATTGAAAAAAACCAGGGAGAAAGCAGAGATATTATCCTGTGACAATACATCCTTTTATACCTGAGAGGCATCGATTCACAGCAGAGCCATTTGCAGCTCTTCACACGCCTCAAAAATTGTTTACAAGAACAAGAAACCTCTGCCAGGCTGATCTGTGAAATCCCGAGGATTTTTTTCCTATAAAAATCATTCCATATTCAGGATGGGGTGAGTGGAAGGTGGCTTTGAACAATCTCTGTGCTCCTGCTTTGCAGGTCCTGTCAATAAAACCAGACCGGATTTATGGACGGACTGCAGAGCCCAGGAAAGGACTGGAATGCTCAACAGGGGATGAGATCACCACAAATAAACCCAGGAACACAGCAGAGGACACACGAGGTGCTCCAAAGGGTGATAGGACAAGGGGCAATAGCGTTAAGATTTAGGAGGGGAGATTTTGATTAGAGATTAGGAAAAAATTCTTTCCTGTGAAGGTGGAGAGGCCCTGGCACAGGGTGCCCAGAGCAGCTGGGGCTGCCCCTGGATCCCTGGCAGTGCCCAAGGCCAGGCTGGACATTGGGGCTTGGAGCAGCCTGGGACAGTGGGAGGTGTCCCTGCCATGGCAGGGGTGGGATGGGATGATTTTAAGGTCCCTTCCAGCCCAAACCTTTCTGTGATTTTGTGATTTTCTTCTCCCTACAGAAGCATCTGTCCTTCAGGGAGGAGTTTTGTTTCCCAGAGCTCCCATCACATTTAGTGTCAATTTGTTCAAAATGAAGACCCTCGAATCTTTCACTGGGCGAGGAATTGTCTCCAGCTGGGGAGATTCTCTTCGCAGCAGCGTGGGTGTATCCAGAGTAGCCAGGCTGAAGCCAATAAGGTATTTCAGATTTATTTGCTCTTAAAATCCTACATCTGAATTTAAGTTAAGATTCATTGCATAAACACTGCCCAAATGAAATATGATTTAAATGAATCCATTTACTGGGTAAATCTGGTTTTTTTTGTGGTTTAAATATTTCTCAGTTTTAAATAATGTGGAACCATACAGAACATGCCCCTTCCATTTCATTGGCTTTATCCATGCACGTGCATGGCCTTGACCTTGGAGAAAATGCCAGTAAATGTTTAATAAATCCACAGGCCAGCCCGAACTGTAAGAGTTGTTCCAATACATGGATCAACAGCACGTTGGAACACTGTTATTAAATAGAGAGCTGCCTCAGTAATGAAAAAAACACATCAACTTTCTATGAAAAGCTGTTTTTCAGAGGCAGAGTGAGCCATAGATCAAGCTTTGACAAATTCTGCTGCTGTTGAATAGATTAATTTTTTGCTATCAGCCCCTGTTTCTCCTGTAAGAGAGAAAAGGAAGGAATTTGTACTACAGAGACAAAGAGATTTAAAAGGAGGTGAAGGAAGGCACAGCTCCAAACAGCAATGTTTTGATTCACAAGCTTAACCACTGGAGCATCATAAATTGTAAAATGTGTTTATTTCTACTTAGTGATAATTCCTGTTTTAGGGGACAAAGGCTTTCTTTTATATTTCTGACAATCTGGAAAAAAAAAAAAAATCAAGTCCTACTGTCTTTTTGCACGCAAAATTCCGCTCATTTGGAATTCTGTGAAATTTCTTTTCTTCACAAAAAGAAAATAAATGGTAAAATATTAAAGTTTGAAATTTCAGTGCCTCCCCTGCTGCTTTGTCCCAACAGCACACGGTTGTGGAGCCTTCAGCTGGCACGTGGATGTTCCAGGTCTTTGAGGGAAAAACTGGGAGTGAGCGACTCTGGCAGAGCCCAGAGGAATCCACAAACTCTGGAGTGGGACTGAAACTGCAAAGTTCTTTTTTTTCTTCATAGAATCATAAATGGTTTGGGTTGGAAGGGACCTTAAAGCCCATCCAGTGCCACCCCTGCCATGGCAGGGACACCTCCCACTGTCCCAGGCTGCTCCAAGCCCCAATGTCCAGCCTGGCCTTGGGCACTGCCAGGGATCCAGGGGCAGCCACAGCTGCTCTGGGCACCCTGTGCCAGGGCCTGCCCACCCTCCCAGGGAGGAATTAGTTTCTAATACCCCATCTCTCCCTGCCCTCTGGCAGTGGGGAGCCATTCCCTGACCTGTTCCTCCATGCCTTGTAATGAGTCTCTCTCCAGCTTTCCTGCAGCTCCTTCAGGCCCTGCAAGGCCACACTGAGGTCACCCCAAAGCTTCTCCTCTCCAGGCTGAACAACCCCAGCTCTCCCAGCCTTTGCTCCCAGCAGAGCTGCTCCATCCCTGTGATCATCCTGGTGCCTCCTCTGGACTCGCTCCAGCAGCTCCTCACCCCTCCTGTGCTGCGAATCCAGAGCACTGCTGGTGGGGGCCTCAAAAATCAATTATGAAATTTTATCAAAAGCATTTTGAAGTTTGATTGTCCTGGGTGGTGCCTTCCTGCCCACTTGGCAAAAGGACGTGGGTTTGAGATGTAAACCCATAAAATGCTGTGTGCTCTTTTTCTGCTGAAAATGATCTCCCAGCACAGGACAATACATTCCAAATAATACCTGACATTAAATTATTCATCCTCTCCTGGGTGTTCCCATTGTCAGTGAGCTCAGTGTGACTTTGGCTCCTCCTTTGTGCTGCCTCCCTGCTCTGTCACTGCGACACTTCCCATGTGTCCCAAATGTTCTCTGGGAGGCAGTTTCACTCAACAGGTGAAACAATCAGCATTTTTCCAGTAGTTTCCTGACGTGTCCAGCTCCACAGTGAGATCAGTTGCAATTCCTCCTATTCCACTGTCCATCAGCTGTGGAAAATGGAATTATCCTTGTACCCCTCTTTTGAAAATTTGGCCATCAGTCAACGCTGTTTCCATGGCAAAGCCAACCTCTGAAGTCCCCAAAGTGCACCAGCTAAGCACATGTAGCCAAAATATCTCCCAAAATGTGAAATATGATGCTAAGATTATGTCAACAAATCCAGGACAGAGGATAACTCTTCCTATATAGTAACTGTATTATATCAGCAGCCATGAAAACCTTGGAAACACAAGATATTTGAAATCTCATTTGATAGAGATGATTTGTGCTAAAGCAATTTTTCCCAAAGAAATGTGGATCTAATTTGCCAACTGTGATTTGGAAGGAGAAATATATATATATTGATTTTTTTCTGTATTTTTTTTTTTTTGCCCTCACAGGATGGATTTTACTCCAGAGCAGGGAGGGGGACAGGGAATAAAATACTCAATTCTTCTCCCATAGTTCATCAAAATTCCCTGTAGGAAGAGATGTTCCATTCCATAGATGTGACAACCCCACACATCCCCAAATGGTTCATTTTTAAGCCCTGTATCATATTGTAGGTTATGAACTATCTTCTAACAAACACTAAATTTAAGGGGAATTTAACAAATTTTGGCAGAGTGTCCTCAAATCTGACTCCTCCCGTCACGACTTTGAGACTTCATTTGAATTAATAAAGGTATTAATTTACAACACAATGAAAATACTTGACAAAAAAACCCACAAAACATGGAATGATGCTTTTCCTTAATATCTTATTCCTGTATTTTCCAACAGTTGGAGATGGGCACACTTTTGGAGTCGTGATTCCCAAAGTTTGCTGTGTGAAGCCACAAAAAATAAAAAGACCAAGCGTCTGTCACAGGTTTCTTGATTCCCACTGGAGTCAAAAGAAGTCACATAACTAAGAGCGAGTATTTTCCTTCGTGGGACATGGGAATACAGTTTCCAAGCCTGATTTTTTTGGGAAACTGTTGTGATCTGAAGTTGTTCAGGGCACGGTGGTGCCGAACTTTGTCCTTGTAATCCGTTATTTTAACAATAATACTTTGGAACCTCATGAGTCTCCCCCTGTCACCAAGTCCAAAGAAGATACAAAAAAGCTGGATAGGGATGAGAGGGAGATTAACGGACCAGGAATCCCATGGGAAATCTCTGGCTGTTTTATTCCAAGGCCTTAATGCTCATTTTGTACCTCCTCACAAAGGTGGTGTCCACCAGTCCGTGGTGTTTTCTTTGTAATTATGTATTAATGAGAAGGAATTAATACTTATTACTTCTTTTGACTGTAACTTATGATATTGTTGCTTCTTCCCTTCCTTTTCTACTGTTCTCTGTGTAAGTCAGTGCTAAAAACAAGCAAACATTTGCAGTTTTTCATCAGAAATTCTCTTTAAAGTTTGAGTGCTCTTCCCCAGACCGTGCTTGTTAATCCGGTGGCACGAACACTTCACTGTTCTCCTTGGATATTGAAGTTTAAGCTTGAAACATCGGTTCTGTTTGAAATCAAATACTTCTATTTTAAATCTAAACCAAAAGTATTGTTCTGCTATTCAAACCCCTCCATGCTGCTAAGGAAAAATCCTCTTTATGGTGTTTTGCAGATGCCACTGAAGCCAGAATCACTCCTAACTAACACACTCCTATCTGTGGTCCAGGACAGATAAACACAGGCTGAGGGGCTGTTTCCCTGCCACTCTCTCATGGTGTTTTTCCCCACTATTTTGAGTCCACAGTATGATATATGAAGCAAAATCAATAACTCTCACTTTTCAGGTTAAGGGCACAGCTGAATAAATAATTCATAAGTCATTTGATCAATGTGATTTCAGAGAACATCCACCAGCAGAGACCAATTTTCTCAGATACCCCCATTATTTGAAATTATCTGACAATTGCCTTGGGTAAATTTTTAAGTCCTTATATTGACCAGAACTAATTTGAAATAAGCACTCGCTATTTGTGCTGTGCTACTTCTTTGTGACCTGCCAGCTCTGAGTCACCTTGTGCTACCTGTTTGGATCAGAGCAGCAAATCCTTGAAGAAAAAGCCTTAAAAAAATAGAATTCCAGATTGCTTTGGGTTGGGGGGGACGTTAAATCCCATCCAGTTCCCACCCCTGTCATGGTGGAACTCCATGGAATCTTTCCAAAAACCAGATTGCTCCAACCTGGCCTTGGACACTTCCAGGGATGGGACAACAACAACCTCCCTGATCTGTGCACACTTCCTTGAGTGGGAAAAATATTTGTGCCATTAAGAAAAGTGTAGCGCTTTCCCAGTGATTTTTTTAGGGATAGATTGTCCGGAGTCGTAATCCGTTCTCCTTCCTATTCTTTATTGGCACTGTGGAAACAATGGCTGCAAAGGCATTAATCTTCCTGCAGCCTCTTTTTAAGGATTCACTCTGGAATGTGTAACACATTTATCTCCCAGTCCCACGGGGCTGATCCGAGCGCTCTCGGAATCAATGGAACAATTCTCGGTGTTTTCAGGGCAAGAGGAAATGTATTAAAAGGATGTTGGGACACGTTCCAGTGGCAGAGATTTCTTGCAAGGTAAAGTTCAGCACGATGTCTGTGCTGGTGAGTGGCAGAAATCAAAATGTTTTAATTCAGAAATTGAATGCAAAGATGGAAGAAGAGTAAAAAGAGACATTAATCAAAACTTTTCTGATATTCAGGCTTCACTTGCAGTTTTCCATAGTAGGTTTCCAATATCTCCTTCCACACGTAAGTCTTGTCCATATCACATCTTTTGTGATAAGGGCTATCTTGCCCACTGAAAAACCTGCTGATAATGCCTTTCCCAGTCCATTTTTTGCAGCATGGAATTTAGTCCTATGAATTTCTCAGCCAGGTTTTCTATTTTAAATTGTTTCAGCTATAGGTAGATTTGTTTCTAGTGCTATTAACAGCTTGTACCTCTCTGAAATCTCATTTTTTTCTTGCAGGTCTGACTCCTACCAGGATCACACTGGGACAACAGATCCCATGTACAGCTAAAAAATATTTAGTCCTGAGATCAGTCTTGCAGTTCTTTGCTCATGTACAAATCTACTTCTTTAACTTCTCGCCAAACTCTTAAAACCTGTTTTTACTATATTTACTATAATATTTATAAGCAAAAGAGGAGTCAGGGTGCTGATGGTGCACTCTGAGCACTCTCTCTTATCCTTCTGGCCTTTATTTTCTTGTTTTGGTGTACTCCTATGTTCTATTTTATCCTTAAATTTGGAGGCAAATTCCTGGCTGGGGAGCTTCCCTAGGAAGAGATGTAATTCCTCGTGTCCCTACTCCATGAAGAAAGCTGCAGGCACTGTATTTGTACAGATTATAACTGATTTTATATGTCCTTCTATAATGCATTCTAACAGATTTAAACTGGGAGAGCATTTTGTAACTTCTGTATCAGAGCTTCATCATCAAATCCTATTTGTCTTTCAGATTTCAGTTCTAATTCCCACGAATCCCTTTACAAATGTCCTTTTCTTCACGGAATAATGTCAAGAAACTTTTCTGATTCCTGGGTACTGTTTCTCCTGGAGCATGAGGGACTCCTCTAAGGTAGGATTTGTCAAGTTTTTACATCTCCTTTTCTGGTCATGACTGAGAGTATTACAAGGGTTTGGATTTTTGGATACTTTGTCCTGAAATCTCTCCTTAGTAACGAACTCAGGGAGGTTTTGTTAAGCGGGCTGGGATAGAAGATAACTAATTTTGAAGCCTTGGGTGCACTGTAATCTTGGATATCTCAGGCTGTTCTAACCACGAGTAGTTTTGGCAGTTATTTCAAGAGAAAAAATGACATTTAAAGCACAGCCATGATGATCAAGATTTCAGACATCCCAATGCAACAGCAAAAAGTTTTTTGACAGAATATTGGACTCTCTGTTTAAAATAATTAATAAATCCTTGGAAAACTATTGATATCATCAGTTTGCAGCTACTCTATGAAGGCTGTGCTGCTCTAAGTGCCCACGGAGGGATCTGCTCTGTAAATAAGATTTTACCATTCCTGCATCTCCATTTCCAGTCTATAAAACTGAGACTTCCCATGGAGGAATGGCCCAGTTATCACCAGCCTCATTTTGCATAATTGAGTTCTCTGGTGCTGCAATAAGAACTCCCATTAAATCCTAACCAGGCTGATGAAGCACAGAAGTGAGAGTGGAGAGCAGAAGTGAATCCTGGAGCACTGACATTCCCAAAAGCACCTCTGTGGAGCTGGCCAGCACTAAGACAGTGGGAAATGTTATAATGGAAAGATGATCCAGATGTCCTGCGATTGGAACTGTTCCCACTGTGCTGTTCTGTGGGTGGATTTTAGTCCTACACTGATGCAAAGCCACTAAAAACTGGGGAAGATCTCCATGTGGGATGTGGGAATTAGACCCATGGTAGAGCAATATCCATAACCAGTGAGTTAAACCAACTGCTTCGATAGTCAGGATTGAATTTTGAATTCAAAGGATGAACAGCTTTTTGGTCTACAGTTTCTTACTAGCTCAGAACTATGTATAAAACCAGTATATCTGTGTATATTAAACTAGTGTAAACCAAATAATCTGTGTTAAACTGAGTTTATTCCCTCTGCTGCCTGTCATGGCCGTGTCTTATAATTATGGGACTCATCCCAACAGTTATATCATCCCTTCTTCCCTAGAACATGCTGTGTTTATTACAAACCTTCAGTTTCTCTGCTACTTTGAATATTTTAAACTTTTTCTTCAAATGCCCAGACAGTTTTCAGATCATTCTATCTTCTCACTCTGCTACTGCAATGATATTTCAGAGAGCAGTAATAACCTACATTTTAGAGTTTATCCTTTTCCTCTCAGAAAACATGATTAAAACTCTGTTCTCTCAGTTCTGAAGGCTTAGTTTATTTGTCTTTCACAGGAAGATTATTTAAAGTCTTCTAATATTCAAATGTAAATAATCAAATCTAAGGCCTATTTGCTGTAGATCTTAAAACAAAATCTCTGTTCTTTAAATCTTTGTTTCCAAGAGAGGAAAGAACCTTATGCCAAAAAAAAAAAAAGGAAAAAAGGAAAATTAATTTGCAGTTCATCTTTTGGATAAGACTATTACAAAGCTATTGGAAGCAAAAAGCCAACCTACAAAAATGCACATTGTATTGCCTCAGGTATAGAAGAATGAATTACAGGATTTGAGTCTTATTTATTTTCCAGAACTGTTTAAGAACGTTCAATCCCATGCTAAAAAGTAGTCGCTAGTTTCTTTGTTCGTGGGTTTGCTGTTGAGTCACTTGGGAGTTTTGATTGGGTGGGCTTTTTTACTTAAACTTTAGCAAAGCAGAAGAGGAAAGTAGGGCACTGCAGCAGAGTGAGGGCCTCAGAGAGCAGAAAACAACCCCCAGCCCGTGGGGATGGGGCCATGACAGGGATGGGGCCATGATGGGGGTGGGGCTGTGACAGGGATGCAGCCATGGAGGGGATGGAGCTGTGACAGGAATGGGGCCATGGCAGGGATGGAGCCATATTGGGGATGGGGCTGGGTTGGGGGTGGAACCCGGGTGGGGA
>NW_008238325.1:1434958-1451670 GCF_000691975.1 Corvus brachyrhynchos | reverse complement strand
GTGTTGGGGATGGAGCTGTGTTGGGGATGGAGCCATGATGGCGATGGAGCCGTGTTGGAGATGGAGCTGTGTTGGAGATGGAGCCATGACAGGGATGGAGCTGTGTTGGGGATGGAGCTGTGTTGGGGATGGAGCCATGATGGCGATGGAGCCGTGTTGGAGATGGAGCTGTGTTGGAGATGGAGCCATGACAGGGATGGAGCTGTGTTGGGGATGGAGCTGTGTTGGGGATGGAGCCATGACAGGGATGGAGCCATGACAGGGATGGAGCTGTGTTGGGGATGGAGCTGTGTTGGGGATTGAGCTGTGACAGGGATGGAGCCGTGACAGAGATGGAGCCATGACAGGGATCAAGGTGTGACTGACAGGGATGGAGCCGTGTCAGGGGCAGTGTCACATCGCGCTCTCAGAGCTGGCTCTGCACGAGCAGTGCAATTCCACAGCTCTGAAGAAAGGTTACCCACCCCCAGGACCTGCTGCCCAAGGCACCGTGTCACCCCTTGGGAACTCAGCCTCATCCAGAACCACGGTGACCAGGGAAGGTCAGGCTGGTCTTAGGCAGGACATTGGTATCATTTAATGTTTGTAGATGTTTGAAATCTGTGAAATCCTCCACCTTAGAAAAGAGATTTTTAGGATTGGAATGTTTGAACTTCCATATGGATCTATGGATTATGGCCACCATAAGGTTTCGGAGAAGGCACTGGAGAACAGTGCTGAATGGTCATTTTCCTTCTTGTTATTCCTTCCCTTTTAAGTATTTGTTATCTTCAGAGTGGATGAAAACTCCTGGAGAGGATTATCACACAGAGGAATTTGTTATCACTCTTTAACCCTGTGAAAACACCTCCACTCTGAACAAAGCCACCTTGCCTTTGATGTCTGCAGGAGTCGGGGAAAACAGGAGCGGGTGAGACAGCAGAGCAGAGCTGCTCCCTTTGGAAGTCTGAATCCATCAAACAAAACCTCAGGACATTGTTTTAAATGCGGAAAGCAAAGCAGAGCCCTGATAGGGCACATTGCTTTGTAGAGTTAATTTGGGGAGTTCTCAGATCCTTGGTGGCTGAACAGAAATCCTTCCTTAGAATTTTACTGTGGAGATTCTCCACTTTTTTATAGCCCCACCAGAGGAGGATTCTTGTCACAGATGGTTGATAAAAGCAGGGAAGCTGTGAGTGCCCACAGGTGAAGCGGCTCCAAAATGCTTTTTTTTGTGCACAGGGAATCTGTCATTGTAAGAAGTTTGAGGTTTTTTCAAATGTTGTATCTTTGAATCATGATTAAATTATAGTCTGATCATAGACTGAACATGAGGATGTTGATGAAATAACCTGTGGATAATGCAAGGATACTCATCCAGGTGCCTTACATAGGTCTGGGTGTGCCATCTCTGGAATTGAATTTGATATCTTGACTTTACCTAGAATTTTTTATAGTAATGTTAATAGTTACTATAAACACAAACTAATTTCATTGACAGCAAGAAGTTTGGCTTCTCTATTTATTTCCTTTTATCTAATGCAAAGTACTTTTTGAAATAATCCTAGAAATTTCTTGTGTGAAGTAGCTCCTGGCAAAGACAAAATAAAGGTGTGGTTCTGTTACATTTAACAAGCAGAGAAATGCTTTACAAGAATAAAAAATGATTAATGAATTTCTTGTATTTAACTTTAAATACGTCTAATTATGAGGAGAAATAAGAGAACAGACTGACACCTTTTTCTTTATATTGTCGAAATTAATATTAAGTTTAAAAGATTCGTTTTCATGTGGAACTGGCTTTAAAATGATGTTTTTAACTCCTGGAGTTTAACTGTTGCTCTATGAACATTTGAATTAAATCTCTGCTGGAGAGGCCAAGGTCCAGGACAACAGTGACACAGCAGAGGTGACTCTGAAAGAGAGGGAAAAAACCAGCACAGAAGCTTTAACTCCTTTCACAAGTTCAGACACATTTGCAAATAATTATTTTCAGCATCTTCCTGCTACATCCAAATCTGTCAGATCAACCTATTCTCAGCTGGTGTAGAATCAGATCGTTCCTGCTCTGAGGTGAAGCCTCATTAGCCTTCACGAAACAATATCAACAGGAAATGTCTGGAATGATGGGACTGCAGAGGTGGAAAACTGCTGGTGGAAACACAGATACCTGACAAGCCATTAATGAGATCATTAAAAACAGGCAAAAATTCAATTCCATCTGAAAATGCGAGACTTGTAAAATGCTGAAAAATACATCAAAAAGCTGTTACATAGCTAAAAATGCTCAGGGAGTTTTGCATCCTAATGTAGGGCATTGACTGACACGCAAGTGAAGGAAAAATATCAATATTAAATCAAATGGAATGGCAGGCTGTAACTTCTCCCATCCGTGGGAACATTTCATGTGGGAATTGTACAAGTATTTCAATGGAAGTGCACAAAAATCCCCTTAGGGAGACAGAGGTACAGAGGCTGCAGGGCTGCTCATGCCCAAAGCTACAGCAAGGGTGACAATGCAGCCTTGGCAAATGTATTCCTCAATGGATTTTGTCAGGGAATTATATTTTTGGAAATATTGCTGGAAGTGTTTGAGGCCAGGTTGGATGGGGCTTGGAGTAACCTGGTATGTGGAAGGTCCCATGGCAGGGACAGGACTCAGTGGGCTTTAAGTTCCCTCAAACCCAAACCATTCTGGGATTTATGATAAGATTTTATGAAGTTCTTAGGAAATTGATCAGGTTTAAATGATCTGGATTGTGACAAAGGGATCTCTGATGCAAAAGCCTTAGATTAATGAATTTCTCTTACAGAATTGTGGAAAAATTTGGGTTTGAAGAGACCTCAAAGCTCATCTCATTCCAACCCTCTGCCGTGGGTGACTCATGGTGCTCAGTGTGGAATTCCAGCTGAGTAGGAGGTGGGAATGAGCTCCTGTGCAGATCATGCCCATCCCAAGGGACAGTGCTCAGCCTCCGGATCCATTGGCTCCCGTTCGATGGCCGCCTTGTCCGTAATCTCTCGGCAGACTCCTGCAGCTAATCTTCCTATTGATTTTGGTTTAGGAACACCTGGAGCTGTTCAATCCCTAATAAAATCTGAGGAGTTCGGTTTTCGAGCCATTTAACTCATTTGGAGGCAGAGTTTATTTATTTTCTGAGGAGCAATCGAAGAGCTCTGCTTGCTCCTGAGTAAAGGCGTCAGATGGACAAGTGAAAACCGAGCCAAAATCCATCCAACCACGCCGAGCTCCTGCCCTGCAACTGGAATGTTTTGGGCGACCATGCATCTGCCTGGATTTTCCCTCCTTTTCCTTCTCTTCAGCTCTATTTTCCCAGTTTAACTGGAGAGAAAAAGCCCATCTCTTCCTGATCCTGTGTTTCAATCCTGCACCACAAATCCCGATGGATCCGGGTTGGAAGGAATGCCAAACTTTCTGATTGCCTTTCCAATTGTTCTTCTGGTTTCCCCTTCTGTTATTTTCTCCACCCTGCTCCAGATCCAGATGTTTTGTTCAGGAATTCTGGCAGATTTGCTGCGGAGAAACCAAGGTGAGACAAAGCAAAAGGTGCAAATTTTGGGGGATCGGGTGTGCAGATGGGGTCACCTTCCTGTATTCAGTGCCAGATACCCTGGAATCCTGCTCAGTTCTTCAGGCAAGGCAGAAATTACCAAAGCTCAACAGGAGAAAAATCAAGGAACTTTTGCCTGGGTAGAAATTGTTACTGGAATGGGGAGAAGGCTGAGGTATGGAAATGGAAAAAACATGGGAAGAGTTCACACTTCCAGGTATTTATTTACCTTTATTTATGTTATTTACCGTTAAATAAAGCCAATTTTTTAGTGAAAATAGTGTTATATTTAATTGCAAGGCCCTTGCAGAAAGTCTGTAATATTTCATTGCATAGCTGATAAGCTTAAATCTCTGTCAGATAACATCTCACTTTTCTATTTATTTAAATGATGAAAGGTGGATGTTTTATGACTAAAATGATTTAATGACTTTTTCTTTTACGTTTTCTTAACCAGGGTGACATTTAGACAAGGGAAAGGAAAAAAAAAAGTCAGACCAGCCATCAATAAATGGTTTCATTGGTTAAATTTTAATGTTATTTTTACGCAAATAATGGATTTGACTAATAACTGCAGAGCCAGACACTATTCATTCCATAATTAGCTTGACAGTCACCATCAATCCTGTAGTTTTGTTCAGCTTATTATAAAATCTTGTCTCCTTTTCCCACCTAACATCTTCCCAAGTTGCATTCCATGAAACAGGAGGTTTCTGAAGATTCTCCAAGCAAATCTTTGACAATGACAGAGCTCCAGCCACTGGAGGTGAGCACCCAGCCCTGAGATTGAGCCTGGAGCCAAAACGTGGGGAATATTGAGAATATTGACAGTCTGGGAGAGCTTTCAGCCTGGGTCAGGGCTATTTTGGTAGGAGAGTTAAACCTGCAAGCTTCAGATGGAAATCTGAATTGAGCCCAGCCAAAACACCTGCCCTGGTTGGGCACAGGCCAGCAGCTCTGGGGGACTGAGGGGACATCACACAGCCTTTAATCACAGGTCTGAGGAGAAGAAATTACCTTGGATGAGAAGCTTTGACACGTTCACGTCAGATGGATGGGAGATTCCTCAAATGCTGAATCCAAATAACAAAGCCTTCCCACTTTTCAGGAAATCAACTCAGTAGTGACAAGATAAGAGAAAATGGCGCCAAGCTGTGCCTGGGGAGGTTCAGGCTGGAGATCAGGAAGAATTTGTTCATGGAAAGGGTAGTCAGGCATTGCAAAGGGGTTGGAGTCCCTGGAGGTGTCCAAGGAATGCCTGGACGTAGCACTCAGTGCTCTGGGATCAGTCACAGGTTGGACTCAATGACCCTGGAGGTCTTTTCCAACCTAAATAATTACATCATTCTACTTCCAGCATAATGCCAAATAGGTGAGAAGATGTGGGGATTTGTGCATTAGGGAAAATGATTGCAACACTTTAATTCATTTGTTTTATTTATTTTTATTATGGAAATACATCCACATCCATTGAGATGCTGCAACTCCTGTAGATAAAATGCATTATCTCCCTTTGCTCGTACTCCCAGGAGTGGGAGAAATTCTTGGAACCTTCCTGGACTTCCCGCAGTAGCTTGCAAAGTATTTATCATACAGCTGTGTTGGAGAATAAACATTTATTTTCCAATGGACAAAAAAAAAAAGAGTACAAATGTTTTGGTGTGTGTTAATAGTATTTAACACCTGAATTTGGCAGCAGTGCTGCCGTTGGGAAGCCAACTCTCACTGCTCCCTCTGCAAGGAGAAACTCCTCTTGTAACAAGTGGCTCACAATCCTCACGGTGTTTTTATTCTGTACTTCGCACTTGTGCTTCTTGACAGATTTAGAGCACTTTGTGAAAGCAATAATTGGCCTGGGAATACACCTGGCAGGCTTTCCCAGGGAGGAGCAGGAATTGGACTGCCTGAGGTCTTTCATTAAGCGCTAAAACCGACGGAACGTGGTACCAGGACTGCCGTGTCCTTCCAGGAACGCTGGGAGCCTGTGCCCCTCTCCACCCTCCCTGGAGCTTTGTGGCCTCATGCTGATAGAGAGGAGGGTTAGATGGGATGCTGGGAGGGAATTGTTCCCTGTGAGGGTGGTGGGGCCCTGGCAGAGAGTGCCCAGAGAAGCTGTGGCTGCCCCTGGATCCCTGCCCTATCCCAGTCTGGACAAGGTTTGGAACAACCTGGTCTATGGAAGGTGATTCCATGATGACCCAAGAAACCTGGAATGTCCTTTGGTGTAGAGGAAAGTCCAGAGAAGCTGAGCTGATCCATCTCCATGAAGGAATGCCCAGGATGGGCAGGGAGGTCCTGTCCTGCAGCACTTCCCATTCTTTGTCAGGAAGGAAGTTGTCAGGACAGACTTGTCCAGTGGGAAAGACAATCTGCTGGGTTTTGGGGTTGTTCTATTTTGATTTTGGGGGGTTGTTGTCATTGTGTTACTTTTTTTAAAATTTCAAACTGTCTCTTTTCTCACAAAACTGTAAAATCTCTTCTCATGAATTCACAGAAAGATGCTTTGGGAACTGAATGCAACAGGGCCGTGTTCTGGCCGTTAATGCTTATGCCTGGATTTGGAGATGCCTCCTAGAATAAAACCAGAAAACTGCACCTCTGGAGGAGTTTTTAATAATACAGAAGGAGAAAAGTGTGTCCCACTTGAGCTGTTCATACTGCGAGCTCCTATCTGAAGAAATATTTCTGAGGGGATTCAAAGACCCTGGAAGAAATCCTATATAGGTAATATTTAGATTTATTGTCGATCGTAAGGAATTGATACCTAAGAAACTAAAAAGCTTTTTCTGTGCAATCATCAGATCTTTTTGAAGTGAAGAGAGATTGGATAGAAGTCAGTGGGAGAATTAAAATAGAATTATTATGTAAAATTGTTTTGGAAGGAAAATGAAGTGCTTTTCCATCCGAGACACCCCAGTTTCTTCCGTTCACTGTGGTTCTCTTTCCTCTTAAAAAAAAATTCTGATTATATTCCTTATGCCTGTTTTCACTCATGGAAGGTAATTTTAGGAAATTAATTTCCCTCATTAGGTTGTATAACTCAATACTAATTTACTGAAATGATCTCAGGAAGGAGAGGTAGGCTCATCTTTAGATATTACAATATTTCAGTAAGAAACCTGGGAACTTTATTATTTCTGTCAGCTTGGGGAATTTGGTTAAGGTCTGGTTTGAAGGATGGGCTATGAAATCCCTAATAAACATCTCTGCCCAGAACACTCAAGTGTTTTAAGGCTGCTCTAATATTCCTCTCACAGATGTGCTACTGAATGAATCAGAACCGAGCTTATACCCTTAGGTTAGGCCCTGTCTCAAACTCAGACTAAAAGTCCTTATTCAGGGAAATCATTTATGAAATGCAATTTGTCCTGAAGTGCTTCTGAAACCTCTATCCCTGAAACGAAAGCATAATTAAATAATAAACCCCCAGAATTAATGCAGAAGGTCTTTTTGGTAATTTGATATTTTTTGGAAGGAAATAAACAAGAGCAATAACACTTGGACTCTTTGGGAGAGGATCTTTCTTAGTAAAGTCATGTGCATTAGATTATAATATAATTACTTGTGTGTGGAAAATATAGATATTCCTATGGGTGATTCAGGCAGTAAAACTATATTAAATTAAAACAAAACTAGGAATTTATATTTTATTCAAGCCAGCAATACCAAATCCATTCCCTCCTTAAATCTCAGTAAAAAACCAGGTTTTCCATGACAGCATAACAAAAAAACCCCCATAAAACCAGATATTATCACCACTATGAGGCAGGGGAATGACAGGTTAAAACTTGAGGTCTAAAAGTCAATATCAAAGTGGAGAGGTTGATTAATGATCTTAAAATACAGGAAATAATGCCAAAGCTTCAAGAAAAGCAGGTTTTGCTGAATATGATTTTCAGCGGAAGAAATGAAGCCACAAGTTGAGAGCAGAACATGAAATAAATATAAGTGAGGAGAACTGGGAATAGAAAAAAGTGCAAGACAAGTTGGTGTGTTCCATAAAACATGAACAAATGCTTAGCAGCATTTTACAGTTAAAAAGAGGGATTTTGTTGAGCATGTACAGGTCAGAGATGTCTGGCCCTGAGCAGTTTGGAATCTGCAGCGCAGGTGGGCCCTAAATTGATGTATTTTTTACATCCATCACACACACACATTTGTATATGGACAAAACCCCCCAAAAATTCAACTTATTAGACAGAAAAAAAGAAATCAACACTGAATTTTGGGGGTTCTTAAAGTCTTTAGTTGGACCATGATTTTAACCAAACGTTTTTTTAGTGCTATCTTGGATTCTGTTGCTGCCTCATTGTTAATCTTCAATCTGGGCCGAAAACCTCAAATAAAAATATTGTCTTGCATATTTGCTGCTTTAAGTAACACACCCAGCTTCTTCCTAACCTCTTGCCTTGCTTTTGATGGCTTCATAAATACATAAAAGCTTGCCTTGAACGTTTTAGCAGTTGTTAAAGCAGCCAGAGAGATAAAAGAAGTTTAAAGGACACGCAAAGATTGAATTACGGCGTTTCCCAGCATTTGGATGACAAAGTTTGACCATTATGAGGGATAAATCAATTTGCAGGTGCTGTGGACAGGGAGCTGAGGCTGGAGCTGAAACTGCTCCCCTGGGAAATGTGCTCAGAGATAAAAGGAGTCATATTTCTTATTTTGTGTGGAGAAACACGGAAGGGATTTTTAGAGAGCGGGAGATACGCAAAAATTTCCCAGGAAAAGGAGAAGGGAGAAGAGAATGTGTATTACAGCTCTAAAACTTCCCAGTTAACAGTCTAAAGATATTTCACATTATTTAGAATTTAAAGTGAAATATGTACATCAATTACAAAAATTCAGTTATTTAGAAATTGAACAGGGTTTCATACATATTTGTGTTCTACATTTTACTTTTAAAGGAGTAAAATTCTGGGTTCCTAGCAAGATTCCCATGATTAGTAATTGGAATTGATGATCTTAGGGTTAATGATTCTATGAAATGAGGAGCACCACGAGAAACTGCAGAACATCCCCCGGTGCTACTGGAACCAAGAGCAAATGGCAGGAAGTGCTGTGGAAGTTCTCCTGTTTGTTATCCAAGGTCCCAAAATGTCCCTGGAAGGAGTGGCCTGGAGAAGGTTTGGAAATCTGGTCAGTGCTTTATAATGAGTAGAAATTTTCCTTTTTTTTTATCCTCTCATGTTTTCTCCTTCCCTTTTTATTCACCAAGAATCCCTAAACAATTGCAGATATTCCCTATTCTCCTCAGAGTAATTTCCTGCCCTTATCAAGATTGTGTCACATAAATGAAGAGTTTAATCCCCTGTAATCACATCTCAAATGGCAACCACTCCATCTCCTCAACCTTTGGAGCATTCTGTGATGGGATTAACTGGAGATTCTCCCCTTCTGCAGCCTCAGCAGCCTGGAAGGACAGGAATGGCAACGGAAATCCAGCATTTAATGGTTTAGTGTGGTTCCTCAGGCTGGGGGCTGTCCTGCCCACTTGCTAAATCAGGCACAAAGATTTATTTTCTGTTGTTTTATCAACATGAAACAAACTTGGAAAAGACCAAACTCTGGAATGCCACAAATCAATTTGTGTGGTTCTGGCTGTAATGAGAGAGACAAAAAGCGAGGGGGGCTTTTTTTATTCTTCTTTCCACTTCAGCTGTGTGTGTGCTGCTAATTGAAACCCTTCTCCTGGGCTCCAGCTGGAGCTGTTCCAGACGGGAGCAGGGGGAGCCAAGGTAATGTCTGCTCGAGTTTGTAAAGCTTTAACCTGCCTCAGACAGCAGATGAGTCCTTTCAGAGCACATGATCCACGAGAGCACTTGCAAATGAATTGCCACATGTTAGAACGCTATTCCAGCCTGGTGAGAGAGCCTGACTAAAGCCTGGATAAAGGAATCTGGGAAGCCCAGGGGAGGAAAGGGGAAAGGAAAGGGGAAAGGAAAAGTGAAAGGAAAGGGGAAAGGAAAGGAAAGGGGAAAGGAAAGGAAAGGGGAAAGGAAAGGAAAGGAAAGGAAAGGAAAGGAAAGGAAAGGAAAGGAAAGGAAAGGAAAGGAAAGGAAAGGAAAGGAAAGGAAAGGAAAGGAAAGGAAAGGAAAGGAAAGGAAAGGAAAGGAAAGGAAAGGAAAGGAAAGGAAAGGAAAGGAAAGGAAAGGAAAGGAAAGGAAAGGAAAGGAAAGGAAAGGAAAGGAAAGGAAAGGAAAGGAAAGGAAAGGAAAGGAAAGGAAAGGAAAGGAAAGGAAAGGAAAGGAAAGGAAAGGAAAGGAAAGGAAAGGAAAGGAAAGGAAAGGAAAGGAAAGGAAAGGAAAGGAAAGGAAAGGAAAGGAAAGGAAAGGAAAGGAAAGGAAAGGAAAGGAAAGGAAAGGAAAGGAAAGGAAAGGAAAGGAAAGGAAAGGAAAGGAAAGGAAAGGAAAGGAAAGGAAAGGAAAGGAAAGGAAAGGAAAGGAAAGGAAAGGAAAGGAAAGGAAAGGAAAGGAAAGGAAAGGAAAGGAAAGGAAAGGAAAGGAAAGGAAAGGAAAGGAAAGGAAAGGGGAAAGGCTTTCTGAAGTGGGCAGGGCTGGGGAAATGCTCTGGGAAAAGGAGGGACCACTTTCCTCCCAATATCAGCTCAGCTTTGCTTCTCTTCTTGGGATAGCTATATCCCTGTACTCCTTTGAGAATAACATTCAGTGATTCCAAATCCTGACTGTTTCTCTCTGATATCACAGAATCCTAGAACGGTTTGGGTTGGAAGGGAACTTAAAGTTCATCCAGTCCCACCCCCTGCCATGGGCAGGGACACCTTCCATTGTCCCAGGCTGCTCCAAGCTCAGTGCAACCTGGCCTTGGACACTTCCAGAGATCCAGGGGCAGCCCCAGCTTCTCTGGGCAGCCTGAAATATCAGCATAAGAACTGCTTGAACCCTGATGCAGAGAGATTTTTCAGGTTAAATCGTGGTGCTCAGAGTGGGGGGTTTAGAAACCAATGTCCTCTGCATCTCAGTCTCAACACAAACAGCACAAAACATCAAAGTTATACCCCAAAAAACTGTCTGGCTGCTAATTCTAAAAACCCACTGAAACACTCTGACTTCAGTTCCACGAATATTTCTCTCCTGATGTGGACATGGAGTTCATTAGTGACTGTCTGGGAGTAAAACCCTGAATATTTATCCATAGCCTAAAGCCCCAGAGTCACATCCAGTGAAATCATCGCTTAACTGTGCACTGGTTGTGCTTGCCCACGTAATTGGGAGAGATGGTAAAATACTTAAGTGCTTCTTGGGAGCTTTGTGTCAGAGTTATTTCATCATGGACTTGTTTTTGGTGTTGTTACGGACCCGGCTGGGGCCCCCTTTTAGAGCACAGCCCTTGTTTCAGCAGAGATGAGGAAATCTCTCTGATCATCCCCCTCTGAGAGGAGATCTTTTCCTGGGTTAATTGGACAAGCAGTGACATTTTGAAAAATTAGAGGATTTGGCCATTCCAAAAATATTTCGAGGATATTTTTGCTGCCTCCAAACTCAACCACAGCTTGACCTAAAAAGTGCTTAACTTGCTGTGGTGCAATGTCATTTCTTCGGGAATTTTTAGTGCACTTTGGATGCGTGATTCCAGCGTGGCCTGCCAATGCTCCAGGAGAGGGGATTTATGTTCTCTACCCAAACCCATTCCAGTTTAATTAAAGAAAGCCAGCCTACACTTCCAGCATGAAAACCGTCAATACTCGAAATCAGTGAAATTCCTATTCATGCTCCACTTAAGACTTCGAGTCCTAATGGGAGCTGCAGTGGCACAAAATGATTCCATTTATTCTGGATAATTTCAGGAATACTCCAGTCAGCGTCTCTTTGGCAAACAGCCTTTAAAAGAAGGTGATTTCAGAAGCAGAACTCCCTCTGAACAAACTATTGTTCAGTGCCAGATGATTCTGCTTGGGTGGAGCCTGGTGGGTGTCTCAGAAATGTTACCACCCCGAGATGTTTACAATTTCTTCATCAGGTGGCTTTTAATGTCTGCAAGAGGCGTGTGACACTTATTTTTAGGTTCTGTCCTTTTCTTCCTCTCCTTGCAGCTCCCCCAATATCGGTGTTTCCTTAGAAACCCTGGCTGTCAGCTGGCATCATAAAAATCTGAGATGACACCGAGCTGGCTTTTGGGGGAGGTGATTATTGTGCAAACAATGTGTTTTCTATTGCTGGCAAAACTCCTGGCTTTAATCCTCATCCTGAAAACTATAATTTCAGTCAAGATTTAGGAGAGGGAGGGGTCTTTCCGTGCTTTTCTTTGCATTCCTGGTTGAGAAGGAGGATTACTCTGAGGGAAGGCTCATTGCTATGCAGAGGTAGAACCTTTTTAAGCCCTGGGTTGATGCTGGATGGATCTGTTGTCATGAGAGCAGCATGCTGGGCTTGCATAACTCTTTGGAGGTGTTTATGTACAAGCTCTCCCAAGGGTGATGTTTTATCAAACCTTATTACAAAAGTGCTCCTCTCTGCGAGCCATCGAATGCTTCGGGAGCATTAAAATGCAGAGTTGTGTCTGGTCAAGGAGAAGCAGAGGCCGTGTTTCATATTCATGTGAAAGATAACACCCAGAAATTTCCAGAAGATTTTATAGCAGCTGCAGCTGTCCTGTGCTGGGGTCACCTACAGGGACCTGCATTAGAATCTCAAAATGTTTTAGGTTGGAAGAGAGTTTGAAGCTCATTCCATTCCATCCCCTGCCATGGGCAGGGACACCTTCCACTGTCCCAGGCTGCTCCAAGCCCCAATGTCCAGCCTGGCCTTGGACTCTGCCAGGGATCCAGGGGCAGCCACAGCTTCCCGGGGCAGCCCAAGGACCCATTAGGATGGGTCGGTAGGTTTGTTTCTGTTTTGTTCAGATTTTTTATTTCTCTCTGCGCTGCTTGTGTGGAAGGGCCTTGATTAACTCCTTCTCCTGCCTCCTCTGCCCTCTGTGTCCCACCAGAGGGACCTCTTGTGCATTATGCCCAAATTCCTTATCTCCTTCTGGGAATATGAATTGGTGTTTGTTGCTGATTTAATCAAAGACAATGAATTCCAGCTGGGGTTTGTGGTTGTTATAAATTAAGAAGTGATCTCCTCCTGTACTTTGCATTGGTGAGGCCTCACTTGATGATCGTAGAGCTCTTTCCCATCCTAAATAATTCCACAATCCAAAGCTGGTTTCTTTACTCTGTCACAGGTGAGGGATGACAGCGAGGACAGGAGGATCCTGGCAGAGAACTTTCCAGAAGAGACACAACAGCTGAACTCTCAACACTGAGAACCTCTCCCCTCACACCTTCGAGCAGCAGGGAGAGCGCTGGGGCAAACCGTGGATGAATTCCTCATGGAGGGAACTGCCTCAATCCCCTGGATGAATTCCTCATGGAGTGAACTCACAATCCCTGGGCTCACACTGCTGCCCTGTGCTCTCAGCTGGGCTCCCTGGGGATTTCCCTCCGGGTTTTGAGGTGGGCAGGTGGATTTGGCTTTATTTGTCCCCAAATGTGCAAATTGCTGCCATCGCTTGTGTTGGAGCACTAAAGGTTAAATCCTGGGTGTGGCAGCTGCGCTGCTCTGCCAGAGGGTTTCTTTTGGGATGTGCCCAGGGAATGTGGGATGAGTGTTGGAGCTCGAACCAGGCTGGGTTTAACCCCACCAGAGCTAATTTCAGCACCTCGGATGTGATTTACAGCGTGATGCTGTCTCATACTCAGGAAGGATTTGCACATTGAGGTAGTTTCTGCTCTGGGTGAGGGCTGTGGCTGGTTAAATGCTGAAAGGAATAAAAACCCAAAACCCGTTCTGCCTTTGAAACAGAGGGATTTCCATGCAGGATCAGGCTGGGAATTTCCTTATTTTAACCTCTCTTCTGGCAGTCGTTCCTTACGAAGGTGTGAGGAGCTCATCACACACAACTGGGGAATGATTTTCTCACCAGGGAATGTTTTTTCCCTAATTCCCTCAGTTATCACTGACCCCTGACCCAAGCACAAGGCTTCTTATCTTTGATACAATTATTTTTATCCCAGAAAATGCCCAAATCTCAGAACTTCCCATACCCTCAGCAAACAGGTGCCCCTTGCACCATTCCCGTGGTGCAGAAAGGAAAGGAAAGCACATTCCTTCCTCTTCTAGTTCTTCCTCTAAAAAAAAAAATGCAAATCAGAAAGAATCAGAGCGAAATACTTGAGGAAAGGTCACTGTGCTGAGCTGCTTTGAAACTCAGGTAAAAGAACAGTGATAATCCCATTACAGAGGAGCCACAGATGCTTTAATTCAATCCTGCAAACCAGGGGAGCCCACACGGAGACGTCCCTGCTGCTCTCAGGAAGTTTTTGTGCTGCAGGAGAAGGTGCTGGTGGCACCTTGAGCTGCCCCCTTGGGCACAGGGAAAAGGGATGGGATGGTGATGGTGGGGAAATTGTGTGGGCGTGGAGATGCTGAGGAAGGGCATCCCATTCCGGGGTGATCCAAAACTTCACCTAAAGGAAACTGCAGCTTTACAGACTTGAGATTTTATTCATTTTTGGCTGATTTGGACAGTGATGCTCTGCCAGCCCTGGTGGGAAGGGACACTTGGTACCTTCTCCTGCTTGAACCTCCTGAGGCCAAGGAGGAGAGTTTTATTTTCTGTTTGCAGAGTTCAATTCTCCCCTCTCTTGAACCAGAAACCTCAATTCTTTTACGAGCCACGGCTTCAGGGCCTGCAACACCAAATCCCTGCCAGTGTTACCAAGTCAGATCTGTCCTCTATTTATGTTTATTTTATAACTGAGCAGGAAGGGTCAGTTTTGGTGTGTGGCAAAGGCCGTTTTTCCATGAGCAGACCTTGATGGACCAAGATACAAAGCGTGATAAAGTTATCACTTTGAAAATGTCTCTTTAGAGTACAGATATTATGAATTCATTCTTTCTTTTTTTTTTTTTTTTTTGCCTTGAATTAAAACCCACCAAGTGCAGCTATCTTTGGTTCCCTTGTCTGACACGGCTTTGCCAGTCTGTAAATTTTCTTTCAAATTAGCAGACCGAGTTTCCTTATCAACCCTTAGCCAGTTGCAATTACTGTCACTCTTTTCAGCACAGTTAATAACTTTGTGCCAACTAAACTGAAACTTTTGTCAGGAATTGTGAGTTTCCTGAGTGCCCTGAAGTCGCTGATATTGTTTTAAACATAAGAGCTTTTTTAGACGTGAGGGTGACAGGCAGAGCCAAACTTTGCTCTCTGACTTCCCAAATTGCACTGGACAATTCAGCAGAAGCTGAGGGTGTGAAGGATTAGTTTTCCCCTCATTTTTTGAGGGATTATATACAATTTTTTTTCTGGAACAATACAGTTTAAAGTAGAATAAACAGAACATGCACAAAACAGCTTGTGAAAAATGTGTGGTACAAATGTAGGGTCTTTGGGGAATCAGTGTGATGCATCTAAAATGCTGCTGAAAATGTTAATTAGTCCCATATATCCAGGACAAAAGAGGTAGTTTTCATAATTAAGAAATGTATAGAACTGAGAGGAAAATAGATTCAGGTGCCAGGGCAGCTGGACTTGCCTTGCTGTGTTTTCTCACTAATATTTTTGCGAAAGGGTCTTTTATGGGAGAGAATCCTAGAGAGAGAGGGAGGTGCAGGTATTTCTTCTGACAAGAAAGGTAGTTTCAGCTCTTTTCTGATGTCAGTATCACTAAGGATACTTCACATCTCTTCCTGGTGTTTCCTGCCAGTGAATATTTAGACATTTACCAACTTGGAGGCTTTTGAGGTCGTAGGAAAGGGATCTATAACGTCTCTGGGGAGCTCAGCTGGCGTGTGACACAGGAATGTTTGGGATGGGGACCCTTCTCCATAGGACAGAGCCAGGCCTTGCCCTCTGCATGGGAATTAAAGCTCTTTCTGTAAGAAGTGAGGGGTTTACAAGGGATTTTTTTTGGAAAAAGAGCAAGTTTGCCTGATTTAAGGAGAGCATCCTTGCTCTGGGGCAGTGAGGCAGAAGATGTGAGAGCTCCTTTGCCTCCTTGCTGCTTTTCTGTATTCAGCTGTGGGAGGAGGGAGTTGGCAGCGGGTTTCTTTGCTGAACACATATTTATATACAACACTGGGGGGGATTTTAATGTTTGTCCCAGTGTTTTCCAAGCTTTTTTCTCCAAATGAGCCAAAGCAGCAGTGAGACCTCTCGGGCCCCATTGCAGCACTCAGAGCACAGTGGGAGAACAGCCCTGAGACCATCTGCCCATCATGTCCTGCCTCTGGCAGTGGCCAAGAGCAAATGTCCAGGGCCAGGATATAAAAACTGGGCAAACACTGAGAGAGAATTCCTCTGGATATCCTCTCCCAGCTTCCAATAATCTGCTGTTTAGGGATTTTCTGGGAAGTTGCAGCTACATCACAGCCTCTAACAGCCCTCAGTGGACCTTCCTGCTGCAAAGTCTGCCTCGTTATCCCTTTGCACAACGGGATGGAATGATTTGAACGAGCAGTCCTAAAGCAGAAATTTCCTCTTTTTCATGCTGGTTAGACCACCTCCAAAGCATTGTTCTAATGGGATTTATCCTGATTTGGTAAAACTGAGGGAATGTTGCAGCCAGCTCTCCCAATCATTATTACTGGGGTGTCTCTAAATAGGTGTTTGCTACCAGGGCTTGGCCTCCAAAGGAAAAAGGACAAGAGTTGCTGTAAAAAAAGATGGTCCAAACTGCTAAAAATATGTTGTTCTGGGGTTTGAAGTCACATTCATGCTTCCAACAGAGAAATTAATTTGGTTGTCCCTGACAGAGCCTTTGCTCCCTGTGGGTTTATCCACAGAACTGTTTCTTCAGGGGACAATTAAAGCACACAGTGCTGAGAGTAAGGGAGAAGGGTATGGACACAGTGGAATAATAACAGTGCCCCAAATGCTCCTTTAATTACTTCCTTCTCTTCAGATCTCCTTCCTGGCCTGTCTCTTTGTTTGTATTTGTTTTCCATCAGCAGGATCCAGTCTCTTCCTGAATATATTTCCCCGAGTAACTCGCTAGAAATAGCCCACATTTGATCCTACACTAAATGTTTTCATGGGGACCAAAATCCAGCTGAGTGAAGAACATTGGATCCAAAATATATATTTATAAAAACCAAATAAACTGAAAAACACCCTTCCCCCAACAAACCCGACACTCAGGAATAAAAGTACCTG
>NW_008238325.1:1426642-1434915 GCF_000691975.1 Corvus brachyrhynchos | reverse complement strand
AAGTCCCTGCTGATACCCTGTTTTCCCTTTTTTCCTTCCCTTCTCTCTTAGTTATTTCTAAATGAAAAATAAACAACAATAAATTCAGGATCAGGCTCCCGCTGTTCCTGTAGAACCAGCAAGAATATTTGTTCCAAAATTTTTGCAGGGTAGTTGTGGGTTATTAGGAATAAAACATGGTAGAAGAAGTTCTTGGAAGTCTGGTTGGCCCCAGGACAGTGGAGCCTACACCAGGAAGCTGCCCAGCTTTGGAGGAGGATTTCCATCTTACACTGCTACTCCAGCTCTTGAAAAACCCCATTCTGCTGGCTCTTCAATTCCTGATTTTAAGCCAGGCCTTGGATGAACAATTGTGAGAGAAAAGAAGACACCTCTGCAACTTGAAGTGTAAGATTTTTACCCTTGTGTGTTCCTTTACACCTTTCTGGCTTAAAGCCTGTATGATTTCCCCTCCTGAACTCCCTGTGGTCCCAACCACCACTTTCTGGGCAAGTCTTCCTCTACCACCTCAGCCACACTAATTCCTGGGATATTTTCCATGCAAACATCAGCACTGGCTTATCCAGGTTGTTCTGCAGAACTCGGTGGCAGTGTTTCCTCAGGGTGGCAGTCCCTGAAATGTTCTGGTGGCTTTAGGGGCTGTTAATTTGTTCTTTTTCTGCTGTTTGCCTTTATAGGTAGAAACTCTTGGATTTTTTTTCTAGTGTTTTCTTGGGTTTTTCATTGCCAAAATCCAGCATGAGTGGCTACATAAAATGAAGCTGACTGAGGCTGGTGAAGTGTGCTTGGCTTGCATTTTAATGGCAATATTCAACCTACAGATGGGCTTGGAGAGAGGTCGCCTAAGTTCAAGTGAGAATTTCAGTGCAGATTCGTAGATTTTGAAGGCCAGATGGCACTGCTGTGATCATCTTGTCTGATCTCCTGCAGAACACAGGCCGTGGAATTGCACCCATCCATTCCCACCTCCAGCACAACGTTTTCCCTGCAGATGTTTCACTTCTCTGTCAGGCCAAAATTTCAGCTGACCTCACATCGATATCAGTGCTGTTAATGACCTGGATTATGGGAATATTAAAGAGAAAAGCTTGCAAGGTCTCCCCTGGAATCTTGTTGGCCTGGTTGCAATTCCTTTTTTTTTTTTAAATTATTTGTTGTAAGATCGATAGAGCTGTACAGTGGTTTTCAGGAGTGTTTAGTAAGAACTCCAGAGGGAGGATCTGACAGCCCTGCTCCGTGATGGATTGGAATGTCAGATCAGCATATGGAGAAAGGAGGAAAAAGGCAAGATGGGGAAAGCCAAACCAGAGCTCTTTTTAAAAACACCCTTGAAATTGGGTTGGTGACTAAATAAAGCTTTCTTGCCACCAAAAGTACAGCAACAACAGCAAAAAATTTGATCTGAAAATAAATCCCTTTTTTTGTTCAGAAAATCATCACATTTTCCTTGCACTTTAGGTGATTGTTGTTTTTCCCAGCAGGATTTCTCACTTTCCTGGAGAAACAATGAGTCTGTGAAACTTTTCCAAAAAAAACCAAACCAATTTTTGATTTTCCCAGCCAAATCCCAGTGTTGCTGTGTCACCCAGCCAGGACAAACATTGCATGAGGTACTGTGAGCCCAGTTCCCTTCTCTTTGTTCCCCCAAAAAGGCATTTTTTTCCTTGGAATTGTCTTATTGGGTCTGACAGGAGCTCGGCATGCGAATAAAACATTCTGCGACATGAATAATGATTGCAGAATCAGATGTTCTGCATGTAGCTGGTTTGAAGTAGGAATATATATAAAAAAAAAAGAGGGCAAGTATTGTTCATGTTCATTTTGCAGTGTTGGCTGAAGTGAGTTCTCTTGGAGCTGGCTCCAAGCTGGGAATTCCAACCTGTCGAGTGCTCCTGCTCGAGATCAGGGTGTTTTCAGCAGGCGGTATGAGCAATGATAGGGTGGCAAATGGGGACAGGGACTGGGCAGGGAGGATGAATTTAGCGGGAGAATGGGTGATACAGATCTTAAAAGGTGTTTTGGAGATCAGTCATTTTTTTGGAGATCCTCATTTCCTCCTCCCACAGGGAGAGCGTTGGACTGTGTGGTAAAAGGGGTGGAAGGAAGCAGCAAACCCCAGCCCTGAAGCTTCAGCGGGATACAACCAAATCCTGTTGTAGTCCTGCATCCCATCCCAGTGTCCTTCATCCAAAATCCTAGAATTGTTCAGGTTGGAAAAGCCCTCTGAGGTCATCAAGTCCAGCCTGTGACCAATCCCCACCTTGTCACCAGCCCAGAGCACCGAGTGCCATGTCCAGGCCTTCCTTGGACACCTCTAGGGATGGGCACTCCATCACCTCCTTGGAAAGCCCATTCCAATGTCTGACAACTTTTTTCCATGGAGAAATTCCCTTGATGTGTGTATGACTATGCAGATTGTGGGCTGCCCTTGCTTCCAGAACTTTGTTTTCCAGAACAAAGAATTTGGAGAATTTCCAGAACTTTCAGGGAACAAGCGCTAAAAGCAATAAATAATCAAATGCACAGAACTCTACAAACCAAATCCTCACACACAGAACACGTGGAGGACGTAACTTGGGACAGCGTGGGAGGGAACAGACTCTTAGTGGAGATCTTCAGAGACTACAACAAACCTTTCTTGAATGTGACCAGAAACACCTTGATATTCCTCACTTTCTTCCAGGTCAGAACGACTTTAATTTGCAGTTCACTGCATCATCTGCAGGGTCTTGGAGCAGTCTGTGTGCAGGAAGGACGGGCTGTGGGAGGGAGGAGGAAAATCCTCGGTGTTATTCCGCAGTGTTTACAGCTCCTGACAGGATGGCTTTAGGAGTGAAGGTTTCACTGTGGCTTAGCACACGCACGCTGTAATTTGTCTGTCAGTTCTCTAAAAGTTCATTGGCATTGTCGAGTCGTGTTTAACTCAGTGGGGAAATATGGATTTCATCCCTGGTGATTTCATGGAGCACTTTGATAGCCTGAAGGTTTCCCATCAGAAACACAATGTCCCATCTCCTCCCCACCTCCTTGGGAATTACTGCACCTCTTCATAGGACTTCAGCACACAAAGGACCCAAAATGAATGGGGAATGATTCTTTCAAGCTCTGGGTGCTGTTTGAAAGGATTAAATGCCTCATTGTGCAGGGATACCTGCAGGTCTGGAACCTCTCTGAATATATGTGTGAGTTGGTGTTCATAGAGCCAAAAGAAGGGCATGGGCAAAAATCAGTTTTCCTTGGTAGAAGATGGCACGTGCTGAGTATAACAGAGAACTCCACTTTCTGTGCTGGGTCATGTCCAGATAAATATGACAGGAATATTTTGGCACTTTGCTTCCCCTTTTTATTTTTAAAGAAGTGTAGGAAACTCTTTGCAGCGCTGTACCTGCTGGGCTTGGTCCAATACCAACAGAAAATCTCCACATCCATCGAGGAGCCCAAGCCAGAGGTGCCTCTGCCTTTCCACAGCTGTTGCAGACTTCAGATGGAGACCAAGAAACCTTCTGTATCTGGAGAACATTTAATTTTCCATGCTCAACCATTCAGTTAAAAGTGTTTCCAGAGCACATTAACAAAAATAAAAGCTGACGGATTAAAAGGAACTTTGTTCATTTTGGAGGAGTGCTCTGAGCTGAAATAATGTTTGGTGCTGATCCTCCACTGAGTTGTGCAAAGCACTCTCTGTGTGTTTTGGATGAGTAAATATTCCATGTAAAAATAAGGGTGTTTGTATCAAAACAGTCTTTAGTATTTCTTTTTCACTCTTCTGCCATGTTGTTTTTTAAATCTGATTTCATGTGCACATACACAGTTTTTATAGTGTCATTTTACCTGGTGAGTGAAAAGCCAAATTTTATAAACAAAACTTAATGCTAACAAGAAAACTGCATTTCTTCATGGTACAAATGAGCACAATTACAGTAAAACACTGCTTTTAAGAGTGTTCAGCTGCTGTCAGTGTGCCTGACATGCAGCAGAACTGGATACACATTCTGTTCCTGGGAAAAAAAGGCAGGAGACGTGGATTCTGTTGGGTACAACCTGAAGACAACTTTTAACCATCAGAAAACAACGTTTAATTATCAGAAGCCAACTATTAACCCTCAGAAGCCAAAGGGCATGATGCTGCCATTGATTTTCAATCCGAAGTTGGGTTCACAAGTTGGAGGAGGGAAAGAGTGGAGATAATTTTTCTGCTGACTGCATTGTACTGGCTGCTTGTTAAACTCCAAGAGTAGATTATTGCCACGTGGTCTTATTGTTTGGACTAGGCAGATCTGGCTGTGCAATATGGGATGTGCCAGGCTGGATCACTGTTCATGTTCAATCTCATCTGGAACGCCAAGTGCTCTTTAACAGCACTGAAATGTCCCCACTCCTGCTCCACTGCAGGCTTGAGGGGATCCCAGCCTGACAAGCTGGCACAGCATCCCAGCAGTGGGAGGGGAGAGATGTGTGACGATGGGACTGAAATGAGGACCCCACGTGAAGCCCCTGCAGGGCAGGACCAGATGCCGTAGGCGGAGCGTTGGAGTTGGGTATTTCCCCCCAGGCTTCTCCAGCACCTCAGCAAAGCTTTGCAGGGATGTGAAGAGCCTTAGTTCGTCTCTGCTTTGTTGTTCCAGTCTCACTCCAATCCCTCCCCAGAATTCAAGAGTGGAAAGAACTCCAAGCAACTCGTGATAATAATTCTGTGGCTGTCTTGGTAATGCCTCCATAATTAACATTTGTCCTTACAGATACAATAACAGCCCGTAATGCAGACATAAATATTCCATTTTAAATAGGCACCTGAATTCCGGAGATGAGTGGTGTAAACTTTAATTACATTTCACAAGTGCATTTCCCTCATAATCCCATATTTTTCGTTAGACACAAAATAACATTTCTGCTCACTTTGGATAGGGTTTTTTTTTCTTTGCTTTGTTCTGTTTAAATACAAAAAAATGTGAACAAGTAGAGGAAAGCCTGTTGACTTAGCCAAATTAAATATGTACAGAGAAAGTCATACAGAAAGTTTAATTTTTTCCCTCCGTCTCTATAAAGATATGATAATTTTCTGAATCAAAATCTTAAGCTCCATATTGCTGCCATCTCTTCAGGAAAACAAATGCTAGATTCATTTGAAAGTTCTTGTTTAACATATTACAAAGATTAATCTCTCAGTTGTTATTTAAAGCACATGTTGTTGAGTTTCAGTAATTCAAAGAAATATAAATACAATTGAATTTGATGAGGGTGTCTGCTGATGGAATATAGACTTTGCTTTCCAACCAGGATTTACCTGCTGATCTCATTTTTCCATGTAGGAAATCACAGCTGAGTTTGTGCAGAAATGGAACTTGAGTTTTATTCTGAAGGTGCGTCCCTGTGAGTAGAAACATCAGATTTTACTTTCTCATGGATTTTATACAAAGCCTCGGATCAACAGGACCCAGGGAATGGCTTCTCACTGCCAGAGGGCAGGGCTGGATGGGATATTGGGAAGGAATTGTTCCCTGGGAGGGTGGGCAGGCCCTGGCACAGGGTGCCCAGAGCAGCTGGGGCTGCCCCTGGATCCCTGGCAGTGCCCAAGGCCAGGCTGGACACTGGGGCTTGGAGCAGCCTGGGACAGTGGGAGGTGTCCCTGCCCATGGCAGGGGATGGAACAAGATGATCTTTAAGGTCCTTTCCAACCAAACCATTCTGGGACTCTGTGATTCGCTGAGATAAAAGTTGAGCTGTCGTCTAAAGCGATAAATCAAAAGTTGGGATTTAAAGCATAAATTTCTGTCATTTCTGAAAATAGACTCAAGAGCTTTAACGTTGCATTTTTGGTTGTTTCCAATTGACAGATCCTTTCTCTCTCCCTCTATTTATTGGATATTATCTCTCCATTCTGCTTGTCATGGCACTACCTGAAGTTTTGAGATACGCAGGCTTTGGCAG
The DNA here is from genome assembly GCF_000691975.1 of Corvus brachyrhynchos. NCBI lineage: Eukaryota > Metazoa > Chordata > Aves > Passeriformes > Corvidae > Corvus > Corvus brachyrhynchos. Next base: position 1,428,987 of record NW_008238325.1, on the reverse strand, counting down.
CGTTATTGACTTGGAAAGTTCCCGTGTCCTTCACATTCCATTGTGTTCAACTCCCCAGATAAGTTCATGGTTATATTGTATACATCTGATCCAATTTATTTCAACAACAAGATATTGCTTGGAAGGAAACAGATTCTGCTCTCTATCTTTAGGAATTACCTAAATGTGCTAAAATCCAAGCCTAACGATTTTTCACAATTAGGCTGATGGGCCTTGATGCCTTTCTGAGGGAAAAACCTGAGAAATATGCCCAGAATAACAAATCATTAGATGTGATAAGCCAGGAGGTCCAGTTTTCCTGATAACTTGTCTTAATTATCTTTTTGGGTTTTTTTCACTCTGGGCTACTTGTTTATATTGGAAGTAAAAACGATCCCTCTGTCATCCTTGGATATTCCCAGCAGCCAAGAAAGTCTTTTCCATCTATTTCCCCTCATCCCCCCAGCCCCTGCAGCCAAGCTGCCTTCCAAGGCATAATTAATTTATAGTTTGTACCCCAAGGAGGAAAAGTTGAGTGCTCATCAGTGTGATATTCTAGCACTTCAGTGCATTATTTTGGGAGATCTTATTGTGTTTATTCCAATACCCATGGCAAAAAAACCTGGATTCTTTGCCCTTCATTTCCTTCTTGAACGTAATAAACCTAATTCAAGCACTAATCATATTACAACCACTTATTATTTTGGTAATTCAGACTAAAAAGGGCCTGATTTTGGTGTTTCCACTGCAGTTGGTTGGGAGGGAGGTGGGTATCCACTGAAATAGTAAAATCCAAAACATCATGCCCAGAAATTGGCTCTGTTCTGAAAGAAAATCTCCAATTTGAGTTCCAGCCACTGTGTTTTAAAGTGCTTCGTGACGCAGAGTTCCTGCACAGGGCAAGAAAAGCTGCACAATTCTTGGTCCAGCTCATGGCACACTTTCATACAGGCTCGGGAATCTGAATTTCAGCACCTCATCTGGGAGTGTCAACCTTTGTAGGCAGTGGTAGAGCAAAAAATCCCACTGCCGGCAACTCTTGTTGTAATTGTCTGCCCTCTTTTAGCAACTCCAGGTAAGTTTGTAAGGAATTTTCATTTTACAGGGACTGAAAGGATGTTTTTCAAAAATAGTGAATAGTGGTCCCATTTTCATCCAAAGATTTTTATTCATTTTATTCCTTTTTAATTTGGCATTCTGTTTTCTCTTCCTGTTCTAAACTGAGCTGTCAAAAACCAGTGCAGTGTCTGGAAAGTGTGCAGGGAGAAGGAAAAAAAAGTCACATTTCTGTGTTCTTTTATGTCCTTAATTTTCCAGGAGACTCAGTCTCAACCAAGACTTCAACTGGGAGAAAATACATTTCTATAACAACACTTGAAAAGAAAGAAAAGAGTAAATAGTTATTAAGTGAGATATTCTGGTGCATAAGTCTAAAATTATATATATATTCTATAAATTCAATCAGAAATCTTAAGTAGCTGAGTGCTGGTGAACTGTGGTGAGATCATGAAGGGGATACTGAAATTCTTAGCCCAAAATGACAGAATTTCATGTCCCTAAAACTTGGGAAAATCCTCCTTAAAGAGGCCATCTGAAGTCATCAGCAGAAACCTGATGTTTATTTTTCACAGTGAAATATGGTATTTTCTTACTTTCTCCTCTGAATACCAGGGAACTTTGTTGTTGTTGTTTGTAATTAATAATTCTTGGCATTTTTGCCTCACATTTTACTGGCTGTATTTATAGAACTGAATTTAATTCAACCTCACATTAGGAATACAAATATATTAAATCCCTAAGTCATGGTTCCTCTTCTTTTTTTTTTTTTTTAACTCCTCGCATGCATTTAGTAAAAGCAACATTTCCAAAATTCCCATCTGTTCTGCATGTACACGCAGCTAATTATACACTGATTGACAAGGCTATAAAAGGACATTTTGGGGAGATGATGGGTTTAGGAGCTGCACTAAAAAATTCCCATGTGGAGGCATTCTGCAGTTTTCCCATGGAAACTCTGTGTGGGAGTCAGGGAGATACAAATACACACAACAAATTGTGCTCTGGCTGTCACCCGTGTGGTGTCAGAAAGGTTTGGGGTTGTTTGTGTGTATTTATCTGTGCTGGAGTAAATGTGTGTGTGGGGAGGGATCAATAACCCACAAATAATGACACAGCCCCGGCAGGAGCAGCCCTGCCCACCCCTCACCTGAATCCGCAGCAGTTCCTCAGGGCTCTGCTCCTGGTTGAAGGGATGCTGGAGGGATCCCAAAGAGCTGTGGATGGCCCCACAGGCACTGATGGGATCAGAGAATCCCAGGATCACTGAGGGTGGAAAAGATCTCCAAGGTCATCAAGTGACCGATGCC
>NW_008238325.1:1381128-1426551 GCF_000691975.1 Corvus brachyrhynchos | reverse complement strand
CCCCCCGGCTGCCCCCTCCTGTCAGGGACTTGTGCAGAACCACAAGGGTCCCCCTGAGCTCCTTTTCTCCAGCCTGAGCCCCTTTCCCAGCTCCCTCAGCCACTCCTGGGGCTCCAGACCCTTTCCCAACCCCACTCCCTTCCCTGAACACACTCCAGCCCCTTTATTCATAGCATCATATCCAAGGGATGATGGATTTAGCAGCAGAGCTGCAACAATAAATTCTGGGCATCAGCAAACCTTGGATTTGAACCTTAAATGCTGAACTTCTGTCTAAAAATAGCCCTGGTGCAAGATGAGCCACTCAGTTTCTTTTAAATAAATCACCCACTTTTACAGAATAATTTATTTTATGTTTCTTTGTCCTTTCTGTTCTTCCTTTCTAAATTTTTTAATTTTTTTATTTCTTCTATACATAGACCACTTTTACTCTAGACAAGGAAGAGGAGAGCTTGTATTTTAAATATATTTCTGTGTGAGCAGGGCTATGTATGAGACAATCTAGGAGAAACATTATCAGAAAATTTTTACAGAAATGGAAGAAAAATTGGACACAGAAAAAGGTCAACCAAAAAGCAGACAATTTCTTAATTGTATTCTTAACAAGGGTAATTAAGCACTGGAACAGATTAATAATGGATGTGGTTCATGCAGCATCAATGAGGAGTCTTAAAATAAGATTGAATCTCTTCCTAAAATGCCTGATCTAATTTCAGCACAAGTTATTGGGTTAGATGAAGGCACCAAGAAATAAAATCCCAATCTGTGGCACAGGAGAAACATTCACAACATTTCTGATGGCCCGGAAATATCTGTTTCTGGAAAAATCCAGCAGGAGAAAATCCAATTGTTCTTCTAACGTGGAATGTGAGTATAATCAGGTCAATTTATTAACACATTGCCTAGACCAGAGAATAATATTGGCGTTGTGGGTTTCTCTTTGTTACATTTTATTTGTTCTTTTAAAGATTATAGACAAAAAGGATCAATCTGTATTTTATATTTTCTGATTTCACAGAAAAATGTGATGCGATGCTCGTTGATGACATCAACAAGGAGTTCTTGGCTGTCGTTCCCAGGTATTTGTAGGGAGTTCTAGAACATTTTAATTGTTTTTTTTAGGATTTATTTGTAACATTGAGAGAGGAAACAACAGAGTTGAAATGCTGCTCAGCTGCAGCCACAGCTCCATGTCACGGCCGTCCTGCCGTTCCCTGTCCTTCAGTGAAATGTGGGCGTGCATGGGATGCAATCCAGGGGCATCATTTAGTCCTTGTGGGAGCAGCTAAATCTGGGAACGATGTGTTCTGGAAATGGTTTTCCATGGATGGAATAGTTCATCCCCTTGTCCTTCAGGGGGCTGCACAGGATGCAATCCAGGAGCGTCATTGAGCCCTTGGAGGAGCAGCTAAATCTGGGAATGAAGTGTTCATGGAATGAAGTGCCTTTCCGTGGATGGAATGGTTCCTCCCCCAGCAGGTGACAGCCGGGAGCTCTGCTCCAGATGGGGAATGTCAAGCACCTCACAAGGTAATTAATCTCCCCCAAACTCCCGTCTAATTAAATGAGTCGTACTTCATAGAGCGGTGTCAGTAAGGACCAAAACATTGGCTAAGGTCTGTGGGGAGCCTTAAATCAGGGAAGAGCACCACTAACGACTCCTGGAAGTCAATCCAAAGGCTTCTCTGAGCCTGGAATTAGCAGGACAGCTCCTGGTCCCTCCTTGTGGCACTAAATGACCTTTAAAAGTCCCTTCCAACCTAAACCATCCTGTGATTCTCTAGTGTTACACCACATTTACAATTCCATGTAATTTGGTGACCCACATGCACTGAAAAGGGGGAAAAAAATGGAATATCTGCAAATTTTCAAACCAATAGGAAATTTAGAATTGATTTTAGAAACAATCAATCAAAAATATGAAATTGAAGATTGCTATGGAGAGCTGAAAGGAGCAACCCAAACCACCTGCTGCCTGATGGTGTTGTCCAATTTCTGTATAAACTCAATTTAAATTTCTATATTTTGTGTTCAGGTAGCACAAAAAATAAACTCAATCAAGGAGGAGGTTCCAAATACCTCTCAGTAATGGAAACAACAATTTCAGGGCTCTAGTCCAGAAAATTCTGCAAAGAAAAATGATTGGCGTGAGCAGTAGTTGTCTCTTTGGGACTGTCACTGGGAATTGTTGGGAGCAATTCCTCTTGGTTGGTGATAGTGATTTACAATAACTCCCCCTTCACAACTGAATACGTCCCTAAAATGATTCCTTGACAAAGAAAGTGTAATGCTTATTTTTATTTCTTTTTTACAGTGGGCTTGTTAGAATATTGAAGCAACTGGCCATCAAGGGAGCATCCAAAACACAGGGCACAGTCAAACCACACATTAGAGGGAAAGCACAAGATGTGGAGCTGTCAGAGAGAGTGTTGGACTCTGGGGACGGAGAAAGGACAGAGAAGGAGGGAAAAGAAAGGGGTTTGCAAATTATTTGCTCTATATTATCTCTTTCTTTAATTTTAAAACGGTAGTTAGCTTCATTTTAATTTGTGTTTATTTATGTAATTGAATATTTATTTATATAATCAAATATTCATTTATTTGTGTGTTTACTTATTTTTATAGTAGGGGTTCACCTCTCCTTTTTTATTGAGTTTCTTGGAAAGTTCTCCCTCTGGAAAGATAGGATCCTTCCCAAGAAAAGTTCAGGCTGGGGAGCCCAACGTCCCACCCAGCTCAGGGCTAACTCCCAGGGATGGGTAGGAGCTGGATCCCTCTGCCAGTGATATTCCTGCTTTCCAACAAACAGAAATACATGATCTTTCCTCTCATTCCCAGGAAACTTCACTCTTTCAGTGCTCTTTAATTCTGTTGCTATTGTCTCAGGGAACCATAAATGCTTAAATTTGGTGGATTTGATGCCATGAAATCCTGTAACTGATAATTAGACTGCAGGCTGGATGTTTACAACCCCATGCTCCGTGTTTTCAGCCAGTTCTTTCCCACTGAATTCCGTGAGGGTCTGGGTGCAATAACAGGAGTGTGTTTTCAAATAATGCAACTTCTGGCTGAATGAGATTTTAATTTTTGCCTTTCTTACAACCAGGGCTGCAAAAATATTTGGGTTTTTTCCTCGTAGCCTTTAATTTCTACAAGAACCCTTAATGACTACTGCTTAGCCACCAGGAGTCTGCATTTATTTAAATCAATATCTAATTAGCTTCCTTAATATATTACCTTTCACTCCAGAAATTTAAGGAATTTAAGCAATTAAGTTTGGGCACTGATATCCTCCTGCTTGCTTTTGTTTCTGCTTGACTAAATTTTGCCTCTATTTGATCATTTCTAGACCCCCAAATCCCATTGATTTCTTTAGTTTGTTGGTTTACTTGTGTATTTTTAAGGATTTTTTGTTTAAGGATTTTGCGGTGGAAGAATCTTTCCCTCTTAACTTTCATTTTTTTTTTCCAGCCAGTGGATGATGGAGTTGAAGGATAAGAAGAATGATTTTATGGATTCACAACACGATGCAAAGGTGAGATTTCCTCTTACTTCTACCTTGAAATTGCTTTGATTAAGAGAAAAAAATTGCTTCAGTAGAAAGAAATATTTGTAAAATGTAGAAGTTCCTAATCATAGGCAAAACAGAATATTTGAGGAACTTTTTAGGGTGGTGGGGACAGAGAAATCCATTTGAGGAACTTTTTGTGGTGGGGACAGGGAAATCCATCCTATGATACTTTATGTGTTTGATACAATTAATTTTTAAACCATTTAATAAATTAAAATCTTCTTTCTTTTTTTACAAGAAGGACCTGAAAAGCAAAAATGAGAAAGATGAGTTTCCCCCTTTCAGTATGAATATTAAATATATGAAAAACCAGAGCTGGGGCAAAATATTTCCCCTGTGTTCTTTGTAAAGCACCTGGAAGGCCTCACAGTAGAGGCCCATTAGGAAGGATGATTCCCTGCATGGGGATATGTGGGAATGACAACTTTCCAGGAAAAATGGAAGGGCTGGGGTTTTTTTAAAAGCCACGGAAAAATGAGCAACCATTTTGGGTGGAACAGAACAGCTGATACGCTCTTGCCAAGCTCGTTTCTTTATATAAGTGGTTTATTTATATTTGCAGATGTATGCAAATCCTCGACACCAAAACCACCCTGTAAGCAACGGAATTTTCAGGAGGTCTAGGAATTCCTGGAGCTGCCAAAGAAACTCTGCAGAACCAGAGACTCCCATGCAGGAGGCCCCTGGTTTGGAGTTTTGGGATTGTTTTCAGAGTTTTCAGCTTCTGCTGTGAAAACCTAAGGTCGATGGTTGGACTTGATGACTTTAGAGAGCTTTTTCAACCTGAATGATTCTGTGATTCTGTGATTTTGGGGTGGCACACATGGACTATTCAGCACAGCTATGTCTGAGCAGATTTATTCTCTGCCAGTTCTCAGGACCTTTTCCTAAGTAAACTCACCATGGAAATGGTGCATTATGGAGGATGGATATCACTGGATTTAATTAGCAGCCTTGACAGGACAAGTGGCTGCCTGTTGTATTCCAGGACGGAGAATGGTTCAGAACAAACATCCCAGAAGGAATTTCTCATTATTACAGCACTGTCAACCTGAAATTGGACTTTCTAGGACTTGGAAATCCCATTCACACAGAGATATCAATTGTAACAGATAATCTCTTGACTCACTTTATTCTTATTCACCTTATTTAGCCTTATTGAATTAGGGAAACATAAGAATAACCCACTTGCTGAATGTTTCTGGATACATATTTGTCATCCATGTCAGTACAAAAATAGCTCGATTTATCTGGTGTGTCTTTTATTTTTCTTCCCCAAAAACTCGAGAACAGATTTTTGAGCTGCCTCAAAAAAAAGTTGCCTCAGAGATGACATTTCAAAGATCCAACCCAATAAATAAAGATATTGTGGCCATTTCCCTGTATTTCTAAGCTCGTTGTTGGAAACAACAGCCCGATAATTGTGGCTGCTCATGCCATTAATGAAGCAATGCCATCTGAAGCTCGGATTTTGCAATCTTTTCTGCATATGAATAGTCTGAAGTTCAATGTAAGCTGATGATTAAGACCCACTTGAAACATTTGATTCTGCAAGATGTTGTTTTGTGCCGCGGCTTTCGGCTCCCTTTGACTTCCAAGTGGCTGGAACGTTGTGAATCACGAGTGGGAGAGCAGCTAAATGGGGAAAGAGAAGTAAAGAGATGAAATATAAAAGAGTGTATTGGATTCTCTCTCCTTCCATCCCAACTCTGGGCACACAACAGCAACTCTTGACTCGAGGGACGTGAGGGAAAAGCGCTGGGGTTTCCAACGAGCCTCTGACATTTTTGATGTTGTGCATTTGTAGGATGACTCAGATTTGCCAACTGCTGCTGCCGCCGTGGGTTTTGGATGCTCCATGCTCAGGGTTTTTTTGGGTGTTTGGTGCAGAGTCTGACCCCAGCACCTGCATCCACAGTTGCACCCTCTGCTTCCATCCCGAATTTTGTGGTTCATCCAAGTCCAGCAATGTCAATCCATGCAAAGATTGAGGTGAGATGACTTTGAAGTGCACAAGGAGCACACACAGGTCCTTGCTGGGTGCTGATAATAAAAAAAAAGAGAAAAATCTCCTCCTGATCAATCCCACACCCCACAATTTCATATTTTTTCCTCTTTTCTGTCTAGACAGGGAGGTTGGGAAGCGTGGTTTGATGGCAGCCTGCAACAGAAACTGATCCTGGGAAGGTATTTTTAATAAGGGCATGCAAGAATGAGCCAAATCAAATGTAAGCAACTTTTTTTTAGCCTAATCTGCCTCCAGAGAAATGGCAGACTCCCCTCCAGCACTAATGAAGGAATCTATTCCAACCTCACTTGATTTTCTAACGACATCCTACAGGAAAACCACACAGAATATCCCATATACAAATGCATGGAAGTGGAACTTGATGATCCCACGTGCCCATTACAACCTGAGATGTTCTGTGATTTATGGAACAGAAATGCAGGTAAAAAAAGAGTTTTAAAAATAATCCTGCCACTGGATTAAAGAAACGCTGAAGGTGTTTTCTTTCTTGTTTGGGACTAGAACAAGGCTGGTTCAATTGGATCCACAGTTTGTCAGTTCCTGGTGGCTTTTAATGATTCCTGGTTTTCAGCTTCATTTATCTGTGCACACCTTCCCTGCCACATTGAGAAATGGCTGGTGGGGAGGTGGAGTTGTGTCTCAGGCTGTTCTTCTTTAATATGGAAAATGTTTAAACATCCCATTTGGTTGAAAAAATCCATTATTTCCTAGTCAGTCTCATTCTTGAATATGTATTTCCCCAAAATACTTCTGAAGTGCTCCTTTCATCACGATTTTGAGGTGAAAATAAATAATAAAGATTTGGAGCTGGCCAACAAGCTGGAAAATCTATTTCTGAACCAGCTTTGTGTACAAGATGCTCAAAATAAGAGAGAAAGCAGGATGGAGATTTCATTCCTACTTGGAAGATAAAGCCCAGCTGTTCCAGAGCCATGGAGAATATAATTATCAAAAACCACTAATGAGGCATCCCAGGTGGCACAGAAAACTCACCTGTATCTTATCTCTACGCTTAGCAAAGAGATTTGTTATGGAAGGAATGGTTAATGTCAAGACTGGGAAAAAGGAAATATTTGCTGCACGAATTCTCCCCTTTCAGCTTTATTTTTGTTTACAGCTGTGCAAGCTGAGTATAAAATGCAGCTATTTTGACTTCGTAGTATTTTATGTCTCGTTTGAACGGTTTTAAAAATTGATTGAAGGCGGCCAAGAATTGAACCTTTTCCCTCTTCTCATGTTCCGTGGTGCTTGGTTTTATGTGGCACCTTTTCCACTAAAAAGGCACAGAGGAGGCTAAACAGCAAAATAAAAGCCAGCCATGCTCTACTAAATCTTATTACCCAAACCAAAATCATTTGAATGTTTTAAAAGTTTTATCCATTGGGTCCCTGTGGGAGGGCAGTGTCGGGTTGGTGGTGAATTTATTTTCCCCAAATTTCTGAATTTCAATCAGGTTTGCTCTAATAGCTGTCAGCTGACCTGATTAAAGCCTACCTCTCCTCGAGTTGATTTAAATCAACTTGGCTGCCACACAGCAAGCTGAAATTCACGCTGGCCATCTGCTGCACTAAATCAATTTATTTTGGAGAACTTTAATTCAATTACCAGGCCCATATTCCATGGCAGGTGTAGGAGACAAATCCATATTTCAGGTTCCTATGTGGGATCTGGTGTAGGCAACTGAGGAGTGAGAGGAGGACTTGGGTAACATAAAAGGAGTAAGAAAGGATTTCCCTGAAAGCTTTAATTACAGTTTTAAAGCAGACAATTTAAACAGGTTTTGGAATTAGAAATATTTAAAAGAATCATATTGTGACCTTGCAAATCGCTGCTGCTGTTGCACACAATGCTACAGCCCGCTAGAAATTATATAAATACTGTGACTTGGTTAACATTTCAAATCTCTGACTCAGAAATTACCATGAAAATGGGGAATATTTCAGGATCCAATGAGGCCTTTACCCATTTCTTGGCTTAGGGTTGTAGATCTGGAAGGCCAAAGCATCAGAGCCAGCTCACGTGTGGCTTTTGTGTGGTGTTTGGGAGCCCTCTTGTCACATCTGTCAGCTGTTGGGAGGAGCTGCACTCTATGGATCCTCTGGCATCCAGACCCACCAAGGCTGTGAATGCCCTCATCCAACGGGAAAACATGGAATTGTGGTTTAAAAGTTCAAACAAGCTCCTGGGCTGCTCTTGGTCTTACCATGACAGTGGCGGCTCTTCCTTATCTATCAACAACACAAGGGAAAAAAGTAGCCTTGGTTGTAGGAACCCAGAGTGCTGAGAATATTTCTGTGCCTGTTTTTAAGGGTTCTTACCCCCCTGGACACCACTGGTATAGCTTTAAACCTTGGAAAAAATTACCAACAGTCAGACAACAGCTAGAAAATACAGTGGTGTGAATTAGGTGATAGACTACTAGATAAGATTGTTACAGGGTGAAAAATTTAGAGGTTTTAGGCTTCTCTTTATAGTAAATAGATAAGAGTAAAAAATACCAAAATGGAAGATTGTTGTTCTCTAAACATTCTTCTCCTTCTTCTACCACTCCATATTTTGCAGCAAAAGTAGTTTGGATTGATTGGATAGAAAATTCCGCAGTTCCTGGTCGTGTTACTGAATAATTGGTAAGAAAGTGAAAATAATGTACGTTTTTAGTAACTATTGGTTAAAATGTTTCACTCCTCATCCCTGCCTCCAGTCAGGGGTCACTGCGTGGAGCTGCCAGGACTGGAAGCCTCCATGGGTAATGGTTTGATGGATGGAGAAACTCCTGCCTTTCAACTACATGGTTCTTTCCAAGATGGATTGTGGTGACCTTCAGGATGTGTTGTCTGGGTCTCCGTGGCTCTGTCTTGCTTGCTGAGCTCTTTCTGGAGGAGTTTGGGTTGTTTCTGGGTCCCTGGGTGTGGAGACATATGGGGACATGTATTTTCTCTGCTATTTCTGTAGGTGCAGAAAGGCTCCAGCACAGCTGTGCTGGGTGTGAGTGCTGAAACTGTGAAATGCATGGGGCTAACACCCCTCCAAAGTCTGCCTGGTTTTGGCCTGGCATCCCTGAGAGACACCCATCCCCCTTCATCATAGCTTTGCTGCGTGTTCTGGAAGAATTTCTGCATGGAAAGGGTGCTCAGGCCTTGGCAGGGGCTGCCCAGGGAGGTTTGGAGTGCCCATCCCTGGAGGTGTCCAAGGAAGGGCTGGAGGTGGCACTCAGTGCTCTGGGCTGGGGACAGGGTGGGCATCGGGCACAGCTTGGACTCGGTGACCTTGGAGAGCTTTCCCAGCCTCAATGATCCTGGGATTCTTTTGATGTGTCTTAAAGGAAAACTTTTGTTTTTCCTTCAAACGTTAGTTTCCTTCAAACTTTAGTCTTTCCTTCAGACTGCTCAACACTGAATCGGTTTTGGTGATAAAGGAAGAAAATATTTTACCAAGCTGCTGTAAATTTGTTCATTGATAATCACCTTTTGAGAAATGGACAACTTTTACTTTTAATCCTAATTTGGGAGGAAAAATATCCCAAATATCACTGCAATAAATCCATTTCTTGCCCAGCTCTACTCAACCTGCAGATTCATTTCACTACAAACTCGGTTACCTTCTCCTGAAAGGTCAAATAAAAATGGTCTTTTATTACTGGCCTGACATTTTATTAAAATCCTGGCTGTTTTATTGTGTATGGGAAGAGAAGTGGTGGTGTGGGAATGCACAAGAGTGGACAGGGAAGCTCTGCCAGGGTCCAGCCACTGGATTTGCATCCCTTTGTTGTCACTTAATCCTTGGATGTGCTGTGCCAGGGCTGAGCCTCATCACCATAGTAAATATTTTTCTCACCTGAGTTTCTGGCAATAAAATTGTTCCTAACTTTCCACTGTTTGTTTGTTTGTTTGTTGGGTGATTTTTTTAGTATTTTTCAGTCCTCCTGTTTATCTGGACTTTCAGGAATATCCATCAATTGTGCAGCCACAACCCCCTCCTGCCACCAACATGGCCTGGGGAGTCCCTGAGGGGCACCGAGCTCTGGAAAAGAGCAGGAATTGGGAATTACTGCTCTGAAAAGCAGCAGAGTGAGGAGTTACTACTCCGAGCAGTAGCAGGAGTGGGGAGTTACTACAACCACCCCGAGCATGAGCACCTTGCACTGTGGTGACCTCAGTTTTCAGCCACCTTTGTTTCATTAAGGCAATTCCATCAGAATTAAAGTAAGAGTTAGTGCCTGCTTTAAGGGCCTATAATGAAAATTAATGGGTTTCATCTCTCAGAACCATTAGATTGTTAATCAGGACACACGTAGTTCAATAAGGGTGGTTGACGAAGATTTATGGTGTTACCAAAATGGAAAAGAAGAGAGACAAATCAAAAAAATGAAAAAATATTGGTGGGGTTTTGCATTTGCCACTCCTTTAGGGAAAAACACCCATAAATCCATCACTGCCCTACAGGCAGAGTAGGATTTGTTTCACTTGGTTCCGTGTTTCTGATGAACTCGTTCATATTCCGGTGAACAGAGGTTGTGAAATGCATTCAGCTTTTCATCCCTCATTTAGTTTTACTCATATTTTAAATAGTTGAATGGATTTTTTTTCCCCGTTTTCATGCCCTGTTTTCCTCCTACACTTGTGTGCTCAATTGAAGTTCATCAGGCTGTTGTGAGGACGCAAATGTAGAAGCTGTAGAAATTTTAAAAAATCTTTAATTATACATTTTAAGCAGAAAAAAACCCAATAATGTGAATAAATAACGATCCAGTGCCACCCCCTGCCACGGGCAGGGACACCTTCCACCATCCCAGGGTGCTCCAAGCCCCGTCCAGCCTGGCCTTGGATATTTCCAGGGATCCAGGGGCAGCCACAGCTTCCCTGGAAAATCCATTCCTTGCTGCCAAATTCCAGCATCTTCAAACTCTACTTGGGCCAGTCCAACCCTATTTCCCAGGGTTCACTTTACATGCAATGCAAGGGTTGTGGAAGTTCTAATAAAAGGGGAATTTTCAAAAGGCTAAAAGCAATTTTGCCATTGCAAAATATTCACCAGCTTCCATTAAATATTTTCTCTTTTTAATTGCAAATGACAGCTCAGAATGGCTCTGTTTTTACTGCACTTAGGAACATATTAGTTTTTTCCCTTCAGGGGAAGAAATGAATTTTTCCCCTCCAATCAAATGTAATCTAGAGCATTTAAATAATTCCTTTCCCAAACACATTTTTCAGCCCTGCCTATGAATGAAAACAGAGATTTATTCTTTGTGCTCAAGTTTTAGGTTTTTATTTTCCTTCTTCAGTTTTGAGCTTATATTTTCTTTTGCAGTGGAAATGAAGCACTTTATCAATGCAATTATGAAATTCCAGCTTTCCCAGCACATTTCTGACTAATGTCTGTCCATTCATCTAGAAGGAAGGAATGCAGAACTGACTGAGGGAATACAGAATTCAACTTATTTCTGATTGATATAATCACAGCTCTCCAGGTCCTACTGTGATTGCGGGACTGGATATCTACTTTTATTTCAGTTTAGTGTTTTGGAACAAAGCCTTCTGAGGAAGAAAGTCATAGTTTCTTGTCAGCAGCAAGCTGTAATTATATGTATTTATATTTAACCTTTCCCGATCCCACTCATTAACATTTCCTTGGCACAGGCACAGTTTATATTTTGATACAGTCCTTCTGAGGAAAGGTTATAAGGACTCTGGTAATCTTTGACTTGTTGGTGTGTCCTCTTCTGAAAATGCTGGCGCTGCATGAAAACAGAGACTTGGGAGCAGAGAACAAAACCTGAACTCTGGATTTTACTCTATTCTGCTAAACAATCACATTCCATCATGGTAATACTGATTTATCTCAATAAAACCAATAAAAGCCATTAACAGTTCAAGCCTTGATGCTGTAACTGCTCCTTGATGCTCAGAAAACTTCTGCTCCCCACCTCTGGAGAACATCTGGCCAAACCTTCTCCTCAAGCCAGGGCTGAAGCAAAGTCAGATTTAACTTCAAAGTTGAGCCAGGCTGCTGAGGGCCTTGGTCACACAAGTTTGGAACATCTTCCAGGCAAATAAACTCAACCACAACATCTCTCTTCCATCCTGAGCTCTGCAGGGACATCACTTTTCTCTCTGCTTCCCGAAGATGGGAAGGTGCAGCTGGAAGCACTGTCCTGGGCTGAACTCTCCCCCTTTCCCTTCTTTCCCATCGAAAATAAAATTCTCATACAAAATCTTAAGTAGCAATAAAAATAAATCTATTGTCATCAGAGTGACTATACTAATTATGGTCTAATTAGAAGAAAATCAAGGGGGATACCTTGAAAGACACTTCTTCTCAGAGAGAGGAATTTTATTTGCTTGATTTTTCCTTCTTTCCCAACTCCTCCCTCTGTTGTTTGAAGCTGCAAAGAAAAGAGAAAGATTTTAGGGGAAAAGAAGGTATTTAAGCGCATGCTGGCATTTATTTCTGACCTCTGTAAGGTTCTTTTAATCTTCCACAGGTGGATTTCCTCAGTGGGATCCGTTAGTGGAACTGGGTATAATTATTGGTTCACCAAATATCCTTCAGCCTGGTCTTCCCATTGTTTTCTTGTTCAGGTTTCCTTTTGTTTGAAAAGTAAGGAATCCCCCGGCTTTAAAAATATCTGGTAAAATTCCCTTCTGTAGATTCCAGCCTTGCAGACTGATCTCTGCTTCCTGCAAAGAGAAGTCTCCTGCTCCACTTCTGCTCCTGGCAGACTCCTCCAAAACTCAGCATTTTGGGGCTATTTGCTGTTACAATTCCATCATGGAATGCTTTGGGTTGGGAAAGAACTTAAAGTTCATCCAGTTCCACCCCCCCGTAAGGGCAGGAACACCCTCCATAGACCAGGTTGCTCCACTTTGGTGATTTCAAAGCTTTTTTCCTTTCCAACACTCAGAGTATTCACTGAGCACGATCCGCTTCCTTGTCCAAAGACGTTCATTAGAGCGTCTAGATTGCAGATCCACACTAAGAAAGGACAAATGCTGCTCCAAATTCACTGAGCTCTCCTTGGCTGGTGCTGTCCCCAAAATCCAGGTGTGACCAGCAGCCACCTGGCTGCAGATGGCTGCTAGTCCTAATTGCTGCAGGTTTTACCACGAGCTAATTGCCTGCTCAAAGCCCGTTGTGTAAAGCAGGAGAAGTAATGGCCCGTGAGACATTAGAGGTGATTAGGAAAAATAAAGTTCCTTGGAAGAGTGAGATGTTGACTGCCTGGAAGTGATTTCTTCACTTAAATTCCAGCAGCTCAGGTGGGCAGGAGGATGCACCAAGAAAAATTAAAAGTGAAGTGGTTAAGCTGCTACTCAGCCTGTAGAATTGGCAAGTTAAAAACAAGATAAATAAACAAATAAAAAGCTCCTCCAGATTATATTTGATCAAATAAAGAGGAAAAAAAAGCAGGCTAAGACCTGATACCAAATGAAAGAGGTGCAGAGTGAATTTTTCACGACTTCAAACAGAAGTGATTGCTGGAGAACTGGAGTAGGGAATGTGTGTTTGGTGGTGCTGTTGACCTGGGATTTTTCACACAGGATCTCAGCACCTTGGAAATACCCTGGTAGTCAAGAGGTCAAATAAAAAAATGGTTCTTGGGGAGGGGGGAAAATAAAAAATGGTGCTCACATTAAATCAAAATTGACTTTCGTTCTGGCCAGAGTACAGCTACATGATGATACATTAATGTTTCATAGAGAAATTTGCTTAAAAGCACATGAACATATGAAGGGTAACTGGAGTGTCTGTGGCTGTAAAAATATTGCAGTAGAAAGATCTCTTTGAGTAAATTATTAAAAGCATATAGAAATTATAGAACAATGCAGTGTTTTAATAACCACTCCGAGCCTCAAACCTTTTCAGATCTAGGCTGGAATTTGTGTCCAACGAGAATTTAAAGGGCTCCACATCTTGGGGGTGGATCAGCAGTGCCCAGGATACCCACACTGCTCTGGGAAGCTCCTCCCCAGGGATTTATTAAACACAGATGATCTGTTCTTTCTTTTGAGAGTTCTTGATCTATCCTACAATAAAATCAAACCATACATTTTCATTTTAAGTGACAGATAGTCATGATCCTGTCAGAGCTTTCCATTGGGAAACCTAATTTTTAGTTTTGAAATAGCAAAATAATGCTAGAGACAAGTCTTAGAAGAATGAATTTGCATGTCAACATTCTCATATCTGCCAGCCTCTAACTTTAGGGGAACTTTGGGTCAGGCTTTGGATTGAAAAGTGGCAGGTTTTTTGAGGAAAATTATTGTGTGATATAAACCAGAAATCTTCCAGCCTAGTCTTTTAAATTCTGGAGCGTTCATGTTTAAAGAAATGCTTCGCTGTCAGCGGACAAATACTGAAATAATTGTTCTCTAGGGGATGAAAAGCACCCGTTAAAATGCAGACACACATCCAGTTCTTCATTTTTAGAGCACACTAGAAGTTTGATACACTGGGGACTGGCAGATTGATCAGGGAATGTGGAGGTTGGACAACAAACAATTGCTCATTTCTGTCTACAGCGGCTGAACCTGAGCTTTGAGGTGATAATGATTCAGTGGGACAAAAGGTTCTGATTCACCCCAGTTTTACAACATCTCCTTATGCTGAAAAGACGGTGGTGGAGGAATAGGGGGGGAGTTTGGTGTATGAGTGGCTCCTTTAGCCCAGCTGAGGTTTCCAAAAATGCAACAGGAATTGTGCCGATCTGCAAGAAAAGAGATGAGATCAATCAGGGGGTGTTGGGATAACCCCGTCCTGGTGTGGCTGTGAGGGCCAGAGGGAGGGGTCCAGTCATTGGGCCCAGCTGGGGTTAGGGTGGGTTTAGCTTTAGGCTTAGATTTAAGAGGGAGGAGAAGAGCTTTGGCTTTTGCTTTCAGAGAATTGTTTAGGCTGGAAAAGACCTCTTAAATATCCCAGCCCAAGAATCCACCTGGTACTGCTGAGCCCTTCGCTCATCCACATTCCCAAGAGCTACATCTCCTGGAAAAGGTAGGGAAGGAGGTGCTCTTGGTTGTGTTATTCATGATGGTTAAGATAATCCTTTTTGTGGCTTTTTTTCCTTGTTTGTAGTTGTATTAATGAGCGTTTTTGTGTCACAGAGAGTCTGGATGGAAGCCTCAGCTTTGGCAATGCATTAGGTGTCCTTTAAGGTGTTAAAAACAAGCAGAATTTATGTTTTCAACAGCATTTTGGCAAATCTTTTCAGAGGAGCTGTTTATTAGGTACTCTGGCTAATAAAGTGTCCTTTGATAATTAATTTGTCAGATTCAATTTATTGTTTCATAGGAAAGAAAGTAGAATAATGTTGAATGTCTGGCTTTGGTGTAAAATTCAGGGTGAGTGGGTTCAGACAACGTTGCCAAAAATAGCAAAAAAATTAGTGTTGGGGGTTCAGCCTGAACCTGCTGCATTAATGAACTTTGGCACTGGTGGATTAATGAATTTTGGGACTGGATTGGGTGGTGCAGGAGGTGGTTGTGTTGTAAATATTTGTGGTATGTGAGCACAGGACCCAATTCTCTTTGGGTAAATTTCTTTGGGGTTAATTCCACCCCAGGGCTTGACCTCCCTTCCTGCACAACAATTAGTGGGGCTTTTTTGTATGGAGAAAAGGTGGAGTTTGCACTCCTTGGTCTCAAATCTGTTGGAAAATCAGAGAAATGACTTTTACTAAAAGCAAGCTTTAATGGGAGAGGTTTGCTCAGCCCTGGGAAGCTTTAAGGACTTGGTTTTCTTTGCTCAGGTGCCGTTAGAAGGGAAAGAAAAAAAATACATCAGGCAGCAAAGCAGAAGGTGAGGGTCTCTGAAGCAATCTTGGTGCTGCTAAAATACAGCTAACCAGGGAATTCTGATATTTTAAAGAAAAAAATTCCCCAATGCAGCCGCTGCAATGTAATTGTGACAGCTTGAAGTCAACTAAACCTTGTTCCCTGTTTTCAGGAATGTTAATGAGGAGTTAACTGGTGTGGAAGGTTGGCTGTTTCTGGGATTTTTGGTGATTCTCTCTGGAGATGTGGGGATTAATAAGCCCCTGCCTGGGTGTTGGTTACTATGACACCATTAATAAGGCCAGGCTGTTTCTATGGTAGACATGCAGAATGTTTTAGGTGTAAAGATGGCTCCAAGACAAAAAAACCCAATTCCCTGTTTTCTCTTGATAACAACACAAATGAAAGCTGTCATTAGGAGGTTATTAAAGCTTTATGGATATTTTCCTTTTGCTGCTTGGGGCTGGGGAGGTTTGGGTCCGTGTGGTTTAAGGAATATTGCCTGGAAATTCATTTTGGTTTAGCGTTCCTCCTCAGACTCATCCAGGATGTCATTCCAAGCCTTGTAAAAGTGCTAAGCCTTGTTTATAAACAAGAATAAAACAGAGTTTAGGCTGAAGCCTAACCTGGGCTGTTGGCAGAGTTTATTTGGGATGGGTCATCATCACATCTGTTCCTATTGGAATACAGAATTTTCTGCAAAAAATTAGAGTGCTGGCTACTCTGTATGATTCCAGGGAATTGTCAATCCAGAGGAGATTAAAATACATTTGTGCATATATTCACATCGTTTTAAATCCTCTGGGAGCCTTGCTTTCCCAGCACTGTTCAGGAGTGCCACCACTGGCTGTGGCAGGTTGTGTGCAAAGGACAAAACCCATGCTCGCCTCCAGCGCCTGTTTTGTCATTAAATGCCCCCAAACCAATTGCCACGGTCCAGTTTTGGTTTGTTGCTTTATTCTCTGCCTGCATTTATGCCTTTGCCATCCATTTTCACCAACTCCAGCGTTTTCCCTGGAGGGGACATCCTTGGGGAGCCGCTTTTATTTGTAGGGTCAGGATGTGAGGCAGCGACTAAATATTGTCTTGGATGCTTCGGTGCTGCCTTTGGACTGTGCGCGAAGGGGGAAGCTGAGCTGAATCTCTGCGCTCCCATCCATCACTAGATGGCACGCTGGGAGTGGGAATGTGCCTTGGCTGCGTCGGGCCGGGCTGAGTCCATCCGTGCAGACGCTCAGGAGCTGAGCGGTGACGGGCGGTGCACCCGCACAGAACCCCGGAGAAAGGGACAAAAGCAGAGCAGACAATTAACTGGGAGCAGACGCGTGTGGCACAGGCTGGGGACAGCTCCTGGCTGGGTGGGTGACACGGCTACCAGGGAATGTTTGCTGTTAAAACATGAAAGAAATTCTGGGGTTTTTTTGGCTGTTATTATTTTATGTTGCTTGTATTTAATGTGGGTGCTACAGCCACACAACTGCTCTCAAACATCAGCAAAATTCAATTTTCGTTCTCCATCCCAAATGTGTTCCTTGAGCCACAGCAAAGGGACATAACTGGCAGTTTATAGTATTTATGTTATATAACTCTAAGAATTCCACTTAGAAGCAGACACAAAACGAGCTCTTGGAGAGTTTGGAATGGCAGCAGCCAAGCTCCTGCTCTCCATGTCCCCAGTGGCAACAGAGACCTGCTCTGCTTCATGTCAAGGGGGAATTCCTGCTTGTACAATCCTACCACAGTTTTAGGTCCTGAAATACGATTTGATCATTTTACTGACTCTTCTGAGGGTGCTGCTCATTGAATCCCCTCTGCTGCATGCCCAGACTTTGCTGCTCCCATGGGATGCTCCTGTGGCTGCTGCCTCTGGAATTGGTGTTGTGCTCAGTGCTTCTGGACCAGCTGGTGTTTGCTGCCACCGGGAAGAAAGAAAATAAAAGTGAGGAAAAAATAAACCCAATCCAAATAAATTAAACCCCATGCCCAACCCACATTTATTCACAGAAAGTGCAGGCATGGAATCATGGAGTTGAGGTTGGAGGGGACCTTAAAAATCATCAAATTCCACTCCCTGCTGTGGGCAGGGACACCTTCCACTGTCCCAGGCTGCTCCAAGCTCCATCCAACCTGGCCTTGGGCACTGCCAGGGATCCAGGGGCAGCCCCAGCTGCTCTGGGCACCCTGTGCCAGGCCTCCCTGCCCTCACATTATGGAATTTTTTCCTAACATCTACTCCTGGTTTAAGCCATTCCCCTGTGTCCTGTTATCCAATATCCTGTTTAATCTTCTCTTTACTTCCACACATGATACAATTTTGTTGGGATTTTGTGCAGGGAGTCGGGATATAGCACAGAGTAATGGGAATTTCAGCAAGCTGGGACCTCATAGTTAAATATGATCTATCAAGGAGTGATCTCCAGCTGCTTCCATGTTTTCCACAGTGTTCTCCCCACCTGTACTTGATGAATTATTGCACCCTCACTGAGACCATTCTTGTGTCTTGGATTTGCACCCCTCCGAGAGCAAGAGATGGCTCTGCTGGGTGTCCCTGGCATCACTTGGATGCTGTGGTGGGAAAATGAGGAAATCTTGGCTAATTGCCTTCAGGAGGAGCAAACTGGGTGATGAAAGGAGCACTGATCCTCGTGGATGTTGTTGGATCCACTGATCCAGTGGATGTTGCTCCTCTGAGGTGAGCATCTTTGTGATATCTTCAGCTGAAAGGCGATGAAGGAATTCCTGCGTTATTCCAAGGAATGGGACAACTCCCAGTTTGGCCAAATGCCTGCAAATCCCTCCAATGTGATTCAGACACAGATAAATCTTTGACAGAGGCCCAATTTCATTGACATTTTAGATCTCCCTTTGACTGGATACGCTTTAGGCAACTTGATGACAACCCTAAACGTCAATATCATGGGAAGATCAATGGAGCAGAGACAACTTTGGAGTTTGGGCTGTTTCTGTGCACACTTGTCATGAGAACAGCAGGATGCCCTCAACTGCAGATGCCATGAAGAGCTCCAAAAAAGCATCACATCTCGTCTCTGTTGTAGGCAGCTGGATCAACAAATCCTTTGAAAAATAGATCCACGGTATCTGTGGGACTTCTGACAGGCTTTGGAAATTTTATCACCCTTGGAAGAAAACCCCAGCTCTGGAGTTAATAAAGGAATAAGAGAAGCCCCAGATTACCTTGAATGCAACAAAATCGAGATTCCGATAAAAGGAGAGAAAATTTATTTGTATAAACATGATCCTCCTCTGAAGTGTTACTTCCTTTCAGAGAATTAGTTACTCAAAATTGCCAAGAAAATAAGGGAATACAGCTTTTGGAGGAGGGCAGAGTGACAAGAAAATGCCAGTTCCCTCTTCTAGGAGAGTGCTGCATGAATATCTTCAAATTCCAATGAATTTTAGAGGAGCAAACAGTTTCTGCAGGAAAAAACTGACACTCGACTCTCCTTTCTGTCCCAGCCAGGTTCCTTTTAATATTAATAAGCTTCCAGGGGTGTTGTTAAAGGGAATGATATTAAAACAGTGTTCAAACGTGCTCGCTGGGTTTTATTGTTGGGGTTTAAAATGGCATCACACCATCAGAGAAGATCATAGGTAATCATGTCATCATGGAATGGTTTGGGTTGGGAGAGGCTTTAGGGACCATCTCATTCCACCTGTGCCAGGGCCTCCCCACCTTCACTGGGAAGAGGTTTTTCCTGATATCTACTCTAAATTTAGAGTCTTTCAGTTGGAAGCCATCCCATGGTCCATCAACCATAATCCATTGCACATGGACTGTCCACCTGAGGTCTCTATAGCCTAGAAAAAATTAGGACTTTTTTTATTTTCTGCTTTCCCCTCCAATTTTATCATGCTTTGATCATCACAGGAACTCTTGTAGAGGAGTTTTTGTGGTGAGCTGGATTTAAAAAAGGTATAAAAATAGGGATTGGTCTTACTTTAATTTTGTTGGGTTTTTTTCTGTCATTGTGCATCTTCATGTTCATACATTGGAATATTTTCTCTCTGCTGGTGATGTCCCCCATTGGATCATCCTTAGACCATTAAGGAAATCCTGCCTTTTAATTAAATGCTCAATTCTAAACAGGGATCAAGATCTATCCTTATCCAGAAAGGTTTTTTTAATATTAAAAATTATCAAGCATGTGTTGGCACGGCAACTCCTCCTTCCTTCTGCTGCCGCTCCTCCAGGACTGCTGACCTACAGCAGCCAGGAGAGTATTCCTTAAACTGGAGACTTCATGATACCCCTGGCAATTCAGAATCCCTGCTCAGCTGGGTGCACTGGAAAGCTCCAGCTGCAGTCCATCACTTTATTACTGTAACCTTCAGCAGCTGATTTTTAAATGTTAACATCTAATGTGGTTATGGAGTTATTGCTTCCCCTGGTTATGGAAGCTCTCAAGTGAGGTCAGGTGTGTTTGTTTAATCCTGGGTTTTATAACCAGGCATGGGTGGGGCAGTGGGAGTCTGGCTGCTGGGATAGCTGGTGGTTTTTGATTGGAATTCAGCTCCTGATGTGCTCAAATCAGCCCTGTACTTTCTTAATTCCAGGTTCATGACCCTAACTGAGAGGATGTGGGGAGAAGGAAATACTGAAAAAGGATATTAATTAAAATTATTGGGAAACACAGAGGCTTTCCCTCCCAAGATACTGAGTGGAGACAGTGCATGTCACTATAACTGCGGTGCTGTAGTGGGGTGAGCTGTTATTGGTCACTACACATAAGAACTGGGATAAAGACAGTTTAATTCCATGTCTTTTCTATTCCCAACCTCTCTCTTTGAGCTGTGCATCCCAAGAGGAAGGAGCCTGTGTGCATCCACCACCATACACAGAACATACCTTGGGTTTTATCTGTAGCACTGCTGAAAAATAAGAACTGATGGTTTTTTTTTCATGTTAAACTGTCCTTCACTGGTGAAATGTGTGGAAAAACCCATGTGGATTTCAGTGTGGATACTTTACTCTGACCATAAGGGTATCACTTAATTAATGAATACCCCATGACAAATTTGCATATCAGTACAGCAGTGCTGTGGTTTTGGTGGTGGATGATCTTGGACAGAGCATAAAAAGTAATTTTGATGGGAAAAATACAGGAATATAACACTTTCCTGTGCCAGCTTCTTCTGGATGGATGCACGTTCCAAAGTCAGAAGGTTCATCCCTGGAGCACCCACAAAGTGGGATATCTGCAACTGGAAAATATTTCAGCATATCACATTTTGGTATAAATATCTTTAATTGGGCTGTAAGATGGTGGATCGGGCAGTGATTTTGGTTTAGATCTGCAATTCAGACAATTCTTTTCCCTGAAAAATGATGAATATATTGAAAAATGAAGAATAAAAGGAAGAAATAAGTGATTATTTTAACTTGGGGTTTTAACATGGTGGATGAAAAGCAGCACAAAGATTTCATGTGTGTGCAGGAAATCTAGAACTCAGCAGATGCATTGTCCAGAATCTTTGAAATATGAAATTAAATGTTCCCCAGGGAATCAAATGAAATAATGCAACGTAATTTATATCCTTATTTGAAGCTGTGTCATCTCCCATACAATTCCTATGAGCAGCTCTTTTATTGAGAAGCATTGCTGCTATCAGCGCCACTTTTATGTTGGAATCTTTTTTTACAATGCAAAGCTGGGAAGAAAAATGTATTCCTTCTTTCAGTCACTCATCCCTGTAAACCCCAAAGACAAACAGCTGAAGTTCCTGGGGGTGAGGCAGAAGTGTTTATCACTCCAAATTCTGGAACATAAAGCCTGGGAGATCAGGCTGGTTTCTGAATGCTGAGAGACAACTGACATTCCACTCCAGGAAAAAAGGAGGGGAAGGGTGGAATTCACTCCAGAGCTTTCACAGTGGGGGAAACAAACAGGGTGAAAAACATCATGTTACAGATGTAGAGGAGAGATGAGATTTATCTGGCATTACTGCTTCTAAAATCCTGGGTGATCTGAAACAATTCTTGAGGAGTGGGTTTAGGCCCTGGTAAGTTTTATTTAATAACCCTCAGTACAAGACCCAGCTCTGATCCTGCAGCTCATATGGAGGCACCTCAAGGCAATGATATTTTTTCACCCCTCTGTTACAGATAAGAGAATTAAGGGAAGGAAAGGTGAAACTGGGTGGCAGCAAGAGTCAGAAAAGGAGCCCTGTGGGTTTTTCAGTGTAGCTTCCCTGATCTGATGTAATTAGGAGAGGTGACTTTATTGTGTAAGTAATAATTTAGTTCACTCTGGAATAATTGTTTTGAGTGCAGAGTGGTGAAAGCTGACCCTTGCACGGATGTTTTCTCAGTCCTTTGATGCCTGTGCTGGCTCGGGGGGGCAAAAATGGTCAGTGATCAAGTCGGTCACTGCTGGGAATTTAACTATTTAGCTCTAATTCATGATTTTAAATATGCACACACATCTCTGGGAAAGAAACAGCTCCTTTTCAGATGGGTTTTGACCGGATATTTTTCAGATAATTTCAGTTCTTGAGCTGGCATGGACACTCCTGACGTTTTTCCTCTCCACTCATCAAAGTTCTCTCAGTCCTGCCTGGCTGCAGAGCCACGAGATCTCCCAAACTAGAATTAACCCAAAACACAGCGCTGAAATCTTTAGTTCTGTCCCCTCTTGGAGTTAACTACAAGCTCTCCCAGCTGATTCTTTAATTTTCAAGCTGTTTTTTTCACCTCCTGAGAGGTTGGTGTTGCGTTTGGGGAGGGTTTTTAGAAACTGCCTTGGTTTCCTCCTGCGGGTTGTGAATTTTTAAGTGCTCTGCCCTTCCTGCACCAGTGGCCCTTGCTTTGATCTGGTTAAACTCCTGAGAGGGGAGCCCTGGGGCTTTCCTCACTGTGGGAAGGAAATAATCCACATTTCTTGAGGTAAAAAAACAAGCCCCAAACCACTGTCTTTGAGACACGTTCAGTGAGGAAAGTGTGCAAGGTCAGTGCAGCCCTGGGGCGACAGCAATGTCTGCTCCACATCCACACGAGCCTGACATTGTGGGCTTTTCAAACAAAAAGCTGCTGTGAGCAGAGCCCTGTGCAGCACTGAGCAGTGCACAGCTCTTCCCAGAATCGCTGGGATGCTGGGAGCTGCAGGAATTAATGCAGCCAAACAGGCACCTCGCTAAGGAGTCTGAAGTGGAGTTGTCTTTGAGGAGAGGACGACTTCATTTTCAGCTGAGAAAGGGTTGGGAGAGCATTTTGAGGTGGTGGAGTTGGTGGACAGGTGACTCTGAAGGTTTAGGGTGAGTTCTGTTTACTTTTGGTGGGGTCCAGTGGAGTGATCCTGGTCAGTGCTCTCATCCTTGTTTATTTTTTTGAATTTCATAACGTTTATACAGATTTCTCTTATTTTATCTTTGTGGCAAAATCCTGTGGGAATTCATTAAACTGAGTTAGGAGAGGAATGTCAGCTCTTGCAGGATGTGTTTTGTTGTATTGTCCCAAACCCAGGGTTATTTTGACAGAGGAATAATGGAGATAGCCATGATTTAAAGAACAGGAGGAATTCCTGACAGGAATGGGGATCTGTCCTTGTTGGGAGCCAGCCTGGGGTACTTGATCATGGGTATTGATTCAGCCCATCAAAATTTGTTGTAGGAAGTGTAATTTATGCTCCGACCTTCAGACAGCTCTCAGCTGGAGTGGAAAAACACGGCCCAGATCCTTACAGATGGGTCTGCTTATCACTGGCTCCAAGGAAATGCAGGATGGATGGAGGAATTCGAGCAGTTGTGCAGGCTGGGAGGACTTTCCAGTGGAAAAAACATGGAAATATCTGTTCTACAGGCACTGCTGCGCATAAAATTCTGTCCTAAAATTCCTTGGATAGAAGACTTACAGATCCCAGGAAGTAAAAAAACTCTTCACTGCTCCCCTTTTCAATTCCATGATGATTTTATTTTCATTAGAGATGCAGGATATTGTTAATTTGATTTTGGTTTAGGCCAATTCCAGGTCTGGGAATGGTGTAGTCACCTGGGGAAGGTGCACTGGAGCAGGAGCTGAAGGGGTGTTTTTACCTGCTGTAAGGGTTAAAGATATATTTAAAAGAACAGAGTGATGAGAGATGATTGGGAATGGGATGAACATCACTGTAAAGGCAAGGAAAGAGCAGGAACTCTTATTCCCAATTAGTTTTGGGAAAGTCACCTGTCAGGGAATCTTTTGGCAGGATGACCTAAAGTATCTTCATAGAATCCCAGAATGGTTTGGGATGGAGGGGACATTAAATCCCATCCAGTGCCACCCCCTGCCATGGCAGGGACACCTCCCACTGTCCCAGGCTGCTCCAAGCCCCAATGTCCAGCCTGGCCTTGGGCACTGCCAGGGATCCAGGGGCAGCCCCAGCTGCTCTGGGCACCCTGTGCCAGGGCCTGCCCACCCTCCCAGGGAACAATTCCTTCCCCAGATCCCATCTAAACCTCCTCTCTGTCAGTTTGAAGCCATTCTTCCCATCCTATCCACACCAGGATACTGCATCCAGTTTTGCTTCTCTGCTGTTCAAGAGAGAGGAAAAACTACAGGAGAGCCAGAGGGGGCATATCAGGATGGTTAGAGGGTTTGGGAACTTGACACATGAAGAAAGATTTAAGGAGTTGGCTCAAGAATTTTATCCTTGTAGTACCAACAACATAATCGAGGGGGAAATGAAGTCAGCTCCTTGGTAAGGATTTGAATCAGAGGCACCAGGTACAGCTTGGTTCAGAGAAAAACCTGAGTGGTTAGAAGAAGGAGAAATTTTAAAAAAAGAAAGAAATATTAAACGTGGAAATAAATTTTCCAGGGAAGTGTAGGACTGTTCCTTGCTTGAGGTGTTCATGGCTGAACATGGACCTGGGTGATGGAACTGCCACAGTGGTGGACAAAGTGAACTCCACAGCTCCCTCCAGTTTAGTCTCTCCTGCAGCCCCCAGGTCTCTGCTCTGGGGCCACCCACAGCAATGTTTTGCAGCGCAGGAGGTTCTTCTCTCCTCCCATCCCTCCCCACAGTCAAATGTTGTTACAAGCCTCAGGGTAAAAGCAGTGCAGAGCCGGTTGCAATGTGGTTTTCCGTACATTAAAATGTTTAAGGAATTTAAAAGTGCACAGTTGTCTAAAAACAGACACCCTCAGGCTTCTGCTTGAGGAGCTGGAGACAGGAATTCTGTTTCAAAGCTGCTTCAGATGCCTGATGGGTGTACCAGCAAATGCTCCTGCTTATGTAGGGCTGGTGCCTGCGGTGGTTTCGAGCAGCTGAGAGCCTCCAACCTTCATGTCTGTTGGATTTGGAGCACTGCAGGTTTTATTTTGGGGGATTTATGTACAAGGCTACAGTGTCTGGAAACTCAAGAATTGGGATTATTCAAGATATTTTCCTTCCTCTGCTTTTGGTAGGGATATAGATGCAGTTTTCAGTTTTGTTGGAGTTGAAATCCCCTCGGTTTGGGGTTTTTTTTCCCTCCAAAATGACAAGAGTAATCAGCACTGTGCATTTGAATTGCTCTGGAATTAAATTTCAAGTGGAACAGCATGGTAGCTATTTCATTATCTCAGAATTTATTCCAGAATTAGGCACCAACGTTTTCAAATTTCATTTCCTTGTGTAGCTTCTTGAGCCAGCCCTTGTCTGTGACAGGCTGAGCTACAGCAGGGACAGGTTTAATTTATTAATTGGAGGCAGCAGGCGTCGAAAGGTTCTGCATTTGGAGCACATCTATATTTGCATACCTTAACTAGAACAAATGGATGGCAGTGCTCAGCCCTGGATTTTCAAAGGAGCTCAGGAAGTTCCATTTCTCTTTGAAAACCCTAAACTTCAGAGGAAATATTCTTTTTTAAAAATTATTTTTGCCGTGGCTCTGTAGTTTCATAACCATCAAGAAAAAATACTGACTAACTCCAGTTCGGTGACTCTGTCCTTCCTTAGCCCAGCTCCTTGGAGTTATCTTGGAGATTTTGTTCTGTTGTCATGTCCTACATCTGTCAATTCTTCTTCAGTAATATTTCTGAAATTCTCTCTGTTCTAAACAAATGGCCAGCATCTTATCTACTATCGGGGTGGCTGGGGCTTCATCTCCCATCCTTTATCTCTTATCCCTTCCAGTCCTCTTGGAAGCTGCTGGATTGTTGCTGCTGTCTCTGGCACTGACAGCCCCATCAATTCTGTCTCCCTTCACTGGTCTGCTTTCTTCCTACTGCATCAGGAAAAACTTTTATTTTTATTTCTGAAGATGCTCTCTTTGTTTTCTCTCTGGTTTGGCTCCTGTCACGTTGTCCTCTTGCTGTTGGCTCTGTTAACACGGATGGTTCCAGCCCCTCAGCACAGGCTCCTGAGTCCATCCCTCCTTGTTTCAAGCACCGTTTCCTGTCCTCAGCCCTTCTCAGTTCTGCAGGGGCTGGAGCTTGCTTCAAAACTAGAGAAATGCAGTAATTAAGGTTGACCAGTGTGATTTAACCCTCACCAAAGTGAACACAGGCACCTGCCCACCTTTCCAGCTGGAGGATGTGTGCCGGGGGATTGCAGAGTCCCATCAAGCCTCTCCTCTGGCACATTTAGGACATGTCATCTTCTTCAAAAGCGTGGAAAATGCCAAGGAAAACTTGGTAGTGGCGTAGGGAATGCTGCCTTTCCCGGTGAGGTGCTGGGAGGGTGGTTCCTCTTTTCCAGGAAGAGGGACAATGCAGCCAGTCTGTTGAACCTTGGTTATGTGAGCTGAAGTTTGATCGAATCACTCATTTTCTGCTGGTTTTGTTGCAGCACTTCTGTGCCCAGGCCTCAATCCTTTATTCCTGATGAATTTGCTGTTGTCACTATGGTTAAAAGTTTCTTTGCTTCTCATCTCATCCCAAAAAACCTATTTATTCTCATAGAGCTGTTGTTTTCATCTCTGCCACCTGAGAATGATCCCAGCTCCTGTGATTGATGCAGAGTTGGAAAACTTAAGCCTGGCCTAGTGCTGAAGCTTTTTGGAGGTGATTGCTGCCATTTTTGTGCCTCACTCCCTGTAGGCTCAACACAAACCTCTCTTTGGGGAAGAATTCACCTCTTATTTCCACTGCTCACACACAAGATGCCTTTTGCTCTCTTCAGCACAGCCTGGGGAACAAAAGTTCTGGCTTTATACATTCCCAATTTCTTAACTCCCTTCCAAGAGCAAAGAGGTGTTTGCAATACCTGAGGATAACACCCAAACGAGCAAATCTGGTTTGTCCAAAAAAACCCACACAACTTCTCAAAACCTAAAACGAATGGAGTCATTGCAAGATAATTAACATCCCTCGGATATTTGAGTGTGCAAAGGTGCATTTGATCCCGTTCCTGTAAAGACCTGATTACATTATGGTAATGAGAGTGTTCGGAGATGCATTGTTGTTACAGGAAAGCTTCTTTTGAATTCAGCACAGCAATAATTCGCTCCCTTTGATCAGAAGAAATGCCAATTACATTCATATTTGAGCTGGAGATCATATAAACAAGCCCAGGCCTTTCAGTAGTGCATGGTTAACACAAAAAAAAGTAATTAAAACACTTCAATAGCATTTCTCGGAAAGCATATGTAGGGACTGAAAACAAAGTACAGAATCTTAGCCCGCTTCTCATTATTCTCTAGGTTAATAAAAGATATTTTTACATCAGCTTGATGGTTGTCCGCATATTCAAGACCCTTTCCTCCATGGCAATGTCAGATATTCTTCCTTTTCCACCTTGTCCAAGAGGGAAAGGCACCTCTGGGGAACAGAACTGCTACAAAACCAGGCACCCAGGAATCTTCAGAGAGGCTCCATGAGATCACCTGTGAATTGTCTTGTTATCGAATAAGGAAACTGGGCAGAGCTGTATAATTCGGTTATAAAATTGAGGAAAATAGCAAATGTGTTTTATATCATGTGGCTTTCTAAGGGAAGAGCCTGGTAGGAGGACGTGGTAAAGTTCTTGGCCTGTGTGCAGAAGGTGGGAATCTTTGAAATGTGCTGTTGGGGGAACTGAATTGTCCTTGTTTCTAAAATTTTTCTTCTATTTTCAACTAATAAATGGGCTACTTCAGGGTCCAGAATTTATATCTGCCCAGGCTGGTGTGAAAACAGCTCTCGAGAACCCACTGCAACCATCCAGCAAAGGATGAAAAGATTTTACAGATCCTTCTTCTGCCCCACAGTGATGCTCATGTGTGGGTTGAGAATTGTGGGTGTTGTGTGTGAAGAGGAACAACTTAATTAGGGAATAGGGAGGACCTGCCTTTGCCTCTTGGTCCCACCACAGAGAATGGGCTCAGGAATGATGGGTTTGGATTTTTTTTTGGCTGTAATCTGGGTGCACAAAGGTCCCTGGCTTTTTGTGTGCAATGCTTTCAGACATGAGATGTGGTTCTGGGAGTTGTCCTGGGCAGGACCAGGAGCTGGACTTTGAGCCTGGTGGGTCCCAGCTCAAGATATTCCATGATTCCCTAGATCAGTGTCCATGTCATGGTAATCAAAGTGGCTAAAATGAGCTGCTGAGCTGGAGAAGTTACTGCAGGTACCAAAGAGAGGAAACAATGCAGAGTTGGGAGCTACCAAATACATGTAAGTTGATGCGTGATGTGGTAACTACACAGTGCAAATTCCTAAGGAAAACATTCCTAAAAAGAAGCAATTTCAAGGATAATAGCTGACCACTTCTGGGACAAGTTTATAATCCAGAACATGGACAGACACTGACTTAAGTCTTGCCTCTGAGCAAAGCTGTATGGCAAGAAAATAGGGAAAATATTCCCTCCTGTCCCCTGCAAAGCATCAGGTGTGTTCCATGCCGGGGATGCACTCTGCTAAACAACATTTCAAGGCACAGCAATATGTAGGATTTTTTAATAAATTCTGCATCTGCGAGTCTACGGACAGAACTGGTTACCTGGGCTCTGGTGGGAAGGATCCATGAGGGAAAACCAGGAGTGTGTTGTTCAAAGGCAATTGTTTTAGTGCACAGGCTTTGCACAGTGCATCTATCTTGGCAAGCAGACGCTGCTTTGTGTCACTGGCCAAAATTTTCATGGTTGGCTTCAGCAGGCAGACTTGCAGAATAACAAACAAGATTTCTGTATGTGTGACTGCAGCAAATACTTGTTGATGGTGACTGCTGTATTTCTTTCAGAGGTCCTGCCAGCTTTAATTAACTCAGGTTTATTCTGAACCGTGCCGAGATTAGGAACTTGCTTGCGATCTATTTGCATTGTAATACACAACCCAGAACATCGCTCTGCCCGTGTCTCCCTGACTGCAAACCTGTCATCTGCCTTTCCACAAGTGAATTTGAACCCTGGCCATCCTCTCTGCTCCATTTAGCTTCTGCTTTTTTAGCACAGGTTTGGGGACACTTGCTGGGTTTGAACAGTGGGGGAGAGGGTGACTGCCTGCCAGGCTGCCTGTGCTTGTCAGACCCAGCAGCCATCAAGCTCTGTGTTTCTTTTCAGATGCACTTGTATCATATTTTAGAGTTTTTCCACATCACCTGCTCTTCATGCCTCCTGTCTGTGAGCACTCGGGGTTTCAAGGACTGGGCTGGAATCTCTTTGAGGCTGGAGTTTCCTCTGACTGTTGTGCAGTGCTTGGTGCAGGGATTGGATCCCAGGGGATGTGTTGGGTGTGTGAACTTTGCTGTAATTACACGAGAGTTGTACAAGCACACATTTACCCGCCTTTGGCAGGTCTTCCATAAAGCTCCAGCACGAATTCTTCCAGTGTTTCACCATTCATCACTTTACCCTGCTAGGACAGGCAGCCAGGCTCTGCCAGGGATGCTGCTGCACCTCCTCCTGCTGCTCCCACCCCTGCTCACGCTGCTCTCAGCAATCTCCTCAAAATTTAAGTTCTGGGTTAATGAAACACAGCAAAGCCTGTTCTCCCTGGCAGCACAACTGGCCAAAATGACAGTTCCCACTCTGCCTGGGACAGAGATTGATGCTTGTGTGCTGTAGAGGAAAAAAGCTCCAGTAGTGCTGGGAGAGAAGGGAAAGCACAGGGATAATGGAAATGGAGGATAAATAAGTGCTGCTGCTAAGTTTATTAGATGATTGTGTTGGATTGGCCTGGACATGATTTGTTTTCTTTCTCAGGAGAAAGGAAAAGCAAAGTTCTTCACACCACTGCATTGTGTAGGGAAATTGGTTTTTAATGTTGATATATTTTAACTCTCCCCTTCAGCTTTCAGTACTGAAACCCATAATTATCTGTACGGAAATGTTTTCATGACAACAGGCCAGGCTCTGATTTAACCAGGAGGTGCTGTCACCACCTCTCCAAGGGCACTGAGAGCTGTGTTCACTCGTTCTCTGTGCTCACATCGTGGAAAAAGAGGAGTTTTATCTTGTGCCCTTGTATGAACTCTTTATCCCTCTGCTGCCCTCCTGACCACGCTGCCATCCTCCCACCCTGGAAGAGAAATCTGCCCCATCCAATAGGGGATGTGCTGGGAAAAGCTGAGCTGTGGCCAAAATAGTGCTGGAAAGGTGATTTTCAGTTTAGTGCAGAGCTTGCCTTCCTTTCTGCTGCTGCTCCAAGCTGGCCTGGGTCAAGTGTTCCACTTAACAGTGGAGAGCCTCAGTGCTGGGAGCAGCCCCAGGAACGGTCCTGCTGTGGGGATAAAAGCCCTCAGAACACAGTTACTCAGCATGGGTGGAAATGGAGAGCTCCAGGCTTTTAAAAACAAACATTTTTGGCCTAGCAAGCCAGAGAGAGCCCAGCCAAGGAGCCACCTGCTCCTGCTCTTGTTTGAAGTGGAACTTAGGTCTCCTCTCCTGTCACAAATGCTTTGAGTTACTGCCAGCTATCAAATACTAATATTATTTTATATAATGGAGCCCTTTGTGCTCCTCTGAAGGACCAGCAGAGATATAATCATTGCCTGAAGGGCTTTAAAATTTCAAGTATTTTTGCTCAACAGTTCTGGGAGGTTTTTCTTTGAAAGAAGTCCTGTCCCAGGGGAGCTGCTCTCCTCTCCACGAGCAGGAACACAGGAACTCCTTGTGGCACTAATGGGAGCTGGACCCACTGAGAGATTCCATTGAACAAAGCTCAGCCTCCACAATATGAAACACAGTGGGAAAAAGATAAAAATTGTAAAAGGCCTCCTTCTGATCTTGCCCAACATCAATTTTAAAGCGATGGAAAGTCAGAGATTGCCATAGATTCACTCTTTGTGGTAAAAGCAGTTTGTTTCTTGGATGTCTTTCCCTTTCCTGTAGTCAGTCTCCCTCCCTCTGCTCAGAGGCTGCTTGGGTCCTTCTGGTTCATCACCCAAACGTGCCCTGAGGGCAAGCTGCTGTCACCTCCCGAGCTTCCCTGGCTCCTCCTGCCAGGCCCCATCCATCAAGTGAACAGGTTGGAGGAAAACAGGAGCTGCCTGAGCTGCCAGCCTGAAATAAATCACACCTCTGATCAGCACCAGCTTCTTGCTCCTGCTTTCCCTGACTCATCCCTGCCTCAAAGCTTCCCAGCTCTTGGCATGGCTCTGGAAGGAGCTTGGCTTTAGTGCGGAGACTTTCTGTGCCAAAGAGGCTGGGAACGGTGGGACTGTGGGATCTGGGTCTGCTCAGACCATTGAGACAATGCCTTATGTTGGGTCATCCCTGTGCCAGCTGGGAATTCAGGGTTGGAAAGTGCTCATCCATAGACACTTGGAAAAACGGGGCAGTATTGATTTTATTATTTTGTTTATTTTTATTAACTACTTCCAAGTCAGAGAACAGTTCCTGCTTCGTTCTATGTGATCCACATTCTCTGAATGTTGAATGTGAATGTTGTCCTTTTCCCTGATTAAGGAATACCAGGACTTCTGTGCTGGGGTGAGATTTCTGGGATAAAATTTGGAGGTCCTAATTTACAGTTGGTTCACAACTGGGATGCCTAATGAAGGGAGCACTAATTAATGTAGTTTTGAATTATTTTTTCATATGTTTATTACTTTTCAAATTTGTTGGTAGCACCTTTGCAGTTGTTGGACATCCGAGTCAATGGTACAAGACCTATAGAATGCAAAGTAAGGGTGGAAGAGGAATTCTTCCTTTCCTCCTAAAAAAAAAATAAAAATTAGGAGAAAAAAGACTACTTTGAGTTTTGAAAACATGCTGTGTTTGATGCATCACAACCCCTCTCTCTTGAATGACTTTACTTAAAGGTACCAGTGCATTGCGAGTTTAATTCCTCTGGTTTGAAATCTTTCTTGAAGCTGTCTTGCTTCAAGGAGCACTCAGTGAGTCTGGACAGGATGGAATGAAATGATGAATAGTTCTATAAACATGTGTGGTGCACAAACATGGGAACACTCATGGATAGCCTCGACAGAGGAGAACCAGGAGCTCCTGGGAGCTGGGGCTGGGGGAATGCAGGGTGTGGATTGAGGGAGCAAAGCTCCCGTCAACAAAAAGACAGTTAATTTTAGCAATTTTTTATTTCAAAACCATTTTGAATCTCTAATCGTGACTTCTAGCATCTAACTTGACTTCAAGCCTGCTTTGATTCTTTTTTCGTGTTTTTATTTGTTTTAAAAGATTCATTTAGCTCATTTTTACTGCACTAAAAGGTGAACTCATGGTTAACGTGATACCTTTAATTTTCTCCTTTTTATCTCTCCTTTTTATAGCATACCTTGGGACACCTCTATGCTCCACACCTTAATTTTAATCATGCTCTGAGAGTAGTCTTTATATTATTCAGGCAATCTTGGTGGAATAAAAAATGGAAATTGTGATTTGTCCTTGATGGCTCCATTTCCTGGGGAGCCTATTTGAGATGTAAACACGCCAGGCTTCGCTTCCCAGTTTCTAAAGCGAGACTTCCAGGTGGGTCAGGATTACACATGGAGCATTAGGGGGTTTAAAATGGCTTTCCTGTCAGGATGGGAGTCACAGCAATGTCGGCATTTGATGCAGTGCCCCATCCCATGCTCGTGCTAATAGAGGTCGTTATAATGCATGTTTTGAAAGTGGTGTTATTGATGAGCTGCTGCTCTGCAGAACCCAGATTGCCTTTCCAGTCTGCTTTCTGCTCACAAGTTGTTTTCTCGGTGGGAAATAAATTGTTTTCACTGTGGGAAATGTTGGTTGTTTACTAATAAGTTGTTTTCTCGCTGGGAATAGATTTTGAATGTTAAGATGGAAGGTGGGGCTTTGATTTGTGCTGGGGAAGAAAATACAATAAGCTTCAAGTCCTTGAGCTATGGGGACTTCTTAAGCAGAAGATTTATGATGCCCTGTGTCAATCTTGCACCTTATAGGCTTTTAAGAGGACACAGGGAATTGTACCTTGGCAGTCACTCGGAACTGAAGGAATTGTGGTCAAGCAGGCTGCTTGTTGATGGAAGACGAGGATGGATTTCACTGGAACTTGTGCTCATCTGCAGCTCTTCCAGGGGAAGATCTGTGTCTTTTTAATTTCATTACTATCGCAGAATCACAAAGCTTGAAAAAGGTCTCCAAGGTGATTGATCCTCACCTTGTCCACCAGACCAGTATTTGTAGGTGAAACAGTCCTGAAATCCCCCCAACAGTGCAGCTGGATGTGGTGTGGATGTGTTTGCTTCCTTCACAGCAAACCTCCCTGGGTTCATTAAAACTCCAACAAAATCCCCTCTGTGTGGTGGTGGGAACATTGGATTGACATTTTCTTCTGGAGGTGTTTGGACAGACCAAACACTGACCAAAATACATTCGGTGGCACAAGGGTTTCATAGCTGGAAAAATGGGACTGAGGGGGAAAATATTCAGAAATTAATTTACTTCCAATATTTTTCTTCAAATTTTGTTTCTGTAGGTCAAAGTAACTTTCTGGTGATGTATTTTTATGAGAGAATTCTGGGATCATCCCAGAGTCCATAGAATCATTGTAGAAAAATTTGGATTGGATTGGGACCTCAAAATTCATCTCATTCCAACACCCTGCCATGGGTAGGGACACCTTCTACTAGACCAGCTCGTAGTATTCAGGAGGAATTTCTCCATGGAGAAGGGTGCTCAGGCCTTGGCAGGGGCTGCCCAGGGAGGTTTGGAGTCCCCATCCCTGGAGGTGCCCAAGGAATTCCTGCATGTGGCACACTCAGTGCTCTGGGCTTGGGGACAAGGTGGGCATCGCTCACTGGCTGGACTTGATGGTCTTGGAGGGCTTTTCCAACCGAACTCTTTCTGGAATTCTGTGATAGCAGTGAAGCAAAAAAGACCCAATCCCATCCAGGGAATGCACCTTTCCTGTACCAGGGATACACTGGATATTAGAGAATATTTCTTCACCAAAAGAGTTGTCACGCATTGGAACAGGCTGCCAGGGCAGCAGTGGAGTCACCGTCCCTGGAAGTGTTCAAAAAATGTGTGGATGTGGTGATTTTGGACCTAATTTAGCAGTGCTGGATTAATGGTTGGATTTGGTCTTGGAGGCCTTTTCCAACCTTAACAATTCCATGATTCTGGGGAATTCTAAAGACAGCTTGATATGCATTTTCTCCAACGCTTCTGTTCAGGTGAAATACAAGATTTGTGTGTTTTCAGGAGGTTTTGAACCTGTTAATAATTTTCTGTTGATTGAATGGGATAAAATGGGAGAGGACTTTTCCGAGGGAGAAACAAACTGGATTTCCAGCAGCCAGAACTGGGATATGTAAATACACTCTGTCCTTGGACACGTGTGGCTCAAAGATGTTTTAAATGGGGAGAAAAAACCAGATTATTTTACCTGAGGGGAAACCTGTGTAGGTAAAACATATATTCCCCCAAAAATGGGCTATATGATCCCCATTTTCTTCCCAGAAAACTCAAAGATGTCAAGAATTTGAGATTTTGCATATATTGGAGAATTTGCATAGAATAACTGCAGTTCCTGCTGTAATTCTTTGGGTGCCTTCTGCAAACACAGATGTGAGCCCTTGGTGCTCTCAATAAATTAAAAGAATGACTACAAAAGGATAAATCTAAAAAAAAAAATTAAAAAAAGCAGAGTAAACCAAGGAAAAATCTGGGCAGGGGGTGAAGAATTTGCCAGATGTGCAGGAGAGAAATCACAGCACTGAAAGGAAGCAGCTGCTGGAGGGTAGGATCTTCCTTCCAGGCTGGGAGAAAGTTCTTGGAGTCACCTCAGGGCCTTGCTGGGCCACAACAAACTTCTCCTGCTTGGTTCCTGAATCGTGGAATCATTCAGGTTGGAAAAGCCCTCCATGATCTTGGAATTCAGCCATTCCCCAGCCCTGCAAATCCCAGCACTGCCCCACGTCCCCAAGTGCCACATCCATGTGGCTCTTAGATCCCACCAGGGATGTTGGGCAAGGAATAATTTTGGAGGGAAAGGATATTTAAAAGCTTGCAGCAGCAATTCAGATTTGGGCATTTAAAAGGAAGTAAAGTCCAGGATCTCCATGTGGCAAAATGGAATTTGAATTTGTTTTCCAAACTGAGCCATACAAAATTCTTAATCACAGGATCCAAAGGAGATGTTTTAGGTCACTTTCCTTTTTTTAAATTTTATTTTTATTTTATTTTAAAATTTTATTTGGGTTTTTAAATATTTTTTGTCTACATCCTTGCAATTCTTTGTCTTTTTGGAAACTCCTGGATTTCCATTCAGCTGTCTGTTCTCTAGAGCTGACAGTTATGGAATTATAGAACTCTTTAGGCTGGAAAAAACCCTTTAAGTCTGAGTCCAACTCTTAACCCAGCACTGCCAACCTGTGCCCCCAGGTGCCACCACTTGTTTTCTACCCAGTTTTAGTGGCTTTTCTCAGGTCTTTCTCTGTTCACTCCATATTTTAACAAATTGGGACGCCCAAAATGCAGCTCAGTGCTCCAGGTGATTCCTCTTCAAGGACACAGGAACATCCTTATCTCTCTTTCCCCCTTACTTTTGATATCAGTTTAGATTTTTCTGATGAAAAGCTGTCACCACATAAGGCACCAAACTGGGGCTGGAGGGAGGAGATCATGCTGGAATTTGGGTGTCAGTAAATATTTAGAAAGGTAAAAAGGCTAAAATGGGAGTTTTGTGGCGTTGGGGCAGAGGAACAGATGGATTTCTGCTATGGTTTCATTTAGGTCAAGTTCAAGGGAGACCTAATTAACAGAAATTACAGCAGTTGAGCCTGGTGTTAGTGCTGTATTCACAGAAGTTATGATTTTTACATCAAAAAAGGTAATTAGCTGCTGCTGTGAACCAGTAGTGGAGACATAAGAGCTGTCAGAGGGCATTTGGTGTATTTTACCATGAAATTTTATTGCTAAATCTAATTATAATAACAAATTTTTTCAGTGATGGTAAGACTGAGGGGATTGCTCCTGAAATGAGGAGCAGCGATTCCTATTTTAGCAATTTAGCAATTTATTTAGCAATCTTCCAAGGAATTTATCAGGGCTTCTTAGGCTTTGTTTTGTGGGCATAGCTGGGAAAAATAATCCAAGTGGATTTTTCAAATGGGTTATTTTAATTGTGTTTTGAATTGTGGACAACCAGAGACTGAGAATTCAAGTCTTAAATTGGCCTTAGAGATGAATTAAGCAAAACTGAAATAAAGCTTTGTTAATTCTGAATGTCTGAGAGGCTTCATAGTTGTTAAGGCAGTTTTAACTAATCCCATTTAACTTGATATTTCCAGTTAATTTGGAGTTATATCTCAGTGTCGCTGTGCTGACAGACCCTGATATAAAACCCATGGTAAAACGAGCTTTTTGTAAGGATTAAGCGGAATTTTGTTGTGCATTGCAATGGAATGCTACCACTTTGCTGAAATCCTGAGTGTTTTCCCTCTTGCTGGAATTGTGACACGGCACATATTTGTGCTTTGGATGACTAATTTTAATTGCTAACAAATAATTTCTAATTAATTAATTTTTGGGGGGCTGATCTTGACAATTTTTCTTTTCTCTGGAACAAGCCTTACCTTTGTCAGGCAAAATTCAAAATTTTATCATTTTATTGGGGCACTGAACATTTTGTAATTTAAAAATGTGCCTTTGTACGCTCAACCACAGTTTGCTTCATGTACAAAACTTTGTAAAAATACACCTGGAGAAACAATTTACAGAACTTTATCCATAATACACCTTGAGAAACAATTTACAGACACGTTTAAAAATTACTCTGGTGGAGTGGTGTGGTCCGAAACGCTGGAGAAAAGCTCAGCTTGTGCTCGTGCTGGGTCTGAGCCTGTTCAGAAAGAGCAAAGTCACGTCCTGGGTGGCATTTGATGATTTTGTCATTGTTCTGACATTGCTGTCACCGTTGTTTATTTATCCAACCTGCCTGAGGCACCGGAGCTCGCTGGGAGCTTGGAAGTCCTTGACGTGCAAAGTTCTCCCAGGAACAGATTTGGAGCCAAGGAGGGATCCTGGGCTTGCTGGGCTCCGTGACAAAGGATGATCCATGGGGATGAGCTTCCCCATTTATATTTCCATGGAGATGGTCAAGGTGATGGAATTAGCTCGGAAATATCCGTAACGGCTCATCAGGGATCTAAAGACCTTTGCGCTTAAAGATTTTTCAGTTCATTAAGAAACCAAAGTAAGTAAAAGTTAACTACTAAATAATCACTGACTTCTGAAGACAATTTGCCATCAAATTAAGTCAGCTATTGAGAGGGAAGGACTCTCTCACACTTGAACTCCTATAAAAGCACTTTTGAGGGATGTTTTTCCTCCCCAGGTGAGCAGCACATGTTCAGATTTGACCAGGTGACGTTTCCACCCTGCAGTATCAGCTGGGTGCCCTAGAAAATCTTGCCAATCATCTTCCCACTTGATCTTTGGGGATAAATTGGGAAGTGCTATTTTCCCTATGTTTCGTGTGGAAGGGAGGCAAGGGAGTTCAAGGATGTGAGATGGCTCCTACAGGTTTGGCTAGCTCTCATTTATTCCTTTGAAATTCCAATGTCTTCTCTTCAGTGGAAGACTTTGGGAGCTCTGTTTTCCAGCAGTGACCACGAGAAAAGAGGCAATTTAGGGTCAGATATTTTTGCAGCTCCTGATAAACTGGTAGCAAGTTCAGGGTGAAGCTCTTTGACTTCAGCACAGTCTCTTAAGGTGTGGTGAATTTGGTAATTTTCCTAAATTTAGACTAACAGGACTTCAATATCTTAGAGTAAATTTCACTTCATAGATATTTACAACTGTTTGTAGCACCTGAGTAACTGAGCTGCTACTGCCTGAGCAAAATTAAATGTCAGCTAAAACAAGCGTCACTGTTTAATGGCATGAAAGAAACTTAACTATGGCTCAGGAGTTTCTGGGTATTGATATTCTGGCTCTAGAAGATTTAGTTATTACCCCTTCATTAAATATTGCCACTTTTCTTGATATAATATTGGAATTTCCTTCTCACCCAACCGTATTTTTACTTCGATTCTTGGCCATTTTTTTCACATAATAAACTCCGTTAGTGAGTAGGATTTAGCCTGAGTTTTTATGCAGCTTCTCAAAACTGAAGCACATCAACCACGAGCCTCTAAAAACGCTGGAATGGGAATGTTTACAGACTTCTGACAAATACTGAGCTGTTGATTGCAGAGATATTTTTATGAGTGAGTAGCAAATGCTTCTGGAGAGATCATTTACAGTGAGGTTGCTCTGATTGAGTTATTTGCTGCATTTCTGTGGCGCTTTTTTTTTTTTGTTTGTTTCTTTTCTCCAAGGGAAGTCACAATAAAAGATGAGTCTGAAAATAGGCCCCATGTCTGGTGGTTATGCACGCACAGCTATAAATAATGGGGCTTCTGGGGGCTTTTTGGATGTCACAATGAAATCAATCTCGGGATAGTTATGGTACTCTGAAGAAGCTGGAACATCAGCTTAGTCTTTTATGCGTGAACATACAGGAGTGACTTTATTGATAGTACAATAATTGGACATTATGGAAACTGTTCAGCATCTTCCCTAAGTGTGGAAGTGCCTATAATTGTAACAGAATTTAAATTTGGTCTGATCCCAGCAGCTTTTCCATAGGTGGGGGTCCTTCTTTGCCTCTACCACCAGGGATATAGGAAAAGTGCAGTTTTTCATCATAATGCAAGTAGCAATCAAAATGACACTCATTTTCCATCTCTTTTTCTCCTATTTTACCAATTCAGCTGTTAGAAATATTATCTCAGTAGATGTGTTTTAGGAGGATATGCTGCTATCTGTGGTCTCGAATCTTGTTTGTCTCACGTGAGCTTTTTACACCAAAGCAATTATTAAATTATGAAGAGCTTTTTGGTAAAAAAAAAAAAACCAATAATCATAGATCAAATTTAGAATCTGAATCTCCTAGAACTCGGACAGGACTGGCCCAAAAAGACTGTTCATATTTGCCTTGGAGGGAAGAAGATAGTTTTGGGAACTCCAGGTAAATTCTTCCACTAAAAATATGGAAAGAAGTTTTGTTTTCCTGCTCAGCTTTGCTCTGAAATATGGTGCTAACAGAGGGAAGCATGGTTCCTCCTTAATGCTCTGTATTTATTTTCTAGTTCTTCTCCAAGGGTGTTGGGTTTTCATTGTACTGGGCAGTTATACATAAACAGCTAGAAAAGATAATGGAATGACTTTGAAGAAAATCATCTTGTGGATGCTTTAAAGTCCTTCCCATGGTTGGAATTGTGGAGGTTCCTCCTTGGGGCAGCCTGGCTGATGTCACTCAAATATTTGGGTGCCTCCCTGGAGCAGTAATCGCTGATTTTACAGCAGAGAAACTGTTAATCCATTTCCCTGCGTTATGTACATATGGATTTTATGTACATATAGATTCAAGTAGAGTGAAGGCTTCAGTAGAAAGCTCAAAAATGACTTTTCCAACACCTTATGGCTATTAAAATAAGAACATCTGAGTCCAGCCCTGTTTATAGACAAGTTATAAATAGATTTGAGAGAAAATGATTTGTCACCAACAATTATTAAAAACTTTCCAATTAAATCCAAGTTATAACCTCCTCCTTAAAAACAGAGAGGCCTGAATTATTATTTTAGGTTTCATGTGGGTCGTTTTCAAACATGAATAAAACATTTCCCTTGCACACATCATTCATCTCCACGAAACCTTCAGGAAGGGTTGAAGAAATGACCAGCAGAGGTGAAGATGTTCATGCAGATTTCGTGGTGATGGAAAGGCTTTTTTAGAAACAAGAGGAGAAAGCAGAATGTGAAAAGAAATACATCCGTGTGGGGGGGGGGGGGAGGTGTGAAGAAATGAAGTGCTTTACTCAAATGGCACCACGTCTGAACTAGTCAGGGTCTGAAGGCTTATTTCCAACAAAATATGTTCACCCAGCTATTAAGAGCGTCCTCATGAGGAATTCATGCTGTGTGAGACATCAGTCACAGGCCAATCTCCTGCTTGTATTGAAATTGCTGGGTGAAAAGGTGATTTAAAGTCTCAGTGATTGTTACTGGATTATACATCAGGGCACAGGGAAATGGCAAAGCTTTATTGTCTGGTACTGCACTGCAAAATTGGTATTAGGTTAAATCACGTTCGTTGGTCATAAATCCCTGGTGGAAAATGAATATACATAACCTCTTATTGCTGTGGCTTTGTTTGTGGCTTTTTCCACTAATTCCTGCTTAAAATTCAGCCCTGGCTGCTGGAAAGGCAATCTCAAACCCATCAGTAGCTGTAAGTAGCTGATAGGAGCAGTGATTTGGGGGAGCTGCTGCAAATATTTGTGAGTGGGCACTGGCTCCATGAAAATCATGGAGGAATAATTTGTAATTAGAAAATTTAACTGCAAAGCTCATCTCTGGGTGCTCAATTACTCGATCTGATGGGTATTTTGGGGGGCATAAATCAGAAAGTTGGACACTTGGACTCTTCCAAGGATGGGGACAGCCATCCTTCTCTGGGCACCCACGCCAGGGCCTCTCCACCCTCACAGGGAAGAATTTCTCCCCAGTATCCCACCCATCCCTGCCCTCTGGCTGTGGGAAGCCATTCATGACAGTCCTGTCACTCCATGAACAATAAAACTTCGTCAAAAAATCAATTAACCAATGGCATCATGATACAGCAAAACTTTGGGTAACTGAAGACACAGGCCCAGACCCCAAAGCCTTCCTGTAAGCCCATAGCTTGTTCTGGCCAAGGTTAAATGTTTTTAGGCAAAAATAAAGTAAGAAAAATAAGTTTATGAAGGATAATTTAAATTTTTTCCCTTTACTTTTTAATTTCTTGAAATATCTGGTTAAAATTCAAGAGTCTCCTCCTCAAATTTTTATGTGTTTACTCTTTTGGCCACCTTGCAGGTTTTGCCTTTAAGAATGGGGTTCCACACCTGACTGCAATAATGAGTCATAAAGTCCACAAAGAAATGATTAAAAATTTCCCCCTGCTATTAATGGGAGTAGTGATATTATTTCTCTGTATGTTATTTCATTTGGGCTTTAGAGGATTAATTTACTGGAAGTATCTGAATTGTAACAGAAATGCTGATTGTACTGAAATTACCTTAAATGAGTCAGAAAAAAAAGAGATTTTACAGTCAAGCTCCTTCTGCTGCTTTTCTTTTCCTTTGGAAATTTTTCCTGCTTTTTCTCTTGCTTTGTCCTTATAAAAATATTCAAATTCTAGATAATTTTCAGAGTTCCAGAAAGTCTTAATCCAGCTCGATTTGATTTTACACATTTGGCAAAACTATGGGTTTGCAGCTGGTATCTAAATATCGGTTGAATGAAAGTTTGGGGTTAGGAAGTGGAGTAAATTCCACGGGAATGAGCTGAACAGGGAACCACCTACGAGCACCAACCTCTGGTCTTGATTTTAACTGGATTTTTTAGCCATTACTCCAGAAACTTCAACACTTAAGCAACCTGTGGTGGCTCTTTGTGTTCAAGAAATGAATTTTTGTCTGCATTCGTGACTTTTTCTTCAAATATGTGTCGGGAGTGTTGGCAGATTTATGGGATACAAGGGTCTGCCAGCCATCCCGAGGTATTCCATGATTCGTGGTGTAACAGGGAAGCGCCTCCCATCAGCTTGGCTCAGCTGGCAAAACCAAATCAGCTTTACAACCTGAAATCTTAATTCAAGCCCCTCATTGCAAACGGTGTTTTTGACATTTCCATTATTCCCGATGTCAGCCGGTGCGTTTTGGGTAATTGCTGCGTGTTTATGGAAGCGTTGCTCTGGAAAACCTGGGAAGCTGGTGTCCATAGCAGCCAATTAACACCACTTAGCAGCTGTTAAAAGGGATAATTGCCTGATGTTAGCATCACCTAACGTTCTTTTTAATGCTAATTATGCCCAATTTACTCTCCTGAAACTCTCCCGGCTCCAGGTATGTTTCCAAACGTGGCAAGAGCAATATTTGTGTTCGTGGCAGCTGCAGGCTGGAGTTGGAGGATTTTGTGGCTGCTCTGGTAAATCAGACCTGAATATTCCTTGCCACAGAGTAATTCACACCCTTTTTAATGAACATTATCCCGTATCCATAGTCCTGTTCCCTCAAAACTTCTTGGAGAATTACAGGATTACATCTATAGTTTTTCTTTTATATCCAGCCTCTTGATGATTTCTGTGAACTCCAGAAATTGTTTTTAAATTTATTTTTTTAAAAAGATTTATTTGATCCATAACCTCCTGCTCACAGCAGTCTGAATTTTTCCAATTTATATAAAGGACTCGTTCCTCAGCTTCTCGACAGTTTTATAAACTGAATAAAGCAACATAAATTACCCGGTTAGGAAAGGTCTTATTGAGTGTTAACATTTTACATCCAGGATCAAATTGAAATAATTGCCTGAAAGGAAAACGCCTGAAACAAATGATGGGCATTGAAAATAGAAATCATAATTTCAAATAAAAATAGATAGAGAGCCCTTCAGAAGCTGTGGTAAATGAATGGCTGGTTTAGTTGGGAAGTGGGGATTTATTAGCTTGTGTAGATTGTGATGAAAGATATCTATGAAAATAATTGGGCTCATTTTGGGAAGATCGGGCAGTCCATTAAAACAGCTGCACACAATGATCACAGGAATACTAATTTGGCTTGTAAATTCCTGTGATTTTTAGCACTCCCCAAACCAGTGTAAATTCCAGCCAAGAGAGGATAACTTAGGTCATTCAGAGTCTTCTGTTTGTACATCTCTGCATCCCTGGGAAGATTCTTGTG
This sequence comes from Corvus brachyrhynchos, assembly GCF_000691975.1. Taxonomy (NCBI): domain Eukaryota; kingdom Metazoa; phylum Chordata; class Aves; order Passeriformes; family Corvidae; genus Corvus; species Corvus brachyrhynchos. Next base: position 1,384,098 of record NW_008238325.1, on the reverse strand, counting down.
TGTGAATGGATGTCGTGAACCCCTCTGTGCCTGCACTTTGAGCCCCTGGGAGCCTCTCCTGAGGTTCCAAGCGCAGGTAGGGAGATATCAGGAGTTGATGTGGAGCATTTACAATTAATTTTGGGGTGAAACAACACAGAAAATGGAGTTTACCTTCCCAAACAGCGCCTGACCAAAACCCAGCCCATGTATAGACCAGGATGAGTTGTATGAGTCTTTGAGGCAGGAAAGCATAGCTGGAATCACCAGCTAGGATGCAGGGAAATAAAATTTTCCTTTATGCCTTTAGAGGTAGAAAAAACCACAGAGAGATGTAAATAAAATATATGTGCTTTGTTTTTTAGGACAAAAAAAGGTAAAAGAATTACTATTACGGAAAATTGAAGTTGTGGTGGAAATGCTTCATTGGCACCAGTTTTCTGTAGGTTTGATAGAGACAAGAAAATACTTTAAATCTTTTCACTCTTGATTGATATCAATCATCTGAACATGCAATTACCCAGGTATACAATTAATCAAAACACTGAGAGATGAACAGAATATCATTAACTTCACCAATAAGTGCCTTGACAGAATCTGCTCTTGAAAGATTTTTCCAACACTGGCTTCAGAATTGGTTTCAAAATAAGAAATCATCTCCCATATGGGGTCATTTGTGGAAGTGTTGCTGGTTTGAAGTGGGGGAATGCTGAAGCCTTGGTGTGTTGCATCTCCTGCAGCAATAAAGGACCATGAACTGTGGAACCAGACGGAAAAATGTACAGCGGGAAACTCCAAGTGAAAAAATAGTGGATGGAGTCGAAAATGTTGCAGACTTTTCTACCTATTTTTGCACTGATTTATAAACTGCTTTAACACTGATTCGTAAATCTTTGTGCCTTTTCATTCTGACCAAACAAAAGGGGTTTTTTTTACCCTTCCAGTTTTTGAGCTCTGCTGTGGTTGGGCAAGTGAGATTTGCTGTTCTTAGTGCCAGGGAGAGAATTTTCTGTGGGTAAAATGAACAGTGAACAAAGAATGACTTTGGTAGGTGTAATTTTGCAAAGCAATTTGATGGCTTTTGAAGATTCTTTGTCATCCTTGAAGCCTCACTTTCTGCGAGAGTATATGATTTTGGTGTTCATATTTTCAGAGCCCAGAATGAATTTATACTTTCCCCTCTGCTCCTCTCCTTCCTAATCTGGAGTGCTGCTAGGATTTCCCAGGGCATTCTGTTTATGAAATGAAGAGCAAATCTGAATCTTTCATCAAAATTAAGATTGAGTAGTGCCTTATCTTTCCTTCCCCTACATCTGGTGGATTTGCAGGTGACCATATTTCTTTCCTAGGTAGTGCAGAAATTGGAAGGGTTTTATTTTTAGTGAAAATCCAGATGAACTCCACTGTAAGGCCAGCTCATATCTGTAATGTAAAAAGTGAACTAGGATGGAATTGATTTCTGGTTTTGCAGTAAATAGCACCATAAAATACAGAGGGAATTGAGAAGGATGAAGTGCCTACATGAAAATATCTGTGTGTGTGTAATGACTTCCAGTGGTCTCAGATAAATAGACACAAGTAACAGGAAATATTCCTAAATTTGAGCAAAAAACCCACTGAGCAAGATTACAACATGAGGGACAACTCTGCAGCCATGTCAGAAGGACTAAGCAAAGGAAGTTTCCTTTGAAAAGCGGGAAGAGGAGTTGTGGCTGCAGCCTTGATTTCCATGGAGGTGTCCCAGACCTGCTTGGATGAAGTTCTGATTCCTCTGGCTCATTCCCAGTCCCACTTGGACAGGGTGAGCAGAAAATTCCCAAAGGTCCCATCCAGTGTAAAGCATTTTGTGACTCTGGGCAAGACTGAGGTGACAATGGGTGGGTCAGTGTTGACTTCACTGGAAAATGCCAGTGACTGTGGCAAAGGAAAAAATTGAGACAAATTTGCAGCCATTTTCAGATGTTTGAATATAAACCCCACTGTTTTCTGGGCTAGTATTGCAGTTGTATAATATTTTTAGTAATGGCACTTCTGAAAATGATTTATGAATGAATAAAAGTTTTTTAGGTAATGAGACTTGTTATCCAAATGAAAATATCCTTTCGGATCAAAATTTGCCCTCCTGCTCATGCCAGTTCCCGTCCTTCTTGTGTTACTTACTCAAAGGGTGACATCTCTGGCAGAAAACTAGTCTATTACACATCAAGAAAAACCCCAACTGAGTTTAGCTCAGCATTCAAAAACACAGTTGCTTGAAAGGTCCTGCTCCCCTCTGAAGGCCCAAAGAGCCCGTGGCAACTCCATTTGTCACTGCAGCAAATGGGCAGAATGTGGAACTCACTGACAGGCACGGAGGGAAGGAAGGAGATGATGGATGGTGGGTGGCCCTGGGCTGAACCAGTGACTGCCCGTGAGCTGGGCCGGGTGCTGCCGGGGCTCTCTGGAGTCACATTCCCAGGAAAACCTGCAGATATTCTGTAATGAGGTCATCAGCTGAGTTAACTGAAGGCAGAGCTTTCCGGTGAGGAACAAAGCTAAATGTGGCAACTGCTGAGGCTGGATCTTTTCCTTAACTGATTTTCTTGGGGCAAAAAGGGATGGGAGAAGAGCTATTGCAGTGTAAAAGCTGAGCTGAGGGATGGAACTCCTCAAGTTTTTTCAAGTTGACATGTGCAGAGTCCTCTTCCCTCCCTGACAGTGTCACCACAGAGGAAGGTCACCTGATGGAGGCAGGGACACTTCTCAGTCAGTCTCTCATGTAAAAAGGTGATGATGTTCACAAATATAACATCCCAAGGTCATTTAATAAGGTCACAATGATATTATGTAATAATGGGGATTTTTACAACGCAAAAAGATGTTTAAAGCAAATACTGACCAAAGTTTTAATATGTGTTTAAGCCAGACCCCAAATTTCCTTTCTGCTGTGCCCCTCCAAGTGTATCAGAGGGAAGCTGTGCTTCCTGACAGGAGCACAGGGTTATTCCTGCT
>NW_008238325.1:1376520-1381032 GCF_000691975.1 Corvus brachyrhynchos | reverse complement strand
TGGCAAATAAATTGGGCTTTCTCCAAACTCGTTTCCCAAGTTGAATTTAATGCAGGGCATGATCAAATGCACACTGGAGCTGGAAAAGGACAGGCAGGAGCGTGGAGGGACCACCTGCTCTGCTTCAGTCCGGTCTGGAGCCAAGGAAGTCCAAACTAATTGTATTTGCATTTAACATGAGGTCAGGAATAACAGATCTGACAGAGCTCACCAGCTTCTGGGCTGGGACAGAAGACAGAAATCAAAGAACTCCAAGCATAGAGATGGGATATGATGTTCTTCAGGACAGCTGCAAGTAAATTGCTGTGAATTTCCTGACTTGAAATTTCAAAGGATGGAGAGGGAAGTCCGGAGTTTAAAATCCAGAGAGGTGACCCTGCTTGTTCTTCTGAGGGCTGTCAGTGCTAGGGTTTGTTGGAATTGCTTAAAATTGGAAAAATGATGAAAGTGAACTGTTTCAGAGCCTGGAAATGCTGTAAAGCCACAGCATTTTGATTCTTTGTCACAGAGTACTGCAAGTCTGAGTGTTACTGATAAAAACAACACAAGAAAATGATGGTTTAGGCTGTGGCCTCTTCTGTACACCAATGTATCAAACCAGGTATTTCCCTTTGGGTGAAAACCCACTGTTTTTAATGGAATGCAGGAAAACCTTTGGAAGCTGTGCCTGGGAGCATTCATTAAATGCTGTATTTAGACTGATAACCTCAGTGATGCAACCTGTATTTGATATTTCTGATAATACAAGAATATGAATATTAAACATCTCTATACTCTGCCTTGACAGATGTCTTGGCCAGGATTAAATTAATTGCTAAATGTCTTTTCTGCCTGACAGTTGGGAATTTGAGGCTTCAGAGGTAAATAGGTTTTGAAGCAATCCAATAATAGGCTTACAAGGCTGAGAGGCAACAGAGCTGAAAAGTGAAAAATCAAGAGGCTGGGCCATTAATACCTCCTTGAAAAGTTAATCACTCCATGACAACAGGCTGGAGTCTACAGAGTGGCTGTGCTGAGGGGTTTGGCAGGTCGATATTTTGCCACAAACACTCACGTTTGGAATAGTTCTGTAGTTGTAGGTTGTGAAGTAAATATTTGTGGTTAATTACATTTGTAATAAAGCTGTGAGTTGATCTGGGTAGGTTTTCCTGAAGGGAAGGGCGAATGCCCTTAAAGAGCCCCTCCAGAGCTGATTGCTTAGCAAATGTTGTCCTGTATATCCCAAATTTAGGGGGGTTTTTCCTGTGTTTTGGGTCAGTGCTGAGGCACGATGGAATCACTGACTCCAAATGCTTGAAGAGGATAATGCCAGAGGATGAGAAGGCTGAGGATGGTTCTTCCAAGCCTTTTCAAGGAAAATCTCAGTGTTGGTGGCCGTGGTTTCAGCAGAGACAAGAGGAAAAACAGAACATCAGAAGGTCCCTGGTGGCTTTGGGCACCAAAGGCTGCAGAAGTTGAAGTGGTGCTGGAGAGAGGGCAGAGGTTTGGGGCTGTACCAGAAAAAGAAAGTTATGGGGAGGGTTAAAAGGTTAACGATGGATGGGGAAAGAAATATGGGGATGAGAAAAGCTACGTGATAATGTTATTATTGATGTAAAAGGAACATTTCTGAGAGCCTCCAAAGCATTTTACACCAACAGGTAAAATACCAGTGCCCATCTGCAAAAGGGGCTGCTGGAGGTTTGTTTTCCTGTTGTCTGTCTCAATGGTAATTTAGTTTCCTGAGGGCTGGAATGCATTTGTTTAATTACAATCTTTCATTTAAATATGGTAGTGGCTCTGCGTACATAATTACCATGGCTGCTGTGCAGATGTATAGAGACCTTTTTCCATGAAATCTCTCAAAAATTCTGGGGGTGTTCCTAAAGAAAACAGTAACATCTGGAGTAGAGTCATACTTTTGGATATTATAGCTTAAAATTAAATATTTAGGGGTTTTTGTGTTTTAAAGCACGTACCTGACCACGGGGAGTGTGGAAAGGGGCATGTCTGGAGGCCTGGCAGTTTAATAGGTGCAGAAGTGCCAAATGAAGCCAGTCTGGGCTTTTGGTACAGATTCTGGGACATTGGTGCCATTGAATTCCTTCCCTGTGGGCACAGTGGGAAGAGCAGCCGTGAGTTTCCACGGAGAGTGGGAACTTCCAGCCCTGCTGGTGCTGGGAATTCGTTGTCCTCTCACCACCATCACCACTTTTTCCACCTGCAAATTACCTGTAATGGAGGACCTTGAGGGGAAAATGGGACTTGCAGGGATGGGCTGTGGGATGAGCAGGAGCAGGGATGGATGGAGCTGATGGTGTCTCTGGAATTATGATGGATTCCTCCAGCACGGCTGGAGAAATGTCTTAGCAAACACATTCCTGTTCTATTACAAGCTCCTAAATGGTTTCTTCAAGGATTCTCTTTTACAGGAATTGCAGGTGAATTCCCTAAAAATGGGAATTAACCACTAATTTGGATAGGGCAGTGTCCTGAGGGAAGGGGGATAGGAATGGGCTCTGGGAGCACTGACCTTGAAGGAAGACATCATCAAGTAATAATAATTATTGTTTATTATTATTATTACTATTATATCAAATCCCTGTCATTTCCTGGCAGATTGTAACCATGGTCTGGTGACTTCCTTTTTATTTGAATAACTCTCCAGGTGAATTTCTATTTATACTCTCTATCATATCCTTCTATGGAAAATATTGATGATTCTGGAAGACAGCATTCAAAGGGAAGCAGTGAGCCTTGTGAATCTTAATTGATTCATAATTAAGTGTGCATCAGATGCTATTCCCAGAATAATTTGTCTGGTTTTAAGTACGGTTTAAGATTATTTTTTTTTAATAGGAAAAATTAGAAAGGAAATCTTTCTTTGGGGATTTCTGAATCTTGTTATATTTTCTTTGGCTATTTTTACCTGCTTGGCCCTTTCCTGTGAATACCCAGCTTGGATGGGGCTTGGAGCAGCCTGGGATGGTGGAAGGTGTCCCTGCCCATGGCAGGGGGTGGGATGGGATGAGCTTTAAGGTGCCTTCCAACCCAAACCATTCTGTGATTCCATGAATAGCATTGGGAATGGGAGAGAAATGAACAGTTGAAGGTAAAACTAAAGGAATCAACATTTAAAATGTTATGATGATGAATTATTGGCTTTCTCTTCCGGATTGGTCTCCTTTTGATGATGTTGAACACACCACAGCTCTCTTTAGACAGCTTCTGTATGGTATTGAATTCCCAAGGTATCCAGCTCTGCCTGCAGCTCTCCAGGGAGGTGCCTGGGGGCCTTGAGCTCCCTGTTGGTGCAGCTCTGATCCCCCAGAACCCTGATGTTACAGGGGCCGTGTCTCAGTCGGTGTCAGTGGAGCTGAACTAAGCACTTTGTGTCTGATAAATGCAATTTCCAGGCCTTGATGCATTTCCCCTTCACACCCCACCTTTCCCACTGTTTTTTTCCTACACTCCCTGACTCCTGCTCCAGGAGATTGATGACCTCCCCCGTCTCTGATTCAAACACCTCTGTTGGCCACATGAACTGTGCAGGTTGTGCTTGTCTTGCTGGTGCCTTCCAGGGAGGGAAACAAATGAGGAATAGAGACCAACCAGCAGCCACAGAGCCCAGGAAACATTTGTTTTCCTTCTGGCAGGAGCAGCTGCATCCCCAGCACTGGACAAAATCTCCTGGAGAGCTCCTTCTGTCTGGTGTGCATTCCATGGTTTCACAGGGTCACGCTGAGAGCAGGAGGTGGAGCCTCCCTTAATGAAACCCTTGGAAACGAAGGAAGGGAAAAGCCAAATCCATTTCTACACAGAGGGGATGTTGATGCAGAATCCCAGATTCATTTAGGTTGGAAAAGATCTCCAAGATCCAGTCCAAGCTGTGCCCAATCCCCACCTTGTCCCCAGTCCAGAGAGCTCTGAGTGCCACATCCAGGCCTTCCTTGGACACTTTGAGGGATGGGAACTCCAAACCTCCCTGACCATCTCCTTCCAATGTTTAACAACCCTTTGCATGAAGAAAGTCCTGCTGGTGTCCAACCTGAGCCTTCTCTGGTGCAGCTTGAGGCTGTGTCCTCTCATTCTGTCACTTGTTTGGGAAAAGAAGCCATTCCTGCATAGTAGAGGAAAAGGAAGCCCAGCCTAAAGCCATGAGTTATTCCAGAGTGGAGAGCATCTGCAAGCAGATATGTGCAACTTACTCGTGTCCATCTGAAATATTGTCCAGCCCTAGTTAATTTTTTTCCTGTGGAATTTGGCCTAAAACTGTAATTCTCATCCTCAATTTCCCCTTTGGCTCTGCCTTATGGCAGTTTGAGCTAAATCTTGATGTGCCTGCGTTCGACTTCATTGTGCTATTAGAAGACTGCAAGAAAAACAGGGTGCCTTTGAATTTTCTTGAACAAAATGCCATCTTTTCCCAGTTGTCCCGTGCTTTCCTCCAAGATTTTTGCTAGCTGGGCCTCCAGCTCAGTGGCAGGCAGCATCTGCTCCCAGCCTGGAGCTCCCCATGGCTGGCAGGGGAGC
>NW_008238325.1:1373998-1376411 GCF_000691975.1 Corvus brachyrhynchos | reverse complement strand
GCGGCCCCTGCCATTCCCCCTGCCCTGCTGGGAGGGAGATTCAATTTTGGCCATCTGGCTGCTGTCTCTCAAGAGCAGAGAAATAAGTCAAAGACCTGAGAATTGGCAGCTGGAGGGGCTGACAAGTGGATGTGTGACTGTGTGTGGAAAATGGACTTTTCAGAGCTGCTTTCTGTGTTAACCAGAAGACTTTTTTTATTATTATTTTTTTTTTGCGGGCTGAGGATTTTGTTTTCGATTTTTCACATGTTGCTGTGGAATATTTGGGTTTTACGCTACTTTGACATTTTGGCCGAAAGAGGAAGTTCTATTTCCCTTTCTTGACGTATAGTTGCACATTGCTTTAAATATCATAAAGGAAGCCCCCACTGTGTACTGATTGAAATATTGTAGTTCTTTTCTGTATGAGAACATGCAGAATTCCACACTTGGATCCTACATTTCACTCCAGTGGATCCTCTATTCTTAGGCTGTATCAGATGGAAAAGGAGGGGATTGAGAAAAATTAGTGATTTTTTTAGGGTGAAGTAGGTGGAGCATGGCCTAGCCATGGTACTGGTGCAGGTAAATCATGCAGATAAATGATAATTACCCTGTCCATCAATTAATAAGAGGTATTTCCCCTCCATTTCAAGGTTTGATTGCATAGCTAAGAGTTAGAAATCAAAACCAGTTTATACCACTGTCAATTATGATAATAGACCTTCATCTTCTGCCTCTTCACAGATCAGTAGCAATTTATCATCCACTTAATTGCATACAAAGAAATTCTGTTCAGCCTTGAGTTAACCAGGAAAGCAGATCCTTCCCTTTGATCCCGAGGATACGAGCTGCAGTGGGGAATTTTCCTTGCTTTCTGCTGCCTTAAAGCCAGACCTCACCTCATGACTCACTTGCTTGAAATGAGCACTGCTTAAACAAAAGAGAAATTAAGTCAGGAGGCCCATGTGAGGATGATTCACAATTCAAATTAAAAATTGCCTTGTCATTTAGTGATATCAAACCAACGCGCATCCAGATCCTTTTGGCTTCAAACACTTCCCTGGTGAATAATTGCATCCTTCCAGCTTTGCACTTCTTTTACTCTGCAATTTCCAGGGCAGATGTCCCTGGAGGAAAAGCTGCTGCCGAGCTCCATGCTCTGGGATTTTGCTAATTAAAGGTTACCAAATGCTTGTTAGAAAGTTCACGAGCAAGGGACAAAAAGCTTTTCTGGGAAGTAGGAGAGGGATGTGAGAACTGGGGTGGGATTCTGTAGGGACAGTGGGGCCAGGTCCGGCTGATCCCACTGAAGATCCTGGTTTGAGGTCATATCTGGAAGCTGGAGGACTGAGGGAAGCAATAGGAGGACTGATACCTTTGGAGAGTGTTGTATCCATGGATGCAAGGGCAGCACCCTGGAGTACCCACCTGCATCCTCCTGGTCTCCTCAGACGTGTTCAACACAAGCATTTGCTCCTTTCACTGTTTCTACACATCTGAACTTACTGAGTGTTCACTGCTGGAGAAATTACATGGATGTATCAATCCAAACATCCCTGAAAATTCCCTTTGTCCTTCCCAAGTGTTCCTGCTGTGCTGTGACATGGCCCTGCTATGCACAATGGATGTGTTGAGTCTCTCTTTAGATAATATTTTACAGAAGCCTGAATCCTGGTAGCATTTTCCTGGAAACTCTGATTTTCCAAGGAGATCAAGCCCCACAGGAGTCTCTGTGGAAGCACTACTGGGAAACTTTTCTCATTTAGTTCAAGCTGGAAGTGCAAGGAGTGGCCAAATGCCAGCTCATAAACACCAGAGGTACCAAGCGAATAAAAACCCACCCTGAAGCAGCACAGGATGTGAAATTACAGCACCAGGCACATCCAGGTGGGAATCCAGGAGCCCTGGGTTTGCAGGGAAGATGGACAGGAGCTGAATGCCTCCCCCAGAACACACAGCACTGAATTTTACAGGCCTTGTGTAATGCATGGGAATTCCTTCCCGTCAGGCTAATCCACTGGAACGTAAACCAGGGAATGACTCCTTGGAGAGTGGGGAGATGCAAGGTGCATTAATGAGAACAGATTAAAGCCAGTCCATTGACCTGCCAACATATGCTGATTCTATAATTGGTGTTACAGCAAATATAAATGATAAAAATTTGGTCTAATTTTTTTAAGTCAGTTTATTCAGTAGCAGACCACAGGCAGGACTTGCTTCTGCCTCTGGGTCAACATAGACCTTGAGCTTATATTAATACAAAAAAAAGGAGCTTTATTAATTTAGATGTTTATTATGTGTTAGAGAGTGTCCAGGGAAGAGAATGGAGCTGGGAAAGGGGCTCGGGCTGGAGCAAAGGAGGCTCAGGGGGGACCTTGTGGCTCTGCACAAGTCCCTGACAGGAGGGGGCAGCCGGGGGGGGAAACGGGCT
>NW_008238325.1:1357140-1373936 GCF_000691975.1 Corvus brachyrhynchos | reverse complement strand
AGCAGGAATTTCCTCATGGAAAGGGTTGGAAGAGGCTGCCCAGGGGGATTTTGAGTCCCCATCCCTTGAGGTGTCCGAGGAATGTCTGGACATGGCACTCAGTGCTCTGGTGGGGATCGATCACAGCTTGGACTCAGTCTGGGAGATCTTTTCCAACTTGAAAGTTTCTCTCTGTGGATGAGACTCTCCAGACAGACCCTGGGCTTTGTTGCCTCAGTACAAGTGGCTTCAAGTCCTGTTCAAAGTGAAAGTTTCCTTTTGGAGCAGCCCCAGTGCACTCTCCCTTCGCAGCGATGGGAACCCTGCCTATACCTAATGAAATATGAAAGCCCCCATCTCTTATTCATGGCTGCTGAAAGTTACTCAGCAGCAGTCTTCAAATACACCCCTGCAAGTACCTCACTCTACAGTTTATGTGACAAGGAATGACATGCAAACATCTTTGGAAGTTAAGTATTGGTGTTAATTATTGAAGAGAGACATTCCAAGTGACAGACCGGATGAATGCTCTCCGGAAAGCCTCCAGTCTTGTGGTGAGGAAAAGGAGACTTAGGGAAACTCTGGGAAATATTTAACTTGAGGAGTTGTAGTCATTCCAACCCCCTGCCATGGGTAGGGACACCTTCCACTATCCCAGGCTGCTCCAAGCCCTGTCCAACCTGGCCTTGGGCACTGCCAGGGATCCAGGGGCAGCTGCAGCTTCTCTGGGAATCCCATCCCAGCCCTTCACCACCCTCACAGGGAACAATTCCTTCCTAGTATCCAGCATAAATTCTCATTTAGTTTAAAAATGTTCCTCTTTCCTGTCACAATCTGCCCCTGGAGAAGTCCCTCTCCCACTTTTTTTACGAGCCCTCTTCAGGTACTGGAGGCTACACTGAGGTGTCCTTGGATTCTTCTCTTTTCCAGGCTGAGCAGCCCCAGCTCTCCCAGCCTGTCTCCAGAGGAAAGGTGCTCCAGGCCTAAAAAAATCACCCCACTATGGTCATTCCTGTCAGTCCACGGGCTCTGTGCTGTATTTATTAATATTGATGGAGTTTGGGCTCTCCTTCCAGTCTATCACCACATTCCCTCCACAGGGAGAATCCTCATGGAAACACAGAACCGAGCAAATCACGCAGATCCTCCTTTCCAACTTTGTGTAACAGTAAAGAAAGAAGCTTTTGTTTCAAAAGTCTTACCAGCTACTATGAAAATTCTTTAGAAATAACTCTGTGTGCTGCAACACTCTTTAAGTTTCATACCTTTTTTATTCCAGCAGGCTGCAATATGCCCAGAAATAATAAAAATATCCAGAGCCAGGAGATCTCACTTGGCAAAATTTCAAACTCTTACAGCTCCTTTTTCTTGGGCTCCTTTGAAAATCTCCCTTCTCCCCCTCCCGACAGCTCCTCCCTGACACGATCTGTAGCATCTCTCATGTCACCCTGCTCTGTGGCAAAGGCAAAGTTGTGTCTTCCAGGGAAAAAAACATCCACTGGACATGAGATTTCTTTCAGGTTTTTGTAGGAACACAACAATCTTGGGAACATGGGAAGATGCTGTGGGGAATGTGATTTTCAAACTGAATTTCTTTTCTGCTTCAGCGCTTTGAGTGAGTTTGTTCCCCTAATTTGATTTGTTATGTGCTTGTTGTAGCTTGAAGCCCTGTTCTCCACAATTGTAGAAATATAAAGGCCATGTCAAGTAATTTTCTGCTTTAATTTCAATATATAACTTCTTTTATCTGCTGGTGTTTGGTGATAAACATCAATATCGTCATTAAGACCACTCACAAGATAGTGCTGCGTGTGATAACAATTTAAATTCTTTAGAATTTATATGGAAAATTGATTGAGGGATGAGTGTACAAAATTAGCCTGAATATTTACTTTGTGTTTTCTAATTAAGCAGTTTTCAGTGCTGAATGAAAGCAACGAAAAGACTCCTCTACACAAATTCTTATCAAGATTCAATGTCAGTTTTTCTTCCTGAATTTCCTTCCTGAATATTAGAACTAAATCAATATTTTTGATTGTCGAAGGAGCTATATATACATAAATATATTTATTTATATATAAGCCCACTAATGGAAGTGTCAGGACTTGCGTGGTTGTTCTCTCTAAAAGAGACCTGATAATTTGATTTATTTGGGGTTTTTCAAGGAGCTGAAGTCCCTTCATTCTTGAAAATGTCTGTGTTTCTACATCCTTGAATGGAATTTCTATGTGTTTATGGCTCTAATGCACTTTTTCAGTCACTGACTCTTTAAAAAAGGGGACAAACCCAGATGTTTGGTCTCCTGGGCATGCTTTGTTGATATTTTATTGCATTTGTAGAGGCAATAAAAATGTTTATAAAAAATGTGTTTGCAGCTTCCCACACTGATAATTTTTGGGGAAGTGTGAGGCAGTCTTATCTCTCCTGATACCTGGCCCAGTGATATTGATTTATAGACATCCTGACAAAACGTGATGGTGCAGGATTCGGTGATCTTTAGCTATGAGGATCTCTTTAGGTTGATATTTAGGGGTGGGATATACCTGGTTCCTGGTTATCCAGAGGAATTTTAGCAGATGGGGGAGATTTATTACAGCCATATAAATTTTATGGGGTTTCAGGGTGATGCTTTTCATTCATTTCAATGAAAATGAGGTTTCCCAAAGGATTCAGACCAACCCAAGAGAACGAAATGCTGGATTTTCTCAGCCATGAGTGCAGACTGTGCCAGGAGAAACCTTCTCCACACCAATTTTTCCATGGGTTGGAAGCTGGTTGAAGCTTTGGCTCCCAGCACTGTGTGCACTTGGATTCTGTCAGGAATTCTAGTTCCTAGGGAGGTCTCTGCGTGTTTGGAGAGTCATTCATGGAAGGGGCTCCATGTTTGTTTGGCATCCCAGAATCCCACGTTTGTTAGTCCTAAAACTTAGTTTTATAACTCCTGGGCATTCTGTGAATACCAGATTTTAGTGGAGTCTCAGGTGGGACTTTCCCATTGGTCAAATGGGCTTTTTTGGACCTCCCTAAATCTCCAAATCTGCCTTTGTACTAAATCCAGTGGGAGATGAGAAGATTCCCTGGTTGGATGGTTGATTCCTCGTGTTTAGGAGCTCCATTACTAAACAGTTCAACTCCACCTACCTGAATTTACCTTCAATTAATTTTGTGTCTTTAGCACGAATTGTTATTATTAATTTTTAAAAACTTATGCCTTCCTTTTGTGACTGGGTAATTACTGAAAATCACGGAATCGTGGAAAAGTTTGGGTCGGAAGGGGCTTTAAAGATCATCTTGATCCAACCCCCCCCATGGGCAGGGCTCTTTCCACCAGACCAGGTTGCTCCAAGCCCCATCCAATCCAATTTCCATTATAATCAGTGCCAATCTCAGTTATTCCATATCCAGGGAATTACTGGAATCCCAACAAAAGGATCAGTCTTTCCTTTACTCACTTTTCTTCTTTTCCCATTGTACAAAAGCTCCTCAGTGCTTTGCTGGCTTTCAATAAGGAATGAAGCTCCAATTGTCTGTGAGTAGCTGATATATCAATTTAAATATATTTGGCCATTAATTAAGTCCCCTTCTTTTTGCATGCAAATGGATTTCTCTCCAGGGAATTAATTACCGAACAAATTTCAAGCTAATCTATCTCTGCAGTCCAATGCAATATTGTGCTATAAAACCCACTCTCAAAATGAAGCTGCTCCCATTTAATGAATTGCTATCAAATTTTTCTAAACAATTTGGCACAATACAGTTAAACAAAACCAGGAATCAGGCTAAAACTGACTCCTGAACACTCCAGTGCAGTGCAGTGGCTCGGGTTGATAGGATTGCAGAGGGATTTGGGAGAAGAGCTGATGGATTCAGAGATGGTTGTATGGTTTTTGTAAATGGCATATTGAAATCTGGATTTAATTTGGATTTTTTGTATTATTGACTGTAATAGTCATTTTTCCATGGAAACAGATTAAAGCTCATACTCCCAATTTTTTTTTTTTTTTTTTTTAAATCTACCATATCCATCTTTTAAAAAACTAAATCTCCCAATAATCCTTCTATTCAAACTGATAGTGATTCTTTTTCTCGGGACATGAATTCCTTTCTGTAGGAATACCTCCTCTCCTGGAACGAGGACTAATTTGTTCTGCATCCTTGATCCTGCACAACCTCATCTATGGACTTATATTTAGTAATGTCAGGAATAGTGAGGCCTGGTGAGACTTTACTTTCTGAGCCGTCCAACTTTCTTTAACGATATGGAAAACTGTTTGGGACGTCCTAGATCGGTACCAAAACCACCCCACTCTTGGCAAAAATCTCATGCTCTGGAAAGAAATTAGGATGAGTGTTTTTTATTTCTTTTGAAATATTATGATGATATCTAATAGTGATTGAAACCATTGGTGCAAAGAACTCCGTGGTGCAGTGCTGGTGCAAACCCTTCCAAGCTCCAGGAACCCATTCCCACGTTCTCCGTCTCCCAAGCCCAAAGGACAAGGCAATGTCGGAGCTGTTGTTCTGGAGAGATGAGAGGGTGTAACATTCAGTGTCAGTGCAGTCCTTTCATGATCTGGATGTATCTGAGCTCATTGGAAAACCTTCCTTTTCTCCCCATCTGATTTATTTTTGCTCTGGGCATTGACCTTTAGGCAACTTTATTAAGCGGAATCACTTTCCATTTGCTGCTGCTTTTTAACAGCTTTCTGTTTTACTTGCATTTTCCTCCCCGGCAAAGGTTAAGTAGAGGTGACCCCAATCCCATTTCCCTCATTCCCCACTTCACTCTGTCCTGGCACCTCTCTCCTCCAAGGGAGGATTTATCATTGCTGAGCTCATTTAGTTTGGGTAATAACACAGAATCTGCTCTTGCATTTCCTTCTCTATCACTTTCCCAACTCCAAACCCGTGTCTCTGTCACTCTATTATCACTTCTAGAGCAACTAAAAGTGAGTGGCTAAAACATTTGTTTGTAAATGGGTGCTTACAACTGTTCTGGAGCACAATTCATAGCAATTCAGCACACACAAGTTTTTGTGGAGCTTCTTTTATGTGGGAGTTTGTGGAGTTGCTTCTACCGACCACCTTCACTTATTAATTTGTGTTTTTTATCTGCCTGGAGAAGAGTAGGTTGTGTGCAGATTTCAGAGCAGCCTTCCAGTATCTGAGGGGGCTTATGGGGAAACTGGAGAGGGACTGTCCATCAGGAGCTGTTGTGAAAAGGGAGAATGGATTCAAACTGAAAGAGGGGAATTTTGAGCTGGAGATGTGGATGAAATCTTCTCTATGAGGGTGGGGAGGCCCTGGCACAGGGTGCCCAGAGCAGCTGGGGCTGCCCCTGGATCCCTGGCAGTGCCCAAGGCCAGGATGGATGGGGCTTGGAGCAGCCTGGGATAGTGAGAGGTGTCCCTGCCCATGGCAGGGGGTGGAATGGGATGAGTTTTAAGGTCCCTTCCAACCCAAACGATTCTGGGATTTTACGATTCAAATAAATGAGTTAATAACACCTCACAGCAACGCTCAGTTTGTTCAGCTGTGTTGGCTGCCCCTTGCTCCAGCACCTAAAAAGTTTCAGATTTATTTCTTCTACTTCTAGAGTAGTTTTCTCTTTCTTATCAGTCCAAAAGTAAAGTAAAATCCTGCACTTATTTCTACTGTGAGGCAAAGCCACCTTGAGCCTTCATGCAAAACACTGAAGGGTCCAGGATATGCTCTGCACTCACCTTGGGGCAATATACTTTAAGCACCTTCAGATAGAAGTGATATTTAAGAGAAGAAAAATAAAAAATCTACATCTGCTTTAGCCTTGAAGACAGTCAGGCTCATAGAACATCAGGAGCTGGAGAGCTGTAATAAAATGGGAAGTTTTAGTAGTTATCTGGAGAAGTGAAAAGGTTGAAAGGACAGAGCAGGGGATGGTGCCCTGGTGAGAGAAAAACAGCTTTTCTCCAGGACATGTTTAGTGTGTTGTGACCCAGGGAAATTGTGGGAAAGCAACTAAAATGCAGCTTAACCATTGTGGTTGGGATTTAAAACAGAAAATAATGCTATTAAAATATGGATCTGTATGAATAAATGCATATATACAGAGAAATTCATGTATATGCACATATTTATTTGCCTGAAGGGGGTGTGAATGGAGATTAAACTGCTCAGATGCTGCTCACCAAACATAAACAGGGTGAAAAGGAGTTCTTGGGCTTTGCAGGCACAGGAGGAATTTGCAACTGCAGCTCAGCCTCTGAGGTAATGTGCTGGTTTGAGTTTTCATCTCCTGGACTGGTTTGACGATTTTATAGCTGTGGCCTCTGAGAAAATATATGAAAAGGTCTTTTTGCAAAGCTGGAAAATGAACAGTGAAAACGGTGAGGGGACAAATTGAGGTAGACAACTGTCAACAAACAGAATCATGGATCTGGAAAAGCCCTCTGTGATCAAGGCCAACCATGAACCCAACATTTCCAGGTCTTCCACTAACCCACATCCACAGGTTTTTGACCTGTTCCAGGGATGCTGAGTCCCCCAGGGCCCAGGCAGCTCTTCCAATGCCTGACCACCCTTTCAGTGCAGAAATTCTCCTTAATATCCAACCTAGCCCTCACCTAGCATAACTTGAGACCATTTCCTCTTGCTCTATCTCTTCTTCCCTGGGAGGAAAGACCGACCCCCACGTGGCTGTGTCTCAGCTTTGACACTCACACACGACTTTCTCCAGCAGTTGGAAGTGTTTACTGTCCTTCTCTTTTTCCTCATTTCAAGTAAATGTTGGAGTGGCGCTGCGTGGAAGGAATGAAGAGGTCTCTTGCTGGCAAACAGCTGGAGCTGTTAAACCGAGCAGGCCAGCAGAGAGCAGAGGGAGGGACTGACATCCACAGAGTGACAACAGGCAAATGATGGCAATCAGAGCTCAGAGCAGCTGCCCTGGCATCCTGTGTTTAGCAAATAAAACTGGTTTGGGAAGTTGAGCAATGGAACAAAACACAGCGAACCTAAAGGGTGTTTCCTAAGCAGAACATGGACTGGCAGGTGTTGGGTAGAAAGGGATTATATTTTCATTTTTAAATGGAGGAATGAAGATGTGTGCCTCCAAAAATATGAAAATTACCTCCCCATGCATAATTGGGCAGTGTAAATAAGACTAATAATTTCATGAGAAGTGAAATTTTAAGCAGAGCTTCTTAGAATTAGATGTTACAGTAAAAGTAGACGTTATGTGTGTGAGAGTTCAGGCTCTTTGTGGTGAGTCCTGAGTGTGAAGGAGTTTCTTTAGATGACAACTTTCTAGAAGAAATGAGGTTGGGTGCAGATCAATTGTTGCATAAAATCATAGAATGGCTTTGCATGTAGCGATTTGGATTTATATTCCTTTAATTCCCAAGTTTCAGGTGAAATTTAGATGTCCTGTTCACGAGATTTGGTTTCTAAGGCCTGTTTCTAGTTGTTCTGTCAGAAATTTTACTGAGTATTTAATTCCTAAAATAGTTTGAAATTATGTATGCAGCCACCATTGATTCCAACCTCACCAAATTTATGAATTTTTAATTATAATCAGTGCAGCTTAATCACAATTGCCATATCTGAAGTTGTCCTTGATTTTCAAGAGCAATTTTGGACAAAATAGGTGATATAGGTAAAATATCCACTACGGATAGAAAGACCAACGTGCTCTTAATTCGCCTGTTTGAAAGAAAAGTAAAATTTCCATAATTTCTTTACAGAGAAACAATGAGAGAAACCTAAGAAATTAAAAAAACCCGAAAGTTAACTTTAAAAATAAAATAACATGCTGAACTCCAGCTTTCCCCAAGGAATGCTTTGAAATATTATTTTGAAATACATACATGTAAGTAATTTATTTAAAAGATCTCTTTGATTTTCCACACTTTCCTGTTGGGGGAACTTCAACCATGAATGATAAATCAGGATGATGAAAAGTTTTCTTATCGTTTTTAGACTTGAAGGATAATGGATGTCTCAAGAAACAATACCAAAAGCTACTTGAAAGGCAGAATTAAATATAAATAAAAGGAAGAAGATGAGAGAGGGAACCTCCGTTGTGGATTTACGTCCTTTTGATTTATCTGGAAGAAAAGCTGAGTTCTTGTGACAGGAGGGAAGAAGGGCTTTAAGTGCCTCCTGTTAACCTTTGGATATTCTGAATTTTTGGTGGTGAGTGCGTTGATGGAACATAAGAAATTGTCAGGTGATAAAAATAATCTGCTTTTTCTTCTAGTAGCTGCTGGTCTTCCCTGTGTTCTCTCTCCTTGTGGTTTCCATCAATAAATGCAAGATGGAACTTCTCCTAGAATGAAGTTCTATTGTAATAAATTGGCATTTGGGTGCTTTAGGGATGTTTGTCCAATGAGTGAGGCATTTGTAGGATTTACCTGTGCACTTTAGGGACATAACTGCTACAAAGGAATATCCTAAACTTACAGCTGGTGAGGAATAGCATCCCTAAACACTCTCACAGCTGAGCCATTCCAAGCTATTTCCTTCTGGGAGGATTTCCTTCCTTCATAACCTTAAATTTCCTTTTGATCTTCCTATGGGATGAAATTTGGTGCTGCCTTTTTGGCTCTGTGTTCATCACCTTTGGGTGCCTCGTTGTGCAGAGCAGGATTCCCTGTGGGATATTCCCTGCATGCAAAGCTCATTCCTCCCTCCCTCGCTTCCCTTTTGGTGCCAGGGACCCCGGCCTGTGTCATACACAGAGGATCCCCCACCTCTCTGCCCTTTTCCAGAGCTTCTCAAAAAGACTCATTCTAATAAGGCAGATGACATTTCCAGCAGCCCTTTCTAAGGAGATTCCCTGCAGGGAACTTCAGCAGATTTGATCCAGGCCTTGTCAGTTTTTGCTCTCTTTTGCATCTCCTTTGACCACTCGCCTCTAATTTGGTTGGCCCCCGTGGCGTCCTGAACCAAAGAAGGTGTTTTTTGTGACAGCTGTGCTGCTGCTGTCCCTTGGCTCCATGGCCAAACACTTGGCTGCACTTTTGCCTCAATAAGAAGCCATAAATGAACTAATTTGCATCTCACATCAATTATATTATTTGGAATAATGAAATGTCTGAGTGCTTTCATTCCTAAATCAAACCGTGCTCCTCCAGGTGTGAGAGAGATTGTGCTGCATGTTAAAAATGTTGGCCATGCCCCACTCCTGAGTTCTGCCATTTGGGAAATTAAACCTGAGAGCCCTCAAACTTCCAACAGAGACTCACTGGTGCTTTTGACTGCCGGTCCCATCATGTCCGCTTTGTCAAGCTTCAGACTTGCTAATCAAGGCAATGGCTTTTCTTTCCTTTGGCTGAATTTTATTTACTGTCCTGACATGTAAAATTCATCTCGTGCCCTGATGCACCTCTACTTTTGCACAAGGAGTCCAGAAGCCAATGTTTGTGCCATTTCAGAATAGCAGGCCTTTGCCTGTGTAATTCTTGGCTTCAGTTTGCACTGTGAGAATCCAAGGAGAATATTGCTTGTTAAACCTCACCCTCATCAATAATTACATTATTTTAGTCTCCATGCTGATGTTATAGATTTGAAGAGTTTTAGGAATAAATTCCAAATTTCAAACTATCAGAGAACTACTTAAACATTCTTTCCTAGTTTGGATTTGTTTGAACTCGTCTTCCCTTTCTTCATCCATATGTTAGATGCTCCTCGTTCCCTCCCAACCGTCCAAATTATTCAGGCATAAGAATTGAATACCATTATGGCTCAGCTACAAGAGTTTTACATTAGCCAAAATATGAAAAGCAGATTTATAGCAGTTCCTATAAAGCCAGAGATGGTAAATTGTATTGACGCGTTGTGTTTACGGAAATCTTTCTTTACCACTGTCCATTTGTGCAATGTAAACTGATTCCTTTGCTCCCCTCTCATGAGAGCATGTTCCATTCAGGGAAATACATTAAAGTTTCAATTATTCAGCATGCTTTGCTTTGAATGCTCTGAAATCAAATTCAGATCTGGCAAATAAATCCTTCCTTATGTATTAACAATGGAATAAATACGAGTGTTTTGCCAACAGAAATTATTCTTCATCTGGATTTTTCTGTTTGTTCAGCTTTGACTTGTTGAAGGAAAGCGGGACTCTGAGTTTTCACTGCATCCCAGCTTCTGTTTGGGTGTGACTCTTCATGCTGACCTCGGGAAGATTTTTTGCCTCAACGTTCTTCATCCTCTCATTTCTTAACAATGTGTGTTTTTGTGAAGGACTTGTTGACGGGGGAGAATAATACACAAGATTCGTGGCATGAACTTTACAGTGGGCTCAACAGCACTCTTCAAAGCAATGGGAAAAAATTCTGAAGGCAGCTTTGCCTGGAGATAACTTTCTTTGTTGTCCGAATAAGTGCCCACAAAATTGAGTAGATGTGACACTCATGATATGGTCAAAGGTTGGATTTGATGATCTCAGAGGTTTTTCCAAACCTTCATGATTCTTTAAGCAGTTTCTTCTCTAGAAACGTCACATATTACAGAAATTATATTAAATGAGTAACATCCCCAGAACTCCTCGTGGTAGCATCACATCTGTGATGGGTTTCTCAATAAAATGGACTGGTTTTATAGGAGAAGGTGCTGCAGAGCAAAAGGCAGGGCAGAGCAAGGGGTGAGGTCTCCTGAGCTGCTGGACCAGTCTGAGATGGTCCCACTGTGGCTTTGGACCTCAGCCTTCAGCTGTAGGTTCAGAGATTTCATGGGCAATTCTGGCCTTTGTGAAAATACCTCAAGTTTGGAATAGATTGAGATAGAGAAGGTTTTTCGGGAATCCTTGCAGACTTGTGACCAGGAGATATTTGACTTTTAGTCCTTGTGTTAGCAAAGCCTCATCAGAGAGCTGTGGCCTGGGAATGGGGGTGATTTGTGTCCTGCTAAATTTAATGATGAATTTTTGGGGGTTTTATTATAGGTGTGTTTATTCCATGGACAGAAGTCCTGGGATTCCTGAGATGAGGATGGTGGAGTTGGGAGTGCTCTGCATGTTGCAGAATTCGCTGTAGAGACTCTTTTCCTCCTTTTCCTCTTTTCCATCTGAACAAGATCTGCTGCCCTTGAGTCTCAAAAATTGGTATTTTCCTGTGTAGAATGAACTTCCTCTGCAGAGAAGAGGTGACACCTCTGACTCATGTGCTGTTAAACAGATTGTTTGATGTATTTACCTTCATTTGCTTGAGCCTCTTACTGTCAGCTCTTATCCTTCTCTGACCTTTGGGGAGTTGACGCAGAATTTCGAAGCTAATAATATCTGCTAAACCAGGCATCTGCTAGAAATCATATGCTGTGCTTCAAATCACTCCAGAACAGGTCAGAATTCAGCTGGAAAATTGAGGAGACTCTGTTAACTTTATGCAAGCTCTGAACTGTCTTCCTAAAAGAGTAAAATATATGTTGGTTTTATAGGAAATCTTTGTTCAATGTTTCACCTCCCTTCCAGGATCAGAGTAAGAGCTTGTTCTACTTTGTAATTCCATAATAATCCATGGATTTTCAGTCAGTTAAATGAATCCAGGTTGTGGAAAAGGCTGGTGGTGTCTCAAGAGTGTGGGAGTCATTGGAAGAAAATGAATGGGAGGAAATTTGGGGTAGGATTGGATTGTTTGAGGTTTGGTGTGATAACCCTCGTTCTTTTTTGTCTGCAGTAAAAATGACTTGGGATAAACATTTTGGTTTGATTCCATGTGTCCATTTCATCTGGAATGGATTTTATTCCCTTTACCACTGATGGTAAATCTGCTGGATATTCAGGATGTGATTCTGCACCTCTTTTCATTGCCATGCAAAACCTCCCTGCAAGGATGAGTTTGTGGAGGAAACAGAACCTTACAGTCTCTCTCCTCATAAATGTTCCTTTAATGTAATAAAATCCCGGATTGGTTTGGGTTGGAAGGGACCTTAAATCCCATCCCATCCCAACCCCTGCCATGGGCAGGGACACTTCTCACTATCCCAGGCTGGTCCAAGCCCCTTCCAACCTGGCCTTGGACACTGCCAGGGATCCAGGGGCAGCCCCAGCTGCTCTGGGCACCCTGTGCCAGGGCCTCCCCACCCTCATAGGGAACAATTCCTTCCCAATATCCCACCTATCCCTGCCCTCTGGCACTGGGAGCCATTCCCCCTTGTCAGCAGTCCCTCCCTGCCTCTTTGTTTCACTTTGCTGGCAGTGGCTGTGCCAGCTGCATTCAGCCCTGCTCCTCCTGTTCCTCAGGACACATTTATGCTTTTTAATTGTAATTTTTTTGGTGCTTTCTATTTTTTAAGCAGCAAGTTGGAGTTGGCAGAGGGAGGTGGGGAGCTGAATATGAACCACATTAAAGCAGAGTCCTTCCCAGAAGAGTGAATGGATTCCAGCATTATCATTTCCAGTCAGAGCAATCCCCTGAGCACAGTGGGGACAGTGAGGAGAGGGATGGGAAATAACAGGAGAGTTGTTGAATGCAATAACAAATGAGGGATGAGGAGATACAGCTGGTAATGGACCTAAGTCACAGGAGATGGAGATGAGCAGGACAGCCCAGGACACCAATTTATTTGTGGTTGTCACTGGTGTGTGTCCATCCCGTGGATTAATGGTTGGGATTGTCCCCAAGCACCGGGGCTGGAGGGGGGTGAGAATTACTGCTTCCAGGGGAAAAACTGCCAGCCAGAAGTGTGAAAAATTACTCTGTGGGATTAAGGACAGCCCAACAGCTTTTCCCTGGCTTTAGTGCTACTGCTGAAGAGAGGCTTTTTCCTCTTTTGTTTAATTCTTTCTGACGAGTTAGATTCAGCAGTGGCCTTTGGATGTGTTCGCTGTGGGGTTCTGGGATTGTGTTTTGGGTTTATCTTGATTACTGCACATCCCTTGAGTCATTTCTGTGTCTTGTTGACTCCAGTCGTGCCTCTGCTGTGTGTTGGGAAGTTCCTTTTTATCTCTTGGCCAATGTTATTGCTCTGTCTTTATAAAACATTAGCAAAGAGAAGAATTTAAGGGACAGGGCTGCTTTACCACTGTGCTGTCCCCATCTCTGTTGCCCTGTAGGGAAGAATTTTGCCTTATTTTGGGATGGTTGGCTCAGTTAAGGAAAGGATTTGGTTCCAGTTCCCATTTTTGTACAGATTTCATGTTCCATTTCCAGCTGAACATCTGGGCTACATCAAGGAAAGTAAGACACGAGCTCCTCTGGGAGCTTGGCCTGAGCACGACATTGCTCAGCTCCCTCTTCCTTCCAAAGAAATTCCATTACCCCATTTCAAAGGGTGCTGTGGGAATAAACACACGGAAAGCTTCGGGATGCTCTGGTGCTGCAGCAGCCTGAGCAGTGCAGGAGAACAGAGCTGGCCTTTAGGTGTTTGTGTCTCAGCTTGTGTCCTCGAGCAGATCCCTCATAATGAGGAATTCCCATCGCTCTTGTCTTTGTGAACAGGAATTTTTTTTCCTTTTTCATCTTTCCTTTTCCTTTTTCATGTCTTTCCTTTTACTTTCCCACTGTCACTTGTTAATTCCCATTGCCACCATGCCTTGTTAAATCTACTGGGGAATTCTTGTTTTTTTTTTTTTTTTTTTTTTTTTTTTTTAGTACTTACTGACCAATACACTGTTTATTGGGTCATTTGATCACTGTCCATTCTTTGATTGATGCTGATTCTTTGATCATTTGATGTCTTCTACATTCAAGGGTATTAAAATTTACAAAATCAGCATGCTGAGCTTCAGACTCTGTCACAGTTTGGTTTCTGACCCTATTAACTCCTTGGATACTCTTGCTGGACTCTTCTACCTTGACAATCATTAATTAACTCTCTTGGTCATTAACAGCCCTCTCTTGGTAAAATATTTTCAAAATGCTCCAGCTGGACTAAAATTTTTCCCCATGAGAGGCTTAGGAGTTGTGTCCTCCTCTCCTTTGTAGAGAGGAGGACACAACTGATTATAGTGAGCAGAGGAGAGTTTGAGTAAATCCCCAGTTTAAATAATCTCCAGCTTGATACTGGAAGAGTTAAGGAGGCAGATAACATAGTAGAAATAAAGTAACAATAAAGTAAAAATAGTAAAATAGGAAACACAATTGAAGCTTGGTTACAACTTCAAAACAGTTACCAATTTTTAATTCAAAACATTTATTTTCCATTAGCTTTTTTTTTTCCCTTCAGTTTCTGCAGCTTTAAAACATCTCCAGCTTGCTATAACCTTGTTTTTTGTTTTTTTTTTTTAAGATATCATTTTAATTACTTTTGATAAGGAAGAAATCCTCAGGCTCAGTACTAAAACCTAATTCATCCTTTAGTGAAAAACCTGATCATTCATTGCCAGCTCCAATCACCTGCAGAATTTTGGGGGCAGCTGACCCCAAGCAGTCCAGCCTGGAGTCCCCAGTCCTGCTCCAGCAGCGCTGTGGGAAAAGGAGATGGTTTTCCTTGTAAAACCCAATGGGTGAAGGAGGTTTAGTCCAGACTAAACCACATTTCTTTGCGCATTCAGGGAGTCTGGCAGTGTCACAGCAAGCCCAGAGTCCTGTGGCTCTTCAATGTCTCTCTCAGTGAATAATAAAACATCATTTCAGTTTCCTTCATGCCCTAAACTGCACAGGAGCCTCTCTCACAGAGCTATTGGGGGAATTTGCCAAAAGCTCCACAGCCATTACAAGAAGAAAATCTCAAAGTGTGTGTCATATTTGTAGATGAATTTTATTTTGTTCAAATATAGGACAACTCTTTCCAAATATTGTCTGTAGGTTACAGGCTGCTCCCACTTCAATATTGCCACGTCTGTGAATTGCACCTTGTGTTTCTTTCTAGTCCATTCACTGCTGTGGGCACTGAGATTGATGCATTTCCTTTATTTTTATTTTTTTTTATTAAGCCTGTAATATGTTGGCCTTCCTCAGGTTCTCATTCTGACGACCTGATATTTGTCCTTTTGTTTCTGGGGTGTCCCAAATTGCTCACAGCCATAGGGGTACCACTTTGCTTTCCCTTCTCCCCTGTATTTATTCCTTCTTTAGAGCACTGTTTTTGATGCTCACAGGTTTTAGTGTTACATTTTTGCTGGCAACTCCCAAATCTATTTTTCTATCAGTACCCACTGACCCTGATCTGGCTCTCCCTTTGCTGTGCCTGATTGGCTTGATGGCATTCCAGGTTGGAATGGATGGCATCAAACTTTCTCAAGTTGAGTTGTAGCTTGAGGAGCTGTCTCAGTACTACTTTTATATCTGTATTTCTTATTTTCCTTTGACTCTGGTGGATTCAGCAAAATCTCTCCTGATTTACTCTAAGATCTGTAACTAATATAATTAAATTATTGGTGTTACATCATGGAGGCCTTAATAGGAATTCCGTGTTTAGTAAACTTATCATTCTCATAATCAAATTAATGAATTTAGGCAACTGGAATTTATTCAGTGGGTAAGGATGTTGACCTGTTAAAAATGTTTGTCTGTTTTGAAGGGCAGTTCAATACAGAACTTTAATGATAAAATTCAGGGAATCTTTATGGGCATGTAAACCAAGCCCCCAAATTTGCCTGCCCAGCAGGTTCTGTGTGTGCCACATCCTCCTGGGCAGCTGGGACCCAAAAGAGAAGTGGCACCTGCAGAGCCCCCCAGAAATTCCTGTAAATCCAGGAAACACCTGAGCTGCCAGCAGAGAACATCTCGGGAGAGCTCGTTTGGACTTGTATTGCTGGAATACAAAGCACTGACCAACATGCTCAGGACCCATAAAAATTGGTGGAAATTTTTGTCCTGAAGGATTGGCTCTAAGGATGGATGCTTTAGGGAACGATGAGGGGTCTGCCTCTGGGGGAATTCGTGCACAGTCATTTAGAAAGAGTGAGAAGTCTGGTGAATGTTCCTTTCTAAGCTATTTTTCTGTTAAAAACTCCACGGATTTAATTTGCAATGCTGAGGCGATTAAAGCTAAGTTCTATTTTATGATCTCCTGTGTGGTTAAAACAATAATTTTCTTTACATTTTCACCTTTGCTTCAGTCTTTACCCTTATCTTCTCCTCTGCTGCTCTCTCCCCTCTCTCTCAAGCCTGTAACAGAACTCCTTATCTCATCACCCCCTATCTCTGCTGCCTTCTCTGAAAAGAAAAGGTTGATCCAATGTTTATACCCTTTGCTTCCATAGTAATTTGCTCCTTCTGGGGCTTCTCTCTGGCTTCCCAAGTCTGGGTTTAACATCCAGCTTCTTTTGAAACACTTCTCTGTTCCTTAGACTTCCGTTGTACTTCTGAACATCCAAGTTCAGGACTCATCCAGGCTTTAAGATATTTGAACACAATTTGCAGAGCAGCTTCAAATCAATCCCCTGTTGGAAAACCAGTATAAGCCCAGTCCGGGAAGTCTTATTATTCAAAGAATTATGTTTAAAATTAAGAGTTTAGTGGCAAAAGGAGTCAGGCTCCAGAGGCAGGAGTTAAAGGTCGTTTAATCCTGTTATTCTGTGGAGGCCTGGAGGGCAGATCTTGAGCCCTGCAAGAACTGACCTTGTTATCCACCTGAAAACCTGGAGAGGTGACATGCAGGCAGAAGGCTGCAAGGCAGAGGGAAACCTCTTCATACCTGGAAATAGCCACAGAAAAGCTTTTCTATCACCAGTGAATGTCACTGCTTGGGAGCTGTTCCTGCAGGGACAAAGGGAGAGTGACTTTTGACACGGGAGGGTAGCGAAAGGGGGAATGGTGTTTAAGTAAAACAGGAGAGATTTAGATGGGATATTGGGAAGGAATTGTTCCCTGGGAGGGTGGGCAGGCCCTGGCACAGGGTGCCCAGAGCAGCTGGGGCTGCCCCTGGCTCCCTGGGAGGGTCCAACGCCACGCAGGGAC
>NW_008238325.1:1347943-1356870 GCF_000691975.1 Corvus brachyrhynchos | reverse complement strand
TGTGGAGCAGCCTGGGACAGTGGAAGGTGTCCCTGCCCATGGCAGGGGTCAGATGGGATGGGCTTTAAGGTCCCTTCCAACCCAAACCAATCTGGTATTCCATGATTTCTATGATCCAGCTTTCATCCTTTAGGACTGGATGTTGACCACCCCTCCAAATGTAGAACAGTGAAGCCAGTTCTGGTTGCTTTGGGCAGCTGTAGGGTTGGAAATCTCCCCAAACGGTAACAAAATTTGTTCCCTTTTCTTGGTACCAATTAATTCACCAGTGTGCTTAACACTTGCCTTTCTCTGAGATAAGTTAACCCCCTCAATCTGAACTTCTCATTAATTTACTCCTCGTGATTCCCAGGAACGATAGCGACACACGGAACATTTGGCTGCTGAGCAGACTCCAAACCGCGCGCGTGGTCATTGTTTGTAAGTCCGTGGAATTTGATTAAGCTGCGTTTAAGCACCTTAGAAAACAATGGCTGAAAATGATCTAAATAAAATATTTGCAAATGGGCACATAAATCTGCAGGGCTGGTTTGGAGCTGGGCTCTTTGCAATGCTGGGCTCATCTCTGTGCACTGGCAGCTTCCAGCACAGCCCGCCTCTGGTAATTGCATTTTGCCTTAACAAACACAAATGGGACGGATGCTTATTTTTAATTATGGTAATGCTTCCTTTTTTGATGCATCTCACTAATAATGTGCATGGAGGGATGCTTGGTTTTTTATATTCCAGGGAGAAGGGAAAAGTCTCCATGTTCAGAGTTAGGGAGGGTTAGAAGAAGGAGCAAATTTTTGTCCTTTTAGTGTGAAATTTAGGGCACGCTTCAAACCCGTTTTGTCCTCATGAGACTTCTCCAAGGGAATGGAATTTGTTGTATGTCAAAGGGATGGTTTATGTTTAATCAGCAGTTTTCACTCTAGGTTTTGTTCAGATATGCCACTGTTGTGTGTGGAAATATGGGATTTCAGAGTGTGACAGGACACAGGGAATGGCTTCCCAGTGCCAGAGGGCAGGGCTGGATGGGATATTGGGAAGGAATTGGTCCCTGGGAGGGTGGGGAGGGGCTGGGATGGAATTCCCAGAGCAGCTGTGGCTGCCCCTGGATCCCTGGCAGTGTCCAAGGCCAGGCTGGATGGGGTTTGGAGCAGCCTGGGACAGTGGAAGGTGTCCCTGGGGGTGGAACTGGATGGGCTTTAAGGTCCCTTCCAACCCAAACCCTTTTGAGATTCCATGATTTTAAGTAAAGGCCTGGATCTAACCAAAAATCCCTATTTTCCCTCTCCATTTTTCTTTGTCTCACACATTTTTCAAGCCATGGGAGTTAAGGTTAGTCACACTGTTAGTAATAGGGCTTTTGACAGTTTTTAAAATGCTTACCTAAAAAAAACCCAAAAGCCAAACCCAGCAGAGGAGGATAATGCCAGGGATTTATCAATGTAAATTGGCTTTCTGGCTTCAAATTAACTTTTCAGAAATGTCACAAGACAGTCACAAGTGAAAAGCAGTTCTGTCCCAATTAGACAGAATTTTCTCCTGGTTGTTACATTTTAGGAAAAAAAAATTAAAGAAAGACATTTAAACCCCTTATTTTAAGACACAAATTGAGAAAAATCAGTCTTTCAAAATCATTCATAACCCTTTCCACTGAAAAGAAATGAGAGCACAACCTTCCTCCTGGAGAGTTTGGAAGTGTCACTTTGAACTTGATTTGCCACCATGGAAATCTCTATTGACCAGTTCAAGCTGAGGACTTGGAAGGAATGCTGGGATCTCCATCCTGGCCTATTTTTTTCCTCTGCTAAGTTTATTTCTAGCTGCAGTTGAATTTTGCTGTTGTGTGTCTGTAGACTTTTATTATTATTATTTCCGGTGTGAAAATCCCTAAGAGGTAGGACAATGAAATGTGTAAGAAAAAGAGGAAAAGCAATGATTCCCAGTGATTTCCAGATGATTTTCCAGTGCAACTGATAGTAATATTTGGGACAAGTAGGAAGTTACTCCTAGGTGCATCTGCCATGGTTTGCTCTTTGTTATTAGCACGTGGCACTCTTTGTATTCTTTTGGGATTTGTGGGTATTAGCAACTGAGAAGAGTGGTAGGATGAAGGGTCTGTTCTCTGTGTTGTATAAAAATCCTTGGAAATGCATCAGAGGAATTTCTGCAATTCCATCAAACTCCAGGGAGTTCTTTGCTCCTGCACCACAGAGTGCAAAACTGGGGCTGATAAGAAATTGGGTGAAAATATTTTGTCAAGTAGCCATGGATGCTCCTTGGTTGATTATATATGCTATTCAATAATTTAAAAAATGTATTCACAGGGGGAAAAATGGGCTAACAATGGTGCTATTCCTAAATTTTAATGGGATTCCTCAGGGGCACAGCAATGCAGAGTGGTTTATCTCATTAGACCTGGGTTTATATCAGCAGCAGTTCGGATTAAACCGGAGTGCTCCCTGAATCAGGAGACCTGGCTTCAGCAAATGCTGAATTTAAAAGAAGTGTTCTTACATTGGTTATTTTTCCTGGATAGGGTAAAAGTTAGTTTCAATTAAGAAAAGGGTTTTCCCCCTCCTTTCACCCTATAGATTAGGAAGGGCCTAATCCTGGAGTCTCTGGGAAGCTGGGAAGGGCCTCAGGCCACTTTTTGGGCAGCAGTGCCAGGTAGAATTCCCCAAATGCCAGAACATCTTTTTGATTTATCCCATGTTAGTGGGAAAAAGGGAAATATTGCCTGCTAATGCTTGTCACTCACCTGCCACATCCTTGTCTTGCTTCCAGCACTGCTGATCTCTTCTGTCCCTCACATCCCTCCCCTCTGGATGAAGTGGTGGCCTCTGGAAAGAGCCCCTGTAATTCCATCCATGTTGGGACGCAGAGGTTAAGTGGGAATCCTTTGGCTGCCTGACAAAAGCAAATTTCTTTCCAAGAGGCACCTCTTAGCCGCACCTTGGGGAGGAGTTGTTGTTCACCTCTGTGGCTGCTGATGGGCAGTGCTTAATACAGCTGCTGGAACAAATTTGGGGTTGTTTTTTCCTTCCACAGAGGGAATTTTCATCTTTCCACAGCCCAGAGCACGGTGGCAGCACACGGTGAACTCACACAACCCCCTGGCCCTGTCTGCTGGCATTTCAGTTCCGACAAAAACGCTCCAATGTGCCCACACCGGGAGTGAACACAGAGAAAAGAACGTGTTTACCCTTTTAGTGTGTTTTATCGGCTCTATTGATTTCTGGATGTAACGTCTCCGAGATCTCTCTGTTACAGAGCAGAGCAGCCTCACGTGTTCCAGAGGCTTTTCCCATGTGCCCCACTGGGAAAAATCCTGGAGCCTGGGAGGGCCAAACCCTGATTTCAGGCACTCTGTAGAGAGTCGGGAATACTCAGCTGGGAATACTCACTGAGCACTTTTAACTGGGTTTCTGCCAGTGTTTTAAGGATGACAGATAAACTCCTGCCATTACTGTGAAAAACACTATCATAACTCTCGGTGTTGTGTGTCCTCAGGGAAAACACTTGGAAATGTGGTTATTCCTGCCCCTTCCAAGGGCTTGGAGCAACCTGGGATAGTGGAAAGTGTCCCTCCCATGGCAGGGATTTGGAAAAGATCAACTTTAAGGTCCCTTCCAACCCGAACCATCCCGTGGCATTGGGTGTGTGCATTGCTTGTTTACCACTAATTGTGTATAAAATGGTGATCCTGATGTTGTTTAAATACCAAATTATAAAAGATGGAAAACCTAAAAAGATTTTCACCAAATGACCAATGAGATGGATCAGCTATGGATGTTGTAATAGTATTTTTAGCTTTTGTAACATTTTCCTTCCAAGAAACTCACCCTGGGTACAGCACAGTTTGTCAAATGTCTCTTACAGGAATGAAAGGATATCAGGAGTATTGAAAAATCTCTATGAATTATCAAATAATAGCTCTCATCATCAGAAGCAGCTTCCTTGGAGGTAGAAAGAAATCATTTTGGAGGGGAAAAAAGCAGGTGTTTTGTCGCATGACAGGAAACTCAAGGGAACTCAGACTTCTGTTAATAAATATTTCTGAGTCCTGGTAATGAAGCTGAGAAGTTCACTTTTGAGCCAAAGATTGCATTTAATCCATATTTCTTCAAACACCCTCCTTTATTACAAATATCTACTCCTGGATCCTGTGCCCACAAGAAAAAAATTCTTCAAATTCTCTGCCATAACTTCATGCTGCTCTCTTTTTCTTTATTGTTAAAGATTTGCAGTAGCAAAATGTTAAGATCCAAGTTTTATAAACACAAGGATTGGAGGGATGGCTTTTGGGGATTTTTTTTTTCCAAAGGTCTCTTTAGGTTTCTGCTTTTTGGCACAATGAGATCACCAAACCAACTTTCAAAATCCTGGAGAAATTTGCTGATTGATTTCCAACATCCAGGCCCAGGTGACTTTCAGGGTTTGTGATTCTAATGGCAGCATTTGTAATTTAGCACCTTCCGTGGCAAAAAGACAGCACTAAGTTAAGTATATTTAAAATGTAGAATTGCAAATGGTTAAATAGATTTAAAATTCAGAGATTTTGGAGTCTTTTGAATTTCTGTCTACAATGGATCTTTTAAGGGACTGTTATCATAACTGTTGGGAACTCTCACTTCAGGAGTAGGAGTCTGATATTTCCATTTTATGCAACTTCTGGTTTTTTTTTGCTTTGGTGGCTCAGGATCAGGCTCTGAGATGGGAGATAGGAGCCCTGTGATAGTGGGTTATTTTTGTCAATAGCAATCCTGGGTAATGAGATGTATCTCTTTCTTTCATTTGAATTTTAGAAGACGTTTCAAGTTATTTTTAAAACTTTTATCACGACTGTCTGAAAGGAAAGATAAGACAGAAAGGATGTGACACTTTTGGAAACTCTGCTTTGGAGATGGATGAGATAAAGGGTCTGAGTGCAAGTGGGAGAATGAGTCAATGTCATGCCAGGAATGGATTTAATAAATATAAATATGCAGGTAATTAGACTATTAGTGACTTCAGCAATTCTTGCTGCAATCTGAGAAAAATATGTATTTCTTTCATGCTCCATTTCAGTTCTGCCACCTAATGGCTTCCCTGGAACAAAAAAACTGGGAGAGAAGGGATCATTCACTGTTTGCTTCCATTGAGGAGACGTGCTTGGTGTCAGATGGTTCTGCTGGCATCCTCCTGGGCTTTGGGGAAAAAACAGTTTTCCCTGTAAATGCTCAGCTGGGAATACTCACTGAGCACTTTTAACTGGGTTTTTGTCAGTGTTTTAAGGATGACAGAGAAACTGTTGCCTTTAGTGTGAGAACAATCTATGTCACAGGGAGTTTGCTTCAATTTTCGCTCAAATTTCTGCTAAAAAAAAAATCTGTGTGCTCCAGTGGGGTCATTGGGGCTGTTGGTGGCTGCTGGCCAAGAGGACACTTTTATGCAGCAGCTGTGGAAAACATGGAGAGAGGGGTAATCGCTGATTTTGTTGAGAGGAGACAGTGTTTGCAAGGAGAGGGGATGGAGAGATTGCCAGCACTGTGGTCTGTGCACATATAAACAAAAATACCCCCATGGAAGGCAGTATAGAACCCACCTGGGCTGTGTCACAATGCAAACCTCTGCTTGTTCCTCTGCCTGATTGTCAGGGAAGGTTTGGATCTCAGGGAAAGGCCCTTCCCCCAGAGGGTGGTGGGCACTGAACAGGCTCCCCAGTCCCAGAGCTCCAGGAGCATTTAGGCACCGCTCCCAGGGGTGCCCAGAGTGGGATTGTTGGGGGGTCTGTGCAGGGCCAGGGGCTGGGATGATCCCTGTGTGTCCCTTCCTGCTCAGGATATTCCATGATTTTAACAGACAACAACAAAACTGATTTATTCATGCATTAAGCTGCACCAGAGGTCAGTTTAATTAAAACATGAGACTACAGAATGCTGTTCCTACCCCAGCCTTGCTCTGGGCTCCCTCCTGCCCAGGTCTGACCAGCAGCTGGATTCATCTCCGTGGGCCAGTTTGTGCAAGGAAGGCTCCAGCTGGTTATTAATAACCCCAGACCTGCCAGACATTAAGCCCACACGCAGTAATGAGCACACCCTCCCCAGCAGACTCTCTTGCACAAAAAAAACCCCCAAACCCCTCCATATATTAAATATACACTCGAGAAACACGACCTAGCAGCGCTCTGGTTGCAGGCATATGCTGCTGAGAGTATGCAGCAATTTCAGCCTCAATCATATGTTCTCCAAGGAAACCCACTGATACTTAATTACAGGAAGATTACAAACGATAATGACAACATAATGAATTACAGAACCTTTATGACTTATTAGCACAGCTCCCTGCTATGCATCAGGACACTTGGATGGGATGTCAGGAGAGCTTCCAGTGGCATTTGCTCGTGGCTTCCATGGGAGGCCATGGGGAATTACAAACTGGGTACTTCTGGTTTCATGAGGATGGCACAAGTTCTTGTGCCTGCTATGGTTTTTATAAAGTTGGAGCCAAAAAGATCCTAATTACGGTATTTCCCAAGCCTTTGCCATCTCTGTTGGTACCATGGTGTCCTACGTCGTGTCTGCTTTTCCAATTATTACATTTCCATGATCCCACATTTTCCTTTTAGCCCTCATTTGTTCAGCTGTCTTTCCTGCTGTACCCTACAGGTTAAGAACACGCAAATAAAATTGCAAAGGAAAGGAATTATGGAGATTGATACAGCCAAGATCACGCTTCCTATCATTGCGCCTCCTTCTGTAACCATTCATTGGGTTTCAGACATGGACAACACCACGATGTAAGAATTGTACATAAAATGTAGATAAAAATCTCAGTGTCCTCTATACAGTCACAAAAGTAGTGTTGATTTTGATGAAATCATGTTTAACCCCTGACATGCTCCTTGCTCAGGCAGAACTCTGCAATTTTGCAATTATCTTCTACAGATAGCCCTGAATTCATTGCTGACTGGAAATTTGGGTTTCAGTTTGAACAGCTTAGCCAGGATTTCCTTAAGCCTTGCTAATCTTTATTCTCTTCTTCTGTATAACTCAGCAATATTGCAGAATTAGATACTGTGGTTTTCAAAAAATGGAATTTGTTTCAGCCAAAAAAAGGCAGAGGTGAGGTTTGAAAGAAAAGGAAAAGCCTTTGCCTAAAAGGCACACCAGTGACCAAGGAATTTATAAAGAATTTTCCTTCCAGTGGTGTATTATGGCTAAGCAGACAAGAAATGTAATGAAAACACACAGTAAATTAAAAGAAATCCTGTCTTTTTTTTGCCCCGTTGAAAGTCGATGTAAACCCAATGTGTTTTACCCACAGAAGAAAAAGTTGTTTGTCACTGGTGTCAAATGTGAGACCTTGGGGCATTTTAAGAGAGGTGAGACCAAAAAATTTCATGAAACCAGTACATTGAGCAAAATATCAAATATCTGTGTGTGGCTCTGTAGAGCTGTTGGCAATGCTTTTCTTTCCATGGAAACAAACCCTTTTATTTTTTTTTATATCAAAATTGAACCCTGAAGTCCCCTTTTCAATGAAATGTCACTCTCCTCGTGTGGAAAGCAAACCTTTGCAGGAGAACAATGTCCTGTGATTCCTCCTTCTCCCTGATTTCTCTTAGGAGTAGGAGGAAAATCTTTGCCCAAGCCTGTTTTTAAGTTTAGTTTTGCCACTTGACTCTTGGGAAGTACTTGGCAGGTACTTGTTTATCATTATTCTTCCCTGATAGCCGGGAGCTTCTCCTGGGTTGGAGGGCTTGTCCATGTCTTCCTAAATCCAGAGTGACTTGCACAGTTCCCATGGCTGGGAACCATGTCTTTTGTAGTAATTATTAATTCCTACTTGAATTCTATTGTGATTCAATGGGAATTAAGGAGCTGGCCCAGGATCTGGAGATAACCTGCAGTGGAACGAACTGCGGGGTTGGCACCAAAGAGAGCAAAGAGAGATCTGATTTAGATAAAGGGATGGTCACAGGCTTATTCTGGGGACATGAAAAAAAAAATCTTCAGAAATCTGTTCCAGATTCTTAACCACACTGAATTTCCAGCTAGAAGAACATCTGTGTGCTCCTCCAGAGCCCCTTGGAGCCATCAGTGGGATAATTGTATATACTGCCAGTAGTGACTCCTTAAAATACCTTTGACTTTTCTTGAAAGAAATAGAAATCTAGTTTAGAGAATGGTGTTTCCAACATCTTTTGTGTAGCTTTCAGATCAAATATTCAAACAAAAAATAATTTGGGAATTTGAGACAGGTTTAAGATCAGTTTGTCATCCCGGGGTGGTTAGAACCGTGCATCCAAGTGTTGGGCTGTGTATGTAAAAGGAAGGAAGAAATGAAGCCAGTTTCCTCATGGCCAATGAGCTGAAATATTTTGTTCTGAGCAGTTTTTTCTGGTGTAAAAATGTCAAAACTATAACTCTTAAAATTTGTGTCTTCCCTTATCCATCTACCCTAAGAGTCCTGTGGCCTTTTCCCCTCCACAACAGTCTTCCAACAAATGGTCACAAAGCTATGGAGAAGGTTTGCTTGGTTTTGCAGAAAATCTCCAAGGGACAATTGTCCAGCTGGTTACTCTGGACACTGGAAATTCTTGGCATAAAGTTAATAAATTTGAAAGGTTTGAGAGAGAATTCAAGGAGGGTTTCGAAGATGGTCTTGAAGGGCCTTGAGGGGAAGAAGGATGAGGAGAGGCTGAGGGTGCTTGGAGTGTTCAGCCTGGAGAGGAGGAGACTGAGGGGAGACTCATCCCAGTCTGCAGCTTCCTCCTGAGGGGAAGAGGGGCGACAGACACCGATTTCTCTCTGGTGAGCAGTGACAGGACCCAGGGAACGGCTGGAGCTGTTCGAGGAGAGGTTTAGGTTGGATATCAGGGAAAGGTTCTTCTCCCAGAGGGTGCTGGGTACTGCCCAGGCTCCCCAGGGAATGGGCACGGCCCCGAGGCTGCC
>NW_008238325.1:1324097-1347932 GCF_000691975.1 Corvus brachyrhynchos | reverse complement strand
AGCACTGGGACAGCGCTGCCAGGGATGTGCAGGGTGGGGTTGTTGGGGGGTCTGGGCAGGGCCAGGAGCTGCACTGGATGATCCTTGTGAGTCCCTTCAGGATAGTCTGTGATTGAATTATGTTGTTTTCACTTGTGACCACCAAAGCTCAAATATTGTTCTTCTCTCACCTTTGTGTTGCTCTGTGACTGTTAACCAGAGAGGGAGGATGGGGACAATGAGCCACAGATGGTGAATCCTTATATTTTCCTGATGTAAACTTCATTCATGTTATGTGGGATCCAGAGTCCTTCCCTTTGAGAGGAGGCTCTGGGTGAAGCTGTTACTGTTGAAAGAATAAAAAGTGCAATTAAAATACCCATGTTGTGACGGAAAAAATCATTCCTTGAGATAAACTGTGCCAAGAAATCAGCTCATCCCCTGAAGGGAGCTTGAAAACAAGTGAAATAACTCGGTGCTGAGCCTGGCTTCTCCAATTTACATCCCAGTGTGCTGCAAGCACAGTCATTAAAGCGGGCAAGGCACAGATTTTATTCACAGGCAGGGGAACTCTCAGCCAGCTCCAAATGATGAGAGACAACGGGAACCTCCCAAGTTTTGTGCATCTGGAGAAAGTGCTGGAGCTTCAGCTGGTGGCATCCCCCAGGAAAGGACAGGGAATGAAACTTACAGGACAGATGGATCTGGAGCAGTTTGGGAAGCCAGCAGGAAAATCCAATTAGAATTTGCCAAAGGTTGCAGGTGGGAAAGGGTCTCAAGGTGCTTGAAATACCCAGAGTAAACTCCGGGGGTGCAAAGCTCCCTTCTGTGCATGAAAAGTGCCTTTGTCACGAGAGCTGTATGCTTTCCATGCATTTGAGTGTGAAAGACTGCAATGAATCATCCTCCAAGAATATGCAGAGTTAGAAGAGTTAAATCTAGTACAGTATTGAAGAAATTTGAAATTCTACACTTAGGAATTCAAGGCAGTAGGATTCTGGATTAATCAATGAATTCCTGACAACGAATTTCCATCATTTGAACTGTGATCATCCTTTTTTTTAGCCTCAGATTCCTACAGCCTTCACCAATCCATTTCAACACATGCTACATGTTAATTTTGTGGCAGAATCTGAAGACCAGGGAGGAAAAGCCAGGTTCTCTCTTTCTGTTCATCATCTTTTTCTTCTTTTTATTCTTAAGGCCTGGCCACGTTTGACAGAATTCTAAAGGAGCTGAACCTGCAGAACCACATCAAAAAAGTCCTCTTATCTTTTTAGCTTTAGAAATTATGCTTTTAAATTTTAAGACCTGGGCCATTTTCTGTGGGGAAAAGTCATCCTGAATTAATAAGAAAATGATAATTTAACTTTTTTGGGCAGATAATTCTGTAGAAGACAGTAATTATGATTTTGGTTATAGTGAGCTGTGAAATTGTGTAGGCTTCAAAGCATCCAAACCCATCAAATTTCCTTTTGAGACAGAGTGCCACAAATTCACAGACGAGCAGATTTGATCTCTTTTCTAATGTACATGAGCTATAAAAAAATTAAGCTGTCGTATTCTCCTTGCTGGATCAGAAAATAGAAATAACTGGAAGAGTGTTCTGATATTTCAGGCACTCAAAAACCAAGAATCGAATGTAAGACATTGATTTTCCCTTCCAGTAATTGTTCCAAAGAAAATGAGTTTATTCCACAAAAGAGAAAGGAATGGATGAATGTCTGCACATCAACCAAACTCTTGTTGAAATATGGGATGGTTTATATTGATAAGTAGATGAGCAGGGAAAGTTGGGAAACTTGAAGCCAGAATCAGTAATTTACTTATGAAATAATGATTAGATTTCCCAAAAGCACTCCCATAAAAGGATTTCACTGGAGTAGAATGAGAAGTTCAGGCTGGAAGTGTGCAGAGTTGGAAGTCTGGGATACCTGCAGCCAGTAAAAAAGCAGGATCAAACCTCCAGGTCTTTGTTCAGCACATTTTTAAATTTCATTTTTACATCTGTTCTGCAGCCTCTCAGGCTGCTGTCAGAGTTAAGGCAGCAATTCCAAATGGCTGGAGTGGAAAACATCATTTCTGATTCCGAGCTGGAAAATTGAACCAGCGGGTGAGCACAGGTAAGCAACTGCTTTATGGGAAGAACAAATGGTTCTGTGATTGCTGAGGTAAAAGTGCTTCTGGAAACCAGAAGTATATAAGAAAATGTATAAGAAACCAATCATGAGCCTTAGCAACTCCAGACTCATACTGCCTTTATATTGGAAAGAAGTAATTTTTAGGTGTGCTGGAAGATTTGCTGAGGTTCAATTTCCAGTTTTTATTTAGTCCTTTCATTCAGTCTATTGTGTAAAAAACCCAAAAACCCCTTTGGCATGAATTGAGTGGTTTCTCCTTTCAGTTGTTTGTTAATCATTTCATTAAACACCTCAAATATTTAGAGCCTGAAAGGACACTTATTTCTGAGTGTGCAGCTGGGTGGGATCCAGGGGAAGTTCAAATGATGCTTGAGAGATCTTCCTGAATGAGGTGATTTTCCTGGCAGGACCACACTTAGGGAGGAAATTCAATGCCATTTTGCAGGTTTTCTGATGGAACATTTCACACCTATGGCTGGGAGACGAAAGAATTATTTAGCTTATGCTTACTGGAGCTGCTGTATATCCTAAAATCAATTTAAACACGTCTCTTGATATGCTGAGGAACTAGAGAGGCTTTACGTGCATCTCAATGTTTTATTACTGCTTCAATTTGCAAGGTTAATTTGAAAAACATGCCCTCAGCCTAATAATTGAGACTTTTTTTTTATTTATGAGGGTTCTTCAGTGATTTGTTTATTAATCCAATTGCAAACAGATGGTGGTGAGTTGTCTGTTTTTTTTTTTTTTCTTTTTTTCCTGGCTGTCTTTCTCTCCCATCTGACCTCATTGAGAGGTTTCCCAGTCAGCTGAATGGGGAAAATTTGGGTTATGTTTGAGATCCGAGACAGCTCCTTGAAAGAAGGTGGTTCATATGCAAAGGCAGCATAGGAAGGTCGTGATTAACGAAAATAACACCTGAGATTTCCTTGTAGACACAGAATGGTTCACATCTGTTCCACAGCTGGGGAGAGGTTTTGTCAGAGTGAAGCTAAAAAACTAAAAGTGACCAACTGCATTTCATTCTCTTGCCACATTTTTCTGGTGTGTTGCGTGCTGCGACAGGAAATTCAATGGCAGCAGATGCACCTCCCTCGTCCCCTCCAAATATTTTGCTCACTGAACAAACTCTGATCTTTAGATATTTAAGAGGGATTTATGCTGCATGAGCTGAAGTTGCTCCTGTAATAACTTTATTTGCTGTTTTTTTGTTGGCGTTGCTTGAAGACAGATTGGATCAGAGATGTCCCATCAAGCTGATACCTGAGCAATTTTACATTATAAATGCAAAGTGCAGAAGTGCTGAAATTCATCAGTTTTTTTCGCCCTCATTAATACTGGAGGAAAAAAAACCTCTGTCATCTTTGAAAAAGTTCAATAATATTTTATCTAATGAAGAATGCTCGTGCCTCTTTTATTTCTGGAAAATTCCTTCTCCTTTAAATAGCTGGTACTTTAATTTTTTTTTTTATTTTTTAAGAACCAGGCCTTTCCATCATTCATTCTTGTTCTATTATTGTTGTTATTGTTATTATTATTATTATTATTATTATTATTATTTTAAGAACTAGGCCTTTCCATCATTCATTCTTGTTCTATTATTGTTGTTATTATTATTGTTATTATTATTATTATTATTTTAAGAACTAGGCCTTTCCATCATTCCTCCAAGCTGGTTTTTGCAAGGACACAGAGATGACAACCAGGACTGCTGAAGGGTGGCTTTGGGAAAGTTTTCTCTGGATACTTTTGCAGGGAACCCCTCTGAGCTGGGATTTTGGGCTGGTGTTGAGAGTTCCTGCTCTGACATGCAGCCGTTTGGTTTGATTTTTCTGTCTTTTGAATTTTGCAGTGACTGTGGGATATTTTATCTTCCCATAAATTAAAATTACTGCTTTCACTGAGCACCACAGGAGATTTCCAAGAAGAAAACTGCTGTGACCTCGGTGGGTTTGCAGGGAGTATTTCACCAGCCATCAGGGGTGGTTTATGATTTAATCCATTTAAAACTCTTCCTGTAAGTACTTATATTTTCCACTTGATTGTATCCACTTGATCCTCGGCAGTCCTTCAGGAGATAAAGTTATTGGACCATTATCTAGTCATGAGGCATTGATTTGTGCCATATAAAGAATGTATGGATCTCACTCTTTTAGAATGGGAAGATCTCTTTGCACTTGATCTTGTAAATGTGAGAAGATTTTTCCCTCTGTGAACTTCAGGCTGAAATGTGTCCAGATCGCAATTTTTTTTTTTTTTTTTTTTGAACAATGTGCTGCTTATAACACCCTTAGAAATGGGATTTGGATTTTCCTTTGTGACCTTTGAATGGTGATATTTACAGTCTAAAGAAGTGACGTGCCTAAAACAAGAGGAGAAGGGCTATTGATGGGATGGAATTGGATTTTATTCAGTAAGACATTGTAAAACTGGCAAAAGAGGAGTTGCCTGTGGATGTGACCAAGGGAATTGGCAACACTGGGCAAGCATTTCCAAAGGTCACTGTCTGTGGTGTCTCCTCAGCACCATCAGCTTCAGCAGGGTGAATTACAGCTGCAATTAGAGCCTGGAAAGAGTCTTAGCAATTCTGATGTCCTCCTGCTCCAGTAATTCAGCTCAGGGATAAATCCACTCACTGCACACACCACCTTCCTCAGGGCACTCCACCTCATGGGGGCAGTTACAATTAAAAGGTCCTTTTCAACTGTTTGTAGGACAAATGTAGGATATTATTGGTATGAGCTGGTGCTCAGGGATGTGATGTGAGGGTGAGGTTATGGCAGAACTCTCGTATTTTAAGCTCAGCAACTGATGGCATGACTCTGCTGAAAATTTCTCTTACGGGTCCACTTGAGTCAGAAACCAGTGCTGGTGGCTCCCCAGCCTCCCAGGGAAGGACTTATCCCAATATTCATCTAACCCTACCCTCTGGCAGTGGGAAGCTATTCCCTGTGTCCTGTCCCTCCATCCCTTGTCCCAAGTCCCTCTCCTG
Organism: Corvus brachyrhynchos; assembly: GCF_000691975.1. Classification (NCBI taxonomy): domain Eukaryota; kingdom Metazoa; phylum Chordata; class Aves; order Passeriformes; family Corvidae; genus Corvus; species Corvus brachyrhynchos. Next base: position 1,342,820 of record NW_008238325.1, on the reverse strand, counting down.
GAACCCCTTTAGGCGCTGAAAGGGCTCTGAGCTCTCCCTGGAGCCTTCTCCTCTCCAGCTGAGCACCCCCAGCTCTCCCAGCCTGGCTCCAGAGGTGCTCCAGCCTCGGAGCAGCTCTGTGGCCTCCTCTGGACTCTCTCCAGCAGATCCATGTAGGCTCTTCCTGGAAGTCCTATCTCCTAAAAAAATATCACAGTTTAAATGAATGTGGTGGAAGAAGCCATCCCTGTCCTGAGGTGCTGATGGTTGCAGGGGGCAGGATGGGAATCCGCAAGAGAATCCCCTCTTGGATGGCCAGATTTATGGGCATGGGCTCACCCTAATAAAGCAAAAGGAGGAGCAGTCAAAAACACAGATGTGTCAGGCTGAAAGGGCATCTTCAGTCCTGCTGCCTGTGGGAAAGGATTTCTGAGAAGGGCAGGAGCAGCACTGGGAGGAAAGGGCTCCCTGGGCCTCCCGAGATTGATGGGAATGCTCATCTCTGGCTTGTGACTAATTAACGTTTGCCACAAATCTTCTGATTGTCTTTGCAGGCTCTGGAGCATCCCAACTCTTCAGAGCCATTTATTCCTCTGCCTCTATCTGTGTTAATATCCAGCCAATCCATTGGCTGCTCTCTTGTAATTGCTCTGCCCGTGGCGCACGAGGCTGGAGGTTTGTTTAAGCCGTCAGGAGTGATGCTCCTGTTCATGTTTCTTCTGCTGAGATGGCACCAAGAGGCTGCAGTCAGTGCCTGAGATAATCCTGCCTGGCACTGGACACGGGCACAGATTCCAGTTAATGCACTCTGCAAGGCTGGTTTTTTGATGCTGGAATTCCTGGAAGTGTTCAAAGAGTGGGTGGAGGTGGCACTTTGTGATCTGACTTAGTAGCAGGGTATTATTCAGTCAAAGGTTGCAACTGATGATCCTGGAGGTATTTTCCAATTCCAGGATTCTTTGTTGGTTGTGTGGACCACTGGGAGGTCACCCCCAGCACACATTCCAGTTAAGGATGGAGTTACAAATGGAACATTAAACAGTCCCTGCTACAACCTTGACCCGATTTGTGCAGGTGATTATTTGTACAACTCCATCCTTCTCATCCTCCAGTTCAGTCCATGCCTTATCCTGGGAGAGTCTGTAATTCCTGCCCTCCCTGTGCCACTGCCACCCCTCACTTATTTTCAGAACTAACCTGTGGTCACTCCTGCTTTCTCTGGCTATTTTTTGCAGAGGAAGGTGGGTTTAGATGTTCAGGTGGTGTGTGAGATGGGTAATGGCTGAATTTGTCCTGTTGTGCTTCAAACACATCACAGGAATTTAAAAATATTCCCAATATTCCCCGGCATGCACATTACTCCAAATACACCCTGAAAAATTTTTCATGTTTAATGTGTTTATTATGCCCATGTAGAGGCACATCAGAAAAGTGAATCATGGTTTTAGTAAAAGGAATATTACTTTATACTCTTCCCACTTTTCCCTTATCACTGATTTTGAGGAATGTCCATTGCACAGTTCAGCTGGGATTGGGATTTACTGGGAACTGAGTCTTCATGTGCTTTGGAGCTCATTTTATTCTATTAAAGAGTGTCTCTCTGGTTCTTCAGTTCAAAATGCTCACGTAATAAGAACTATCACACAGATTTGGTCCCATAATTCCTAAAATTCATAGAATCACAGAGTACCCTGAGTGGGAAGGGACCACGGGGATCATCCAGTCCAACTCCTGGCCCTGCCCAGAACACCCCAACAGTCCCACCCTGTGCCTGGAGCATTGTCCAAATGATATTTTCTGGCTAAAATCCATCATTTTGACCCACCTGCCTCACCCAATGACTCTGTACCCTATGGATCTCGTCAGCAATGCCCACCAATCCATATCCTCCTTTCCCAAGCTGAATTTTCTGCATTCCAAAATCCTTTCTATTTCTAAATTTGCAATGAATGTTGCTGCTGTATTTTTTGGTTGTTGTTTTTCATCTGGAGTGCTTTAATTTGCTACCAGTGCAAATATGTCTCAAGCTATTGTTAAACTCCAGCTGACAGCACCTCATGCTAATGTGGCAAATAATAAGCCCACTTTGTTATCAAGCAAATAATTTAAAATACATCAAGAAGAATTCATTATAATCTGTTATAAAAGCAATAAGAAAAGAAAGACAGCTTTTCACAAGGCCATAAAACATGGCTGGTGGAGTTCACCCTACAGCACAATCAAACCAGGAGTAAATGATGCCATAAAATCAGCCTTGCCATCCTTAATTGCTTAATTAACACTGGATTTTAAGGCAGAATTTTAATATAAGGTGCTGCAGAGATTCACCTGAGATGAAATGTAGGCAAGTGAAGTAATTTTGAATGTGTTTACAGCAGACCTCATGCCAGCCTTTCCTGCAGCTGTTGTTGCAAGGATCAGCTTTGGCTTCTGATTCCAGACCTTGTAGGGCAGGACATGCCAAAATATTCTGGATTTCAGAGCTGCCACGTCCCAGGTCATTCGTCTGGAAGAGCGATAGGATCAGCATGGAGCAGCACGGATATTTTTAGAGGAATATTTATTTATTACCCCACGGTGTCACCATGGGATGGCATCCTGTGATCCAGGAACTGAGCGTTTGACACCAGAAACGGGGCCCAGATAAAAAGTGTCTTCAAATGTGGAGTGGCATGTTGTGGAGCTTGAATTAATTAAGCAATTAATTAAGTGCTATGGGGTCTTTTCCTGAAAGGAGCTCTTTGTCGCAGTGCTCTGGTTGTATTTGTAGAACAGAGGTGGACTCTCATAAGGTGAAATTTGCTTCCTAAAACCCCCTGAAAAGAAGTGGTAGGCAGGTGGGACTTGGACTTTCCTCCCAGGTAAAAAGGGGAAACGGCCTCAAGTTGCACCAGAGGAGGTTTAGATTGGGGATTAGGAGAAATTCCTTTGTCAAAAGGGTTGTCAAGCATTGGACCAGGCTGCCCAGAGAAGGTTGGAGTCACCATTCCTGGAAGTGTTCAGAAAATGTGTGGATGTGGTGTTTAGGACCATGGGTTAGTGGGGGACCTGGCATTGTTGGACTTTGATGATTTTGGAAGTCTTTTCCAACTGGAATAATTTTGTGGTCATGGCTTGGAAAGGCTGCCCAAGAAGTTATACTTCCATTTTTCATTTCTTGTGTATGGTTTGGTTGTTGTTTTTTTGGGTTCTTTGACTGGTTTTTTGGATTTTTTTGGTTGGTTTGGGCATGGTAAAGCCCAGAGACTGTGAAAAGCAGGCTCAGTCTGTATCAAACCTCTCCCATTTTACAGTGTTCCTACTCAGTGGTTTCAGTGCCTGGGTGACACAGCTGTACATCAACGTCATTAACTCGGTGCCAGTTCTGGGATAATCTATGGATTTACAGCTGACACGTTCCCAGACAGGGACTGATGGAACATGCCTTTGACTGATGGGTTACTGCTCCTTTGTCACTTGAAATTAAGCAAATCAATTAGCTCCAAGTTTTGTGTGCAGTGAAATGCAGCTGGAATGGGAGGCACATTCCCAAGCAGAGGTGTGTGGGGGCATTGCAAAAATTCAAAGTAAGCAATTTAAAGTGCAGCTCAGACATCATTTTCCAATTATGCTGTTTGCACCAGTCCTGCAATTCCTACTTTTTTGAGCCACTTATGAAATAACACTTGACTGAGGATTAAAGGATTGTTACAGAAAACAAAGCATTTTATTTATTTATTTATTTCTATATTATAATAGTAAAGTTATTACAGGCTTGTAACAATGAAATGACCCCAATTTGAGCTCTTGCTTTAGAAATTCCAGGAGATTTTTTGATGCTGATCCTAGTCCAAGTTTAAGCCATGAAATAATTGTTCAGCCTGGTGCTCTGGGAAGAGCTTCCACAGGAATTGCTAGGATGGTGGCTGCACCGTGGCCACTGAGGTGACACCTCTGCCTGTGCCCAGGGACAGTCTAGAGACTGGATGAGTTGCTTATGTGGGAAAACGAAATCCACTTTTTATTTCCCAGTTTCTGAGGCAGTTCTGCCTCAAAATAATGGATTTATAGGAGGTAACACCACAGTAGCACTTGTTTATTTATTTATATATTTATTGAGCTTTATTCTGGAACACAGAAGCTGTAGGATCAACCTTGTGGGAAGCCATGGAGTATAGGCATGTGAGCATCAGGAATTCTCTGAAAGTCCATTGCAGACATGGAAATTCCAAAAGAACAACCAAGAGCCCAAGAGGGGCATCGGTTCCAGGAAAAGCTCCCCTCACTTTCTCTCTGTCAGCCACAAAGGCTTCCTGTGGACACTTCATTGAGCCCAAAAATAAAAGTAGTCCAGTAATAAAATGTTCTTTTGCAACTTCCCAGTGCTCCCTGAAAATGAAAAATGAGGGAAAAACAAAGGTATGGAATCCTAGTTTTTCTTTTGAGTGTGTGAAACCTACAGAAAACGCAGCCTGACGCCAAAATTCTATTTCTTGCAGTTAAAAATGTCTATTCTCCTACGCTGCTCTTGGAAGCACATTCCAAAGGAGAATGTTTGGATGGAAGACTTGAAAAATAATTATTTGTTTTCCTGCAAGACACCCTGTGCAATCTAAGCAAAATAGAAATAGCACTCCTAAAATAGGAAGCATTGTTTCTATTTGTGCTGCTTCATCAACTGAACCACTTCATGATCCTGTTTCTTTATCAAGGAGACATTTAAATCGAGGAAATGATTTTTAATACTAGGGCAGAAATTAATTTCATGCATCTGCTGGCAAATGCCTATTATCAAGAACCAAGTAAACAAACATTTGCACATCTGCTCCTGCTCTGTGACAACAGGATTCAAATTAGAAAGGAAGTTGGGGTTTGCTTTTTAGCTTTCTAAAGGCTGCAGTTTGCCATTTAAAATGTGAAGTGCAATAGAAGAACAGAACATGCATTTGTAGCCAGGATGAGGGAGAAAAATATCCTTGGTGGTGATATTATGAATTTTTAGTGGAAGCTGCTGCTTTTTAGTTTAGTGTATTTTAGTTTGGTGTTTGAGCAAGTCCAAGTCCTGCACTTGAGGTTATTGGGAGAGTCTCCAAAGATGTTCCTCACCTTTCCTTTTGAATTTGGGTGGTAAAACCTGAGGCAGAAAATCACTGTCACTCAGGCTGCTCTCAGTACTGGAAATGTCCTGTTATGGGACAAGCTGTAGCCATAAACCTGGCAAATTCCTGGGGTGGGAAGGCAGAGGAGCTTCTGCTGCTGGAGCTGAGAGCAAGCCAAAAGCAGCAGGTTTGTGCTCTTCCTGCTCTGAAATTTCTTTTAGGAAATTTCTAGGTCTTTCTATGACTATTGTAGGAACCCTTTTTGTGTAATAAAGGTATTGGGTGAGTAGGAACAGCTAAAAGGTGTTGGTGCAGACTGAAATAAAAATCTCATTAGCTCTCACAGACCAAATACATTTGGTCATAGAATTATGGAGTGGTTTGGGTTGGAAGGGACCTTAAATCCCATCCAGTGCCACCCCTGCCATGGGCAGGGACACCTCCCACTGTCCCAGGCTGCTCCAAGCCCCAGTGTCCAGCCTGGCCTTGGGCACTGCCAGGGATCCAGGGGCAGCCCCAGCTGCTCTGAGCACCCTGTGCCAGGGCCTGCCCACCCTCACAAGAACAATTCCTTCCCAATAACTAATCCCAACCTGCCCTCTGTGAGTTTGAAGCCGTTCCCCCTTGTCCTAGTCCATCTCTTGAGAAAGCTGTTGGCTAAAAGGACTCATATTGGGAAGTTTTGGCTTTATCCTGCCTGGCTGTGTTTGCTTTCTCAAGTGTCAGATGACACACGCTGTGGTTTAGGTTACATGATACAGTGGGAAATGGTCTCTGAAGAGCATTTTGTCTAAATACTCCTGCAGTGTGTACTGAATAGAAATTAGATTTCCTTTGGCTGTAGCTTTACTCATGGAGTGTATTTTGGACGGTGGTGATATTCCAGGAATAGCCATAGAGGCACCAGAAAAGATGGGAATGTCTCCATAGGAAGAATTGTGCCAGACAGCTGATTACACACTATAAATAGAGATTTAAATATGGTTTAAGTAGTCTGTGGAAGGCATCATTTAAATCAGTCACAGACACATGCAGTACAAGCATAATAACATATTTTATCTCTGACAGCGACTGGAGTTAATTCTCAGGTTGGATTTTTCGACATCTGCCTCCTCACAACACATCCCAAAAAAGTCCTAACAAAGAAAAGCTCTGATGTTGTTCAACAAATCGAGCAGAAGAGCAAATAAAGCCTTTGTGGCCGGAGCTGTACATCATTAACTGTGATCCCCTGGGCGCAAGCCACTGTTTAATGGCACTGCTAAAAGCAAAGCAGGAAAAACCCCACCCCAAATCAAGGCCAACTTAAAGGTAACATTGTTTTCGTACCCTCAAAAACACGGAGGAGGAAGATTAGGGAATGTGATTGATTTTTTTGGAAAATGCAACTGATGTTTTTAAGACGCACTCAGGAATTCTCCTGGTTTTCTTGTTTTCCTGTGGCCGGTGTCCTTGATATAAAACATCACAGAAGGTAAATAATGGATCAGAGGTATCATTCCCAGAATCTCTCCTCACACAATAAGCAGGAAACCGGATCATTTTTTACCTATTAACTGCAGTAGGAACAATTCTACTTTCCTTGAAGTCAACGAGGCTTTTCCCATTTCCTTCTGTGGGGCCCAGATCTCACCCTGGAATTGCTGAGGTAGACTCTAATATAAAACCTATTGGAGTCAATGGAATTTCTCCTCCTGATTTTAGTGGATTTTGCCTCAGGCCCAGAATGGACACAATGTTAATATTGCATCAGTGGAGACTCAAAATGCTGAGCCCTCATTTTGTTACTCCTAAACAATAAAATGCAGTCTGTTAGCAACAGTGAGACAGATTTCTTTCAGGGCTGTTGTGAACCCTCTGACTTTGCCTTTAAAGGAATCTGAGGATGCTCTGCATTGTTTAAATTTAACCCCAAAAAACTCATTGATGGCTGCACGTTGTACACAAAAAACTTGCATTTCAGCCATCCCAATTTGGCATAAGACAAACAGAAATATATTTTTTCCCAAATCAAAAGCACTAAATCTTGATAGGGGGAAAAAAAAGCATTGGGCACAAATGCCTTGAATTAAAATAACTGTTTTTGGATGGGTGAAACAGAGCATGGAGTAAATCTCCTCAAATAAAATACCAGCACTCTGGAGGATTAGTTGCATGCTCTATTTCCCCCTCATAAATGTGCCATGAAGTGCTGGGCACTCACCCTTGCTCTGCTGGAATCAAGGTGTGTTATCTCCCTGATGCAGATACAGCCAATCCTTGTCAACCTGTTGAACTGGGGGCTTTCAGGTTGTAGCTGTTTATTAGAGGTGACAAAATCATCACACTTTGGGACATAATAATAATAATAATAAAGGAAAGTAATAATATTTTTCATAGAAGCAAATGCAGCCATGCACTAGAGCAAAATGTGATGTATTCATTAATTTGGAGCCCCTCTTTTAAACTGGCTGTAACTGAGGGGTTTGTATCTTGTTTTGTTTCCTGGTTGGGGATTGGGATGCTTTGGGAGCTGGATGTCATTCCAGCCCTCAAGAAAGGAGCTTTATCAAGCCTGCAGGGATGAGCAGGTTATTTCTCACTCCTCACCTGCTCTGATGTATTGTGGTAAAAACATGTGCCAAAGTAATGTGGAAAACAGGAACCTGCCATGAAGTTCTGGTGTGTCCTCAGTGTCTTACACAGAAGTTGACCTTTCCATGAAACTAAATCAGGGAAAGTCAGCAAGAACAAGACAGAGGACATCATTTGTCACTCTCTAAACCCTGGCTGTGCCCACAGCTGGAGCAGCCTGTGCTGTCTCCATCCCTGCACCTTGGGAAGGGCACGGGAAGTCACAGAAGTCACTGGGGAGGGTGAGAGAAGTGATCAAGGCTTGGAGAAGAAGGTGTGGGAGGGACGCGATGCTTTGCTTTGAAGAGGAGAAACCCAAGCACAGAGACTGAGTCACAAACCCACGATCTGGGGGGAGGATTTTCAACAGATTGCACTTTTTAAAAAATTATTTCTCTGTGCATGGATTCTAAAATGCGTTACCTTTCTGTACCTTCCTATTTTGCATGTTATAGCTTTATAAAATGCGCACGTAATTTTTCTCTTTAAAGAAAACCTGCATGCCTAGGGGCTGGGGTTGGGAGTAGTTAAATTAAATGCTCTTTTCATGGTGAAATAAGGGCAGTGGAGAAGAGTGCTTAAAGAAAGAAACTGTAAAGAGTACATTCTCTGCCTCCAAGGTTTGACCTCACAGCAGCTAAATCCATCCAGCAACTAAATGATTTTACTCTATAAAAGTCTTTGGAAATAGATTTTATCTTTTTTCTTTTCTTTTTTTCTTTTTTTTTTTTTTTTTTCTTGGGAACATATCAGAGCAGTGGAATTGATTTTTGGAAAGAAAATAAGCTCCACAGTGTAAATTATGTTAATTGCAGAGTAAAATGCTAATATTAGAGGTATTTAGGCCAACTTACGTGGAGATGCTCTGCTAAAACTCCTGCCTTCTTGTAGTTAAATATATACTGAACACAGATTTAAGGAGTCATTTAATGAGGGGTTTTCTTCACAGAAAATGGGATTGGATTTTAGAAGAAATGGTTGCATAAGGAGGGTTACACTGGTTACTTGACCCAATTAACCCACCCACTCTTATTCCAGATATTTCTTTTCAACCTCCATGGAGGCCTCATCCTGCTTTCCCTAGACAAGGAATACTCATGGAGAATTTCCACTAGAGCTAGGAGGAAAAGCAGGATGAGGTGGTTTTTGGTCAGTGCTTCTTCCTGGAAACACAGAGAAGGGGAAAAGAGAGAAAATGGCAGAGTGGGCAAAGAAACCATCAAATGAACCAGTCTGATTTGCAAACAGAAAGAGAAACCTGGGCAAATAACTCAGTGCATGAGCTGGAGCAACTCTTAGGGGTTATAACTTGTGTAACTTGGATTTATGTAACTTGTAATTCAAACTGACACCGACTTTGCCACCACCGGGAGGGTCATTTTGTGCTGTTCTTGAGAAATCTCAAGGCTCAACAAACCATCCCTCATGCCATGGATTTAATGTGTACAGCTGACGCTTTGCTGAAAAAATAGCTTTAATTTTGGGGTGAATCATAAAAAAAGAAGGAATTCTTTGTTGGTTGTCAAAGTCATCTTTGTGTCTCTTGGTGCTTTTTGAGGGCGATGTCTGAGTTTCAGGGTTTTGTTCCAAATTCCTGTTTGCATTTTGGATCTTGTTTGAGAAGCTGGAGCCAAAACCCAGCTGCTGGTGTTTAGTGCTGTCCCGCACCACTGGTTTTTGTCATTTGAGGATTGCAAAGGATTTTCTCCTGGTTTTTGGCATCTGTACATGTGGCACGCGCTGCCCGAATCAAGGGCTGCGGGTGTGTGTAGCAAAATTAGCAGAACTGAGTCCAAGCTAAAATATGAGAGGAAAAAAATCAAACATTGATGAAAAAAGATCTTAATTTTCCCAGAAACTTTATCTGGAGCACTGCCATGCTGCTTTAGTCCTCATGCCCAGAGCCCAGGCAAAGTGAGAGCTGGGATGCCAATGGTTTTTGTGGTGAAACCTCCCCCAGTCCCCACCACTGTGCCCCAGCAACTCTTCTTCAGCTCCTCCTGTCTGCTGCCCACAGGGACTATTTTTTAAATTGCTAATTCATTTTGGTTTGTCTGTGTGCAGTTTAGTTAATCTACAATAAAAATTTCCTTTTTTTCTAGTGAGGTTTGCTCCTGTTGCTGGCTGAGGGTAAAAGTGCCATGTCAAGAAAGGGGGGCTGAACCATCGTTAGTGATTTCATGGAAACATTTTAAAATGCAAGAGTTGGATTCCTCCTTCCTTTTCAGTTCTATTTCAGTTTGATTTTGGGCTTTTTTAATGTGAGGAATTTATGGTTTATGCACCAAAGAAAAAGGACAGTGTTTGCTCAGGTCTGAAGAGTACAAAAACTTTCCATTTTTCATCCTCTGAATCCCAGGATGGTTTGGGATGGAGGGGACCTTAAAGCTCCTCCATCCCAGCCCCTGCCATGGGCAGGGACTCTTTCCACTGTCCCAGGTTGCTCCAAACCCCAATGTCCAGCCTGGCCTTGGGCACTGCCAGGGATCCAGGGGCAGCCCCAGCTGCTCTGGGCACCCTGTGCCAGGGCCTGCCCACCCTCCCAGGGAACAATTCCTTCCCCAAATCCCATCTATCCCTGCCCTCTGTGTGTTTGAAGCTATTCCCCCTTGTCCTGTCCCTCCACCCCTTGTAAATTGTCTCTCTCCATCTTTCCTGCAGCTCCTTCAGGAACTGAAGGCCACAACTGGGTCACCCCAAGGCTTCTCTTCTCCATCTGAACAATCCCAGTGCCTCTTTCTGACTCAGCCCCGGTTCAGTTCCCTCAGAAGGGTCAGAGCACCCAGAGCCCTGGTGTTTTCTGTTGTAGGAGTTCTTGAAGGATTTCTGCTGCAAGTTTTGGTAATATTTCGAATAGTAAATGTAATTGCATGTGCTCTTTCCTCTTCATATTTGCATATCTCAGAGATGGCTCCATCCCATAAATTGTGTTCTGGCAATTCTGTGCTTCACTTCATGTGGGGAAGGGGGCACAAAAGGGAGCGTGGCTGTAGGATCTGTAGGATTTTGGGGCAGATCCCCACTAATTTGTGCCGAGGGAGCTCAGAAGTGAAGAAAATGTTCTGGGGAACACAATTTACCAAGAGGAGGGGTGTGGATAATCCCCAAATCTGGATTACATCAAGCACAAAGTTGACTTGGGGCTGTTCTTTGTCACCCAGGACTTTTTTGAACTCGCCTTTCTCAGTGAAAGTCAAATAAATCCCAAACATTTTGAATTCCAGTGCTAACACTCACAGAGATGTTTTGTGAGCTCTCCTGCCAAGCTTTACAGATGCCAGCAGAAGTGTCCAGCTCATTTCTGAAGAGGCTGACATGTGTGTGCCTGGATATTTGGATTAATATTTTGCATCTATTTGGGTGGCAGCATGGATAATGTGCTTCAGGAAAGTTGGGAGTGTAGTTTATTAGAAATATTTGGTGATATATTATTTATTGAGAGTACTATTGAGCTCCTTGTCTGTAAACAATCCAATACTGATTTTAGAAATAATTGTACTAATGAGATAGAGCTTAATTTATCAGAATAACATGAGGAACTGTGCAGCTAATAATGTTCTTTATTAGAGTGCTATAATCAAATTAATGTTCATGTAAAAGCAACATCATAAAGGCAAGAATGGTTAGTGTGTATTGACTTGTGTGAGAAAGACTGGGGGGAAAAATATGTATATGCAGGAAAAAAATATCATGGAAATTCTGCTACAGAGAGATGGATGATCTTTTAAAAACATCACAGTAAATGTATTTATGGAGAGCAGTAGAGGGATCTAACACAGGATATTTTACATTCTAGCTCTGAGATTCCAGCTCCTAACCGAGATTATAAATCCCAGCTCTCGGATTCCTGGTGCAGTCACTACATCAACGGTGTTTAAAGCAGAAAGGCAGCAATGAGGCTTTGTGGAGCTCCTAAGTAGGTGTGTAATTGCACAAAATGCAAATCAGCACCTGGCAACTTCAAATAAGGACAGGGATCTGCAAGGGAGGCCCGGGAGTTCTTATGGAAGTTGTTTATTCTAATAACGACTCCTGAGTGGTCAGAGTGCCCTGGGAGTGGCTCTTTACAGGAGAATAAGAAGCTGTGCTACTCTGGAAGAATCTTTAGTCCTCTTAGTGTCACTGGCCATGTGATCAAGGAGAAGGGAGGCTGCCTGGGGGTTAATCACTGCTTTAATGAGAAATTCCCCCTGCAGAGGTGGGAGAGGTGGGATAGAGACCTGCCGAGGTGAGGCTGCAGCCAACTCAAGCTGCTTTAATTTAACCCTCATTTAGATTAGCTGGAATAAGACTGAATTTAGGATAATGGGGAGATTGTATTAATAATGATTAACATTAAATCCCCCCCTCTGGAACACTGGTGTAGGATTTATTTTCACGGAAGTTTATTCTTTCTTAAAAAGCTCTGGGAATACGGTGCTGAATGAGAATTAGGCAGGTTGAGAGCATTAGGAATAAACTGCTGCTGGCTCAGAGGTTCCACAAATGGGAATCACAGAATGCCAGGATGGTTTGGAAGGGACATTAAGGATTATCTTGTTCATCCCCCTGCCATGGGCAGGGACACCTTCCACTGTCCCAGGCTGCTCCAAGCCCTGTCCAGCCTGGCCTTGGACACTGCCAGGGATCCAGGAGCAGACACAGATGCTCTGGGGAATCCATTCCAGGGCCCAATCACTCTCACAGGGAGGAATTTCTTCCCAGTATCCCATCTATCCCTGCCCTCTGTGTGTTTGATGCCAATCCCTCTTGTCCTGGCACTACAAGCTCTTGTAACTGCTCTCTCTATGTTTTACAGGCAGGGATGAATATCTACCTTTGTGCCCAGAAAAAGGGAAAAGCACTTCGTGGGAAAAGTATTCCTTCATAGGAAAAGAAAAGCATGAGCTGTTTTCTTTCTACCCTTTTTTAATGACACCCTTTTATATTCTGAGTTATCACCATTACAGGGTGCTGATCCTGTGGACAGGACAAGGGACCTAGAAAATTCAGAACATGTGAAATAACACCAAGCTTTCCCTAAGTTATTTCACCTCAAAATTCAAGAATGTCTCCATCTCCCAGATCCAGGCTGGACTTTGCTGATTGGATTTTGGCTGCCTTGGATGGGAGTCCAGAAACTTTGATCGATGTCAGAGCTGCTGTTGCATCTTTAGGATTGAAGATCAAGGGAATAGAGAAACCACAGCTTTGGCAGGATGCAGGAGAGTGGGACAGTGAGCTAAATTAATATGAAATATGTTCACACCTTAACTGCTGTTCCAGCAATTGCTCCGAGCAGGGGACAAACAGGAAAAGCAATTCCCAATTATTTACCGTGGCTGGGAATTCACATCATTACTGAAATGTGAGCCTTCACCTGTTATACTTTTGCCTGAAGAATTTATCAACACTGACACTTCTCTGTTTAGGTCAGTCCCAACAGCATCCCTTTGCCTTTCAGAAATCATTTAATAATCAATCTGAGAGCCTGTTAAACACAAGCTGGGAGTTCATTGTCATCTGGCGAAATCCCAGCCTGCACATTTGGATTTGGCTGTGCTGGGAGAAGAAGAATCAGCCTTTCGTCCACCAGGCAAGCTCAAAACAGGAAAAGTTGCCAATTTTCATCTCCAGCCAGAAATGGAAGTAAGAATATGCAGTATCATGCAGGAGATGGTTAAAAAAACGCACATTTTTTTTCATGTAAATTGGAAGTCTAGACTGCTCATTTGAAATATTACAGTCACCACATCAATAAGAAATGAGAGAAAGCTCAGTCCTTGCCTCCAAATTAATCAATTGCACATCGATCCAAGAACAGAGAAAATAATTTTGAAGTCTTTTCCATCATTTCCTTATCACAAAGTGATCCGTATTTACATCAAAGTCATGTGTTTCCTTATCTTGCAGCTAAGAATGCTTTTTTAAACGTTAAATACCTTCAGACTTTTTAAAAGTCAGCAGATTTGAGAAATGAGCACCTTTCTGTTCTCTGGAGGGAGACCTCAACTCCTGAGCTCCCGTGTGGAGGCAGGAGGTGGTCGTAGCACAGGGAACAGGAAGAGTGTGGGGATGCCCAGCACTGGAATGGGAATAAAACTGGAATGAATGAACTGGAAAGGGAGGAAGGGAAGAGTTCAAGAGTGTGCCAGGAGCAGGCTGGTGGCTCCAGCAATGCAGAGATGCAAGTGCTGCTCATAGACTTTAGACAGAACTTAGAACCACACTAATAACTTGATTTTTCCATGAATATTTGGGATTGATTTAGGATCAGTGAAATCCCCTTTGGAAAGAGAAATGGGCCAAAGCCCACAGGATAACCCAAAGGGTGCAAAGGTCTTTTAAACCTCTGTTGTCCCAATGACTGCCCTTCTTCCCTTCTCCACCTCAACCCTCACCCTGGTGGCTTCTCTGTGTCCCTCTGGGTCATTCTGCTCCTTGGGCCTTTTGAACCTGCTCTTTCTTCCTTTCCAGAAGCCCTGGTTTAAATCTGGGGAGTTTAAACTCTGAGAGTTGGGCTCCCAGTGTTGGTCCATGTGAATCTTGGACTGAATTTCCTCTCCTACAGCTCCTGTTGCCCCCAGCGTTGTGAATTCTCACCACAACTCACCCCGGCATGGCCTCAGATGAGTGGAAATGAATTCCTGGTGCCCGCAGGCTGCTTCAGAAAGGAGCAGCACTAAACCTGGAATCTGAAACAGATCCAGAAGCTTCCAAACCACCAAACCCAGCTGAAGAGCTGTTGAAATGGAGGTTTTGCCAGAGAGCATTGATTTGAGCTTCAGCCCATGCAGTGCTTGGTTCCAGACCATGTCCTCTCTCTGCCTTGAAGAAAGCACTAAATTCCATTCAAACCACTTCAGATGTTCAACAAGATGACATAACTTGGGCTCTAGAAAATATCTGGTCCTAACTGGTTAGAAATTAGCTTTAATATCTGAATTTTTTAAAATTAATATTGTAACTTTGACTGCCCTCATGATCTGTAAAGGAATACAGGTTTTTTAGCATCTGGAAAAGTTCTCAGCCTCGGTGATAAACTTGTGAGGATTTCAGGTGTCTAATTCAGTCTTGTATGGAAGAAATCCTCTTTCCTGCTTTTACCCTTATAATTCCTCATGCTGCTCCTGAATTTTTACATCAGGAGACTGGAGAACAGGATTCCACCATCCCTCTGTTGTTAGTAAGTCTGGATATTTTATTTATTTCTTTTTTCCCTTGTCTCCAAGGCAAACAATGCTGCTTTAAAAAGTTTTCCATGTCAACAACAATCCTTATTGCTTCTTTCCACAGGCCATCATTCCGATGGGATGCTCCTGAGCACGGGGTTTCAGGAGGGAATCAGGGATTTATTTAATGACATTATAAACTTTTCTGGATTATTTTTCATCCTACTTAAATACTCTGAAGTTTCAGTTGCTTTTCCAGCAAAGAGGTCTACCCTCAGCTGCTGGAAATGATCCCATCGTTTTCCTGCTTTGCTACAATTCATGTTGAAACTCATACAGGCCCTGGGTAGTTCAGACTCTCCTCCCCTGTATCCATCACTTTGTATTTCTTAGCACTCCTTTCCTTTTCCCCCCTTTCTGAATATCAATTTAGGCTGGAACTTCCTGGGGAAGCTCAGGAATGCAGTCCCAACAGCATTTGCATTTCGGTAATGGTGTCTCATTTCCATGTTGGATGGCGCTCCCTCGTAGCATTTTCCTGTGTCTATCCCACAACTTATCCCAAATGCTCATTTTAAATAATTTTAACTGGCTGGGAGGATATTTTAAATTTATTTTTTAAACGTTTCTGCCGGCAGAGTGTAATTTGTGAGAGGCAGACAATTTTCTAAATCAAAGTGGAATTCCTGTGCAGGTAGAGGTTGTATTTCATGTGGTACCTGGAGAGCACATGGAGTTATACTTTATTACAGCTGAGCACCAAAGGGAAGGAGAACACTTTGAAACATATATAAATAGGGTGTGCTTTATTTCAAGCTTCATGAAAGGTTTCAAGCTTTGATTTCTGGTGTTATTACAATGCCTTTAATTTCTAGATATTTTTAGCTGTTCTCCATTTGGATTTTTGAAAATTATATTTCAAAGCATGGTTGGACTTGACGATCTTGAAGGATGGAAGGGAAGTTAAAGCCCATCCAGTGCCACCCCTCCATGGCAGGGACTCCTTCCACTGTCCCAGGCTGCTCCAAGCCCCAATGTCCAGCCTGGCCTTGGGCACTGCCAGGGATCCAGGGGCAGCCCCAGCTGCTCTGGGCACCCTGTGCCAGGGCCTGCCCACCCTCCCAGGGAACAATTCCTTCCCAATATTTCCCTATGATTTTCCAGGGTAGTCTGTTCATTCTCCACGGTGCTGAATGTTGAGAGCTGCATTGAAAGATCTGTGTTGTGTCTCGGGGGTGAAATGAGGATGGTGGGTGCAGCTGAAAGATAAAGGACACGGTAAAAGATAAGGGACACATTAAAATTCCTCCTAAACAAGCTGGAATGGAGAATCTTACACAAAAAGCAGCACTGGTAGCCCAAGGTCACCCTCTGTCACTCACTCAGCTCCACCCATCCCCAGCGTGGTGGCATCCGGGTCCTCCAGCTGGAAAAGTCTCCTGAGAAGGACACAGCTGGAGGCTGCCTTGAATTCACCTTCTGCCTGAACACCATCATGAATGATGAATTACAGGTTTATTCCAGGTGCCTGAATATTTCAGCCTTACAGCGAGTACTAAAACACCGTCCTGAACGCTGTCAGGAGAAGTTGATAATACTGAGATTTTACACGAGTGCCTGGATGTGCATAAGGAGCAGGAGAGAGCTGTGTCTGTGCTGCTAAAGAGAAGCAGGACTCAGAACAGCTCTCCAGTAAATACAGAATCCAAAGCTCAGCTCTGTGCCTTGTTAGTGCTCTGCTTTCCTTTTCTCCGGCCCCACGAGTTCCTTGTGCCTCCTCAAAAGTTTTAAAAATGTTTCCTTAGGAAACTTTGGCAAAGTGTTTTATTAAAATCGTGATCCTCCTGACACATTGATGAAGTTCTTCTCTAGTGGAAGCTCCAACGATTTTAATTTCATCAGGAAAACACATGAAAATCAAGCAAGAGGAAAACCATCAAACCCTAATAAATCTTTTAAAACAAATTAAAGTGATGGCTGAGCTGACATATTCAATTTTCAATAAAAAAAAGATTTTCAGCAAGCCACAGGCATTACTCAAAGACTTAAATCTGCAAAACCAGAATTCTGCTTGCTTGTTTGCACTTTTGAGTGCATTAAATCAACTGGGTGGCTGATCTGTGAAACACTGCCCACACTGTGATTCCCAGTGCTGCAAGTTGCAGACAAAGACAGAAAAATGACTTTTCAATGAACTGTCTGTGCACAAATGCTGTGAAGTTTCATGTTTGGGTCATCTGCAAGCCAGATAATTAAGGATGAGGTGTAGGATTTGTGTAGTCACAGGTAAAGGACTTGCTCCTACATAGTTCTCTTCTGAGTAGTGTTGTCCTAAGTGACTTTGCTCAGTTGAACATATAAACACCAGGAAAAAAAATCCCAATCCAAACTGGAAAATTTCCTTCCTCCAAGTGTCCTGTGTAAGGATAACACACTACAGAAACAATATTAATCATCAAGTTACAAAGCAGGGTATCGGTGCAAGTATTTCAGTGCACAGACAGCAGTGCTGTGGGAAGAAAATCCTTATGGAGTTCTCTGTGAACATGAGGGGAAATGAGTGGATGAAAACTCTGATTTAGGGCCAGGATAGTTGGCTCATGTGTCTGCCCCTGCCTGGAGTCCAAAGAGCCTCCTTATTTCTCTCCTCTCTGATTCTTCAGCCTGAGGGCTCATTCCCATTCCAGTTAACGAAGGTAAACCCCACATCCATCCTCCTTCCATATTTTGCCCCCTTCATGTCTCTTGTCCTATGTCACCTTTTCCATATTGTGAATGAAGGGATATTTCTTGGGCTGATCCCTAATGACTGAATAAACTCCAGAAAACAATGCACTGTTTTCCTGACAGCAACCATAATTACTCTGCCTTTACTCACAGCCTTAGCTTGATGTGTTCCTGATTAATTAGGCAGCATTTTTTCAATCATGAAGCAATTTTAAAATACCCTTTGAGGTCTAACAAGGTGTGCACGCTGGATGCCACAGATTTTACAGTTTAGTTTATTCAGCTTTTGATGATTTGTGCATCCTGCCCCAGAGTCCACCTTTGGATCTTTACCTCACTGCCTTCAAAGCTTGGGCTGCTGTTTCTCTAATGAAATAATTAATACTGGTGACAGAAAAACACAAGGCATGAGTACAGCAGGAAGTGGGTTATGGCCTTTAATTAAAATGAGCACAGAAGTACAAAAGAAATTCCTCTTTTATAATTATCATCTATATTATACTTTTAATGAGTGTCTTGTGTGGATCATCAGGAGGTGGGATGTTATTGATTGCTCCAGAGCTGCGCTCCTTGAGGCACTTCAGCTTTTTCCAGGTAAACTTTATTCAGCTTCTGGTGTGTGGGATGTAAATCTTTATTGGGGATGGTGTGTCAGTAACAGCATGGTAAAAGTGACTGTTGAATATTCCTGGTAATTTGTGGTGCTCTGCGAAGGTCAGCTCTCGGCTGTGGGAGAGGGAGAGCAGCTCCCGGAACAGGCACCAATTTATTGTGGAATTTCTGCCTGGTTAAATGGCTGTCAGGCGTGACAGCTGCATTTATAGCAAGAGTTAATGCTCCAGAATCTGTCAGGACTCTCTGACACCCCCGACCTCATCTTTAATTCAGTCCCACATTTCCATTTTGATGGGCATGGGACGAATGTATCACATGGATGGATTGATCGCTGTTTTTCATATTAATGGTTTGTACCCTCGTGGTGCTGGTTTTGTTGTTGCTGATGTCCATCCTATTAACCAGTCCTGTAATGAAGGCATTCATTTAAAGCCCTCTAGAACAGGGCAATATAAACTTCCTCAAGAATTACTGTGGGGCTATAAAGTTTAGGCAAATGTTCAATCTCTGCATATCCAAAGTCCACTGCATAATTAAAAGGAAGAAGAAACACCCCCAAT
>NW_008238325.1:1321181-1324061 GCF_000691975.1 Corvus brachyrhynchos | reverse complement strand
AAGGTTATCTTAAAAGCACACCAGTTCCTTCTTTATGAATATGCTGATTGTCTATTAGAAATCCTTCTTCCTCCAGGTTAAGAGAATTTGTTATGTATCAGAAATTCTGTATAGGTTCCCATTTGTTACTGGCACACACAGCTTTTCCTGTCTTTAGAAGGACACACTTTGTCAGCGAGGAAATATTTTCTGGCAATAATTTAATTGGGAGGGAAAAAGGCTCCTTCTTCTCTTTTTCACTGCAACAAAAAGGCTGCCCATGATTTTGTTTTGTGAACCACGGAACAGCCATAGACTCAATTCCATTTTATCCCAATTTCCAAAGGCACTGCTCTTTTGAGCTCCCTGTCCTGTCCCCCCCTTTCCCTCACCCCTCGTTATTTTGTTGTTGAAGTTAAATTGGAGTTTGATGGTTCAGTGTTTTAAAATCAGCAGCAAACCATGAGCTGGAAAAGCTTCCCTTCCCAAACTGATCCTGTACTTGAAAGTGCTGAGAGTTGAGTTGTCTCTCATTGTTTTTAATTATCTCCAGTCCTGCTGACTGCAGAGCTCACATTTCAGTGTCTGTGCTGTGGAAATTGTCTGTGTTTAAATAAGTAGCTGCAGGTGAGGTGAGGACAAAAAGAACTTAAAAATAAGCTGAGCATTAACAGCTCGAAACAGGTTGAGTGCTAATTGTGTTACTAATGCCACCTTAATCTTCTTTTTCATGAGAAACAAAGTTTTAAAAGCCCACACTTGTAGATCTGTTGTGCAGATTTTCAGAGCCACAGCAAAGTTCTAGACAGAGCAATTTCTTTGCATAAAAAATATACGGAGAGGCCAATTTATAGACAGCTGATAAACTGCCAGTTGTTGTAGATCCAGCCCAATTGCTACTTTTAAGACTCTTTAAAATTTGGTTTGGTGCTTATAGGAAAATTTCCTCTGGCTCTAAAGGAAGTTTTGATAGATCCTGAAAAGAAAAAACCAACCAACCAACCATACATACATATATATATGTGTGTGTATATATATATATATATATATATGTATATATGAGAGATAAGAAGGGAAAACCATCAAAGCACAAGGTGGAACACTGCTGCTGAAGCTCCAGCCGGAATGGCTGCTGGAGAAGCTACCCTGATGGATTTTTATTGTGTGAGCTCTTGGCTGGGATGGCAGCGAAGAGCGGGAAGCGAAGGCGCGAGTATCAGGAGCGCCGGAGCCGCGGTGGCTGCCAGTGGCACAACCCCACGGAATCCAACCTCCTGGTGCATCCCTGCCTGGAAAACAGGCACAGGGCAGCTGGATGCCAGGGGCAGTGCCATGAAATTGGGCAGCTTGGCTTTAATCCAAGGTCTCAGCTTGGGTCTGACCAAGAGGGACAAAGCCACAAGAGGGGACAGCAGAAAAACCTTTGGGAATAGAAGAAACGACCTGAACCAAAGGGCACTCACTTCCTGCTCACCAGAGCAATTTTGCCATGAATTAGGGTTTTGTCATGCAAAAATGATGTGTTTTGACTGCTGTGATAATTCTGGAATCATTATTTAATGGTATTTTTAACCTTTCACTGTGGCATGCCAGTGAAGCTTGCAGGAGGTGGGGACATTTCTGGAAGTGTCACTGTCACATCGTGACTTGGTGACAATTTATCTGCTGCAGGTGTGGCTCTGCTATTTTATTTATAGGTAATGCCAATAAATCCATCATGGGCTAAAAATAAATCAAGCAGACTTGTCCAAACAGGTGTACATCCCTCCAAAAAAGCAAAATGATTGATTATTTAACTTTAGTCTCCTCTAAAACAAATTAGGAAGTTATTAATTATCAAAATCCATATTTATTCTGCCGTAAAAATTATCCATTGCCATTCACAAGATGTTGCACTTGTTCCTAGGACTTCTCAACTAAGCTTAAATCTTAGCATTTAAAATCTCTTCCCAATGCTAAAAACATTGTACATATTTGCAAATTTCGTATTATGGCACCATAAAATCCATGAAGTGCTTCAAGCATTTAAACTGTACAAAAAAGCGACTGCAACTCATTACTTTGCCTCGAGTGTGATGGTTTTTCATGTCTCCAAAATGAATAGCAGGAGAGGGAATTCCAGGTATTTATTCTCAATTGGGCTTTTTTCATCTGTACAATGGGTTAGTTAATGGTATTCGAAGTTTTTATTCAGAGAAAGAATTCCATATTCTGCCTTGGTAAGGATTTTTTTTCTTTCCCCTCATACTCCAGTGTGACACAGGCCAAAATAATAATATCAAACCATTGCCTTTTTGAAGGAGTCATTATTTTTTCCTTAATCATCTGATGAGAGGAATGCATTCATCTCCCAGCAGCAATTTCTCACGCTCTGCTCCTGGTGAATGGAGCTTTTGTGAGGCAGCAATTTTACCTTGACCTGTAACACAGCTCTGAACCTCTCTCTCCGTAAGGAATTGTTCCGATTCCTTCTCTTCAGCGTTCTGCATTTTACTGAGTGCCAGGAGCTTCAGAATTCAAAGAACTACATTTCCTTGCCTGTGTTCAAACCTAATTCTGTGTGAAAAAATCAGGATTTATTTTCCGTGATGTGTTCCTCAACTTCTCTGCCTCTGGATGTGCAGCATCAGCAGAAGGTGAAAAGTAGTTTTATGACAGGTGGTAAATGGTTTTACACCATCCTGAGAGGTGCTGGGAAATGTTTGGAGATGATTCCCAGAGCAGCTGTGGCTGCCCCTGCATCCCTGGCAGTGCCCAAGGCCAGGCTGGACAGGACTTGGAGCAGCCTGGGACAGTGGGAGGTGTCCCTGCCATGGCAGGGAGTGGGATTGGATCATCTTTAATGTTCCTTCTATCCCAAACCATTCCATGATTTTATGAGTGGCTGAGAAGATTCAAATT
>NW_008238325.1:1318468-1320994 GCF_000691975.1 Corvus brachyrhynchos | reverse complement strand
CCCTTGGAGCTCTGCATTGGAATGGGCAGCACTCCATGCTCCATATGTTGCACTTGTGAACTCTTGCAATGGAAAACCAGCCAGTGCTACAAGAAATCCATGATTAGTGGGGTGTACATCCCTGCTGTTTACCCTTGAACTTCATGGACTTCTTACTTTTTTTGCATGGTTGTTTAGGTATTAATTAATTTAGGTACTAAATTATAGTGAATTTAATAGTGAGCAGAATGGAAATGGTAAATTAAATTAATTGTTCTTCAGTAAAAACCCCACAAACACATTCCTTCCATCCAGGTTTGGTATAACCCAATTAAAAATGGGATAGAGCTCATCCCTTTGTCTTAATAAGCATGTTAAATTAGCTATTTCCTCCTAAGAGAAAAACATGCTTAGAAACAAACTCCAGAATGTTTAGGAATGGGAAAAGAGTTGATTTCTTGTCCCCTGCTATTTGTAATCTGTGATTAAGTGGTGTGAAATGGGGCTAAGCCTTCCTGGCACTGCCTTAGAGCGCTTCCTCCTCCCCTGTGCACTCCAAATGTGTCTGGAACAAAAGTAGAGCAAGGCAGGACTAATCTCCATTTTCTCCACAGCCTTGGAAAATCTTTCCCAGTGATGTAAACTCCAAGCAAAGGCTGTCATATGTTTAATCCCACAAAGCTGGAACTCTTAGGAAGGCAGGGATATAAAAAAAAATTGTAGGGAGTTCCTACATTCCATGGGAAAAGGAACTGGAAGATGTGTTTCTGTCTCCATGCATAAAGTTAATTTCTTAGGTCCTTTTTTTTCATATGGTTGCATT
Organism: Corvus brachyrhynchos; assembly: GCF_000691975.1. Classification (NCBI taxonomy): domain Eukaryota; kingdom Metazoa; phylum Chordata; class Aves; order Passeriformes; family Corvidae; genus Corvus; species Corvus brachyrhynchos. The sequence goes on along the minus strand of NW_008238325.1, from coordinate 1,320,192 downwards.
TTTGAAATTGGAAATCCCAGTGATCAGAGATTGGACTGCAAAATATTTGAGTGGATGCTCAGGTGTATTTTCAAATTTGCTTATAGTGATGCTGAAAATGAAGTTATTCAGCTGCTTTGCTGCTGGATTTACACCTGCAACCACATCCTGGGGAAAACACACACCTGCCCATCTCCTGCAGGGACACTGAGGGATTGTTCCCTGCCATTGATACTGCAGGAATAGAAGCATTACTGTGAATAAAAGCTTCATTTGGAAGTTCTCTAAGTCTGGTTGCATTGATGTGACCATGACTTTAACCTGTTTGCCAGTTTGATTTGGAAATGGTCCACATTGCACATCTTTTCCTTTAAATCTCCTGTTGAGCAGCCTAAGATAAATTTATTTTATTTACTCTGATTTTTATTTGCACCAGAATAAAAGGAGACACGGTGCTGTCGTACCAGGTAAACTTCTTTTCCCTTTGGAATTGTGGATACCTGTGGCTCAGTGTGCTATAATAAATAAAGCTTTGCTGAAGCAAGGTTATAAAGCAGATTATTATTTTCTTAAGAGTGATAGAGACGCAGAGGAGTCGCCATAGAGGCACCCAAGCAATAAAAAGAGGAAAATTTCAGGATCCTAAGGCAGCTGGAAGCAGATGTGTAAATGGAACAGGGAGCACCCACTAAAATGAAAGGTCATTTCTGTATAATATAGAGAGAACTTTAGGGCTATACATTGCTGAGGAGACCTAATGGAGAGGCATAGAGCAAAAGGAAGTGAAAGCATAATATTGTAAGGAACAGGAATCAGTAAAATAGCTGAGGGTCACCAAATATTTGGGGAGACTGATAGAATGACAGGAGTTTAACTGTGGTGCAGAACTCAGGCAGCCACAGATTTCAAACCTGTTTTGGAGGCATGGGAGGGGATCCTCGGGCAGGGAGTGGTGGAGCCAATCTTTTGGGTAGTACAGACCTTCTGGGGATTTATGGAGAGTTGTTTTGGTGAGAAACCCCCATTGAATTTGTTCATTTTCTTATATTAACGTAGAGGTAGAACAAGTCTTTCCTGAGGTGATGTTCTCTATAACAGAAGCTGCATTCCTTGTTTTAAGTCATGTTTACATAGGGGGGGATGCGGGATCCTCCTCCTGCCTGCAGTAGAAACAGCAAAACATCAGCTCTGTGCCCAGGGCTGAGAGAATTCTGACTCCAAGGTCAGCTGCACTCCACAGCCTCACCTTGGAAAGCAGCAGCTTTGATTAAAAAAGGGCAACCCAGCAAGAGCCGTTTCCATGGTCTGGAAAAATTTAATCTCCTTGACTGTGATCCTCGAATCTGGTCCAGAGGAGGTTGGTGTGGCGCAGTGCTGAAATCCTGGAGCATTGTCTTGCTGCTTTCATTTGCAGAAGACCTGAAGGTTCTAACACAAAATTAAATCCTTCAATGAGTGGCAGCAGTTTATTGATCTAAAGAAAAGTGTTGCAGTTAATAATTCTTTTGTGAGAAAGGGTTTGGTTTATTATTAAGCATTATTGAAGTTTCCCGATTCATCCATCTATTCTTTTCCAGTTTGTTGTGATCATGGCACACTGCAAGGGCCTGGAGTGACTGGACAAGAGGAAATGGATTAAAATTGAAAAGGAGCAGGTTTGGATTGGAAATTGGGAAAGAATTCCTCCCTGTGAGGGTGGGGAGGCCCTGGCACAGGGTGCCCAGAGCAGCTGTGGGCGGGCCCCG
>NW_008238325.1:1315459-1318361 GCF_000691975.1 Corvus brachyrhynchos | reverse complement strand
GAACCGCTTTTAGGGATCTGAGCTTTTCCAATACTCTGCTGTAGAACGCTTTAGTCACCAATACCCCTAATCCAATGTCACATATTGTGCCTGACTCTTATTTTTCAGCAGAATGAGAGCATTTAAAATTGAAATTTGTAATTACCATAATCACTCTACGAAGGTAAATTCAGTAATTATCAGTGTTTCAGTAGAGAATTTGGCTCTGTGGCTCCTCAACATACAGTGAATTTTCGCAATGTAGTTGTTCTACCGCAGGTACTGTCTAATAATGAAAAGCACTTCCTTTTGATTAGGTAATTGTACCTGCTAATTAAACTGCATTTAATCACAGTACCTTCTATTTAAACCTTGTTGTGGGGAGCATTTCTTAATGTACACACGACTTGTTTGGGTGAATAATTCCACCGCATGTTGTTTATTAAAAATTCAGAGCCAAGATGCTGCTGTAATTTCCCCAGCAACGTCCTTGGTGGGTTCTACTCATTCAGGGCATTTTCATTTTTAAGAGGAAAAAGAGATTTCCCTCTTAAAGAGATTCCACTGCTGTAATTGGCAGAGCCCCACTGACTTCGGTGGAGCCTCAGTGGTTCTCACCAGAATTTATTTGTATCATTAAAGGTGTTTAAAAATCTGGCCTTGTGAAGAACAAATGATGTGGTGTTAAAAGAAAGTCAAGCTCATTGCTTCATTAAATTCCCTTCGAAAACTCCACTCTTCATGGCTTTTCCTCTCTCTCCTGCCATGAGAAAGGTTGGAGGCTTGGTGTTAGTGACTCAAAGCACCTTGAGGGGTCCTGTCCTCCTCCTGGTGGCTTCCCAAATCCAGCCACTGAATCCACCTGGGAGCAGCTGGGAGAACTCTCTCTGCCCAACAGAAAGTTGTCCCCAAAGCAATGAGTGCGTGCATTCATCAGCACCCTACTGAAATTTATAATCTGAATTTTTGGTTTATCTAAATTGTTATCATTTTTAAGAACAAATTTAATATGGGAAAGTGAGAAGCAAAACTGCTTTTCTGTTGAAGAAGCTGTTTCTTTTTAAAGAAAAGGTTGTTTTCTTTTAAAATTAATTTTATTTATTTGTTCTTTCAGTTCATCACCAATCAGGCTGGACCTTTGACTTCCCAAATGCAGTTTTCTTGTTTAGAAGCACCTCTGGAAGTGACTCACTTAAACTGTAGAAAATGGAATAGCAGCACTTTATTCTTAATTATTTTGCAGGATGTGTTGAAAAAAGGATATGTGACCTCAGTATATTCAGTGTGTGCATCTCTCTAAGATCATTTATTAGGCTTGAGCTACGTTTGAGCTTCCAAAAAATGGACACATTTGTGGTGCTGTAGCTGAAAGAGAAGAACAATGGTCCCTAATAAGGAGTGAGAATCCAACCTCTCATCTATTTTATCCCAATCAGAATTTTCTGGAGCATGGTTCATTCACTCTGTGAGTTCCTCCCCTTCACCTGTACTAAATGTCAGAGCCTCTGAGGGATCACAGCTCAGCCTCAGGAGGTAGGAATGAGCCAGCGTGCACAAATATGAAACCAGAGTAAATAAATACTCACAGTATTGCAGTTCCCAGAGAGGAACGATGGTCAGATCCATAATGTCCAGATTCAGAGGCACTTCTCGAAGACCAAAAGTGGTTTTGTTGCTTAAAATGGCATAAAAAAGGTAAATTGCCTTGCCTGGGCATCGTGCTTTTCTGATTTAAGAGCTGCTTAACTCCCTGTCTGAAAGGCCAGTTCCATTTCTTGCCCATGTGATCCACCCAGAGTGCAGGGAGCTGTGAGAGATAAAAAGCTTGTAGAGCTGTTAACACTATTTTATGTTGGAATTGATGCACCAGGCTGCCAAGTAGCACAGATGCTTAATACACTCAATTTGTAAAGGAGATTTTAATCTTCACAAGCGCATCTCTTTTCACTTTCAGTCCCCAGCTCTCCTTGGTGAGAAGGAGAAATATTCAGGCAGGCTGAGGACACAAAACCAGCCTGAAGAAGCCTCCAGGCCCTGAGATGGCCACTAATGGATCTTGAAGTTTGCCTGTGAAAGTGCCTGATGTTCAAGTGGATAAACTCCAGTTTATTTCAGTGAATTGCCACTGGATGTGAGGCAAAAAGCTGGACAAGGCTGCAAAGTCTCCTAGGAAATGAAGTCATTTGAAATGGTCAGGACTGAAATTCATCTTCTGAGGGGAGTCAGGGCTTGTCCCTTGGGAAGCTGGAGTGAAAAGGTGAGGAATGTTTTGCTCTTAGTATCAGCCTCCTTTAGTATTTGTGTGTGTATAATTAAGGAGGAGTGCAATCTGTAAGTTCTAGGTTGAGATTTTCATTAATTTGGAGGTTTGTTGATAAGTGTTGGTGAATTCAGCCATAATCTGGTAAAGACTTTTTTTCTTTGCTATAGCAAATGTGTTTTTCTTTGGGATATTATTAAAATAACATCACTAGGTCTGTTCTCCAACATCATTCCCTCACAGCTGCGTTCCCACCCTCTAACAGTGTGGGCTCTGTGTTTATGGGTTAGTTCAGGGCATTTCACACCCTTTTCAGCTTTAACATTTGGTTCATGGTTAGAGGTTTAAATTTGGCTTCTGCATAGTGAAGGCAGCTGGGCAGTGGGATTGGTGACCTTTGCAAACTCCACACAAGGAAGGAATCGGTGATAAAAAATATCTCCAAGATCTGTAGGGTCAAGAGCCCGAGGGGAGAGTGGGCACCATGAAATTATTGGAAGGCAAGGAACAAAGTCCAGGCCCAGCAATTCCATGTGGGGACTGCTTTGCATTTGGGAGTTGCTGTTACTCGTGGGTGTTTAATTCTGGGGTTCAAACTCCCAAAGGGAATTGGTACTTGGGAAAATGGCAGTAAAATCTTGGTGGGGTATTTGCCAGGGAAAG
>NW_008238325.1:1314478-1315444 GCF_000691975.1 Corvus brachyrhynchos | reverse complement strand
CATTGGTCAAAAATCCCAAAATCCAGTCAGGTCAATGGATTGACTGTCATCAATCCAATGATGATGTCCTCATCATCATCGTCATCATCATCATCGCTGACCAGCTCACCCAAAGTGCAGGCAGGCCTATGGACTCATTGTCAGTGATTTTATCAGGATTTGTATCAAGCCCATGGTGAAAATTTAACTTTTATTGAACAAAATTCTGGTATAAAATACAAAACCATTTTCATCCTTCTGCAAATACACCATATTTGGGTTGATTGAGAGCTGGTAAAAGCTGTATTTCTGTATTTTATCACTGTCCCATTTGCCATCCATGGTTGTGTCCCCCTCTGATTTAGGAAGGGGGACTCAACCACCTCCTATACAACATTTTCATTATTTTTTTTGTCCAGCAGGGCCAGGAGTTGGACTCGATGATCCTTGAGGGTCCCTTCCAACTCAGCATTTTCTGTGATTTATTGTGGCTAAAACAATGACTCAACCTCAATCTTCCCATTTTCCCTCTTCCTCTCAGGCTAAACGACACCATTTCTTTGGCTCTATACTGACTCTGGTGGGAGCATTGCTCATATTGTGCTTGATTTAATGAACATCATGTCATTAAACCCAAAAACCGTCCGGAGAAAGCGCTGCAAGCTACAAGTGGAACTCCTAGAAACTCCAGGGGTGAGTACTTAATCCCATTATATTGGATAAGCTTCTCTAGAGTGGGTGTGTTCAGAGTCAGAGCTCCCTTAATTATAATTTTTTGGCTGATTTCTGGTCTGGATCACAGATCTAGACTGGCATGATCTCTCTGAGCTATTCAAAACTGTCCTGAGGTGCTTGCCAAAGCAGGATTGCTGTGCCTGATGCCAGTGAACAGCAAAGGAGCTGCTGTTAAGGTGCTTCATTCATTGTGCAAGCTCTGGGGATGAAGCCTATTTAAATACCCGCAGGTTAGGCAGCGCTTTGCATTCC
>NW_008238325.1:1263426-1314457 GCF_000691975.1 Corvus brachyrhynchos | reverse complement strand
AATCTCACCCGCTACCCAAGTGCAAATAAATACAATCATCACTCCTATCATCATGGATTTTCTGCTTTGCTTACCCAGCCCTCAGCTCCAAGACATGCCCAGACTCCAGTGACTCCCATAGCACACGTGAGAAGTGGCTCTGAGGGCTGCAGAGTGGATTCATTAGTAATTTTGCTGTTTAAGCTGCTCTAACAGTGCTGCATCACTGCTTGGGTTTTTTTTAAGGAACAAGTTGTTGTGGCTGCTGTTACACACATAACTCCAAAAAGCTTTGTGGTAATAACACAGATAAGCCAACGGTGCTCGTAGAAAAAACCCAACATTTATAATAGCTGGAGAACATTCCTATTTGTATTTCAAATTTCCCTTGTACGCGGCGGCTGGAATTGATTTCACGCCGGCCTCGGTGCTTGGGCTGCGCTATCGTCGCTCTTGCAGGGAGAGGAGGCATTTGAATGAAGCAGATCCTGTTGTTCTCCCACCGAGGATTTGTCACGTTTGCTCCTGTTTGAAATGAAAAGGAAGCGGGATGGGAAGGAAACTCCTCCGTCTTTCTTTGCACTGTGGGCAAAATCCCTGTGAGCAGCCGCAGCAGCTCTCGGGGGCAGCGCGCGGGCTTGGGGTGCCGGTGGCTTTGTGGCAGGGTGGGGATGGCTCAGGGGACAGTTGGGGTGGGACTGGGGGCTCTGCTCCATGGCTTCTGCCAACATGGACCTCTGGAATGGGAGGGAGCTGAGGGAAGCTGCAGGGAGGTGGAACCATAGGATGGTTTAAGTTGGAAAAGACCCATAAAGACCCTCGAGCCCAACTGTTCCCCAAGGCCACCACTAACCCACATCCCCAAGTGCCACATCCACACAGCTGTAAATCCCCCCAGGGATGGGGACTCCACCACTGTCCTGGGCAGCTGTGCCAGGGCTGGACCACTCTTTCAGTGAAGACATTTTTTGAAATACAAAAAACCTCCCCTGATGCAATTTGAAGCCATTTCCTCTTGTTCTGTCACTCTTTAACTGGGAGAAGAGACCAACCCCTCCTGGCTCCAACCTCCCTTCAGGGAGTTGTGGAGAGTGAGAATCCCCAAATCATTTAGGTTGGAAAAGCCCTCCAAGACCACAGATTACAACCTGTGACCAATGCCCACCTTGTCCCCAGCCCTGAGTGCCACCTCCAGCCCTTCCTTGGACACCTCCAGGGATGGACACTCCAAACCTCCCTGGGCAGCCCCTGCCAAGGCCTGACCTCCCTTTCCATGGGGAAATTCCTCCTGATGAAGAATTCCCCTGGCCCAGCCTGAGGCCGTTCCCTCTCCTCCTGGCCCTGTTCCCTGCGAGCAGAGCCCGACCCCCCCGGCTCCCCCCTCCTGTCAGGGACTTGTGCAGAGCCACAAGGTCCCCCCTGAGCCTCCTTTGCTCCAGCCTGAGCCCCTTTCCCAGCTCCCTCATCAGACAACAAGACAAGGAGCATGAGCCATATCCTGAGCCTGGTGTCTGCTGTCAGCCTGGTTACTGCACTGGGACACCTCTGGAGCATCTCTTCCTCCTGGCAGGAGAGATGGGAGGAAAACGGGATGAGCACTGTGGGCTGGCTCGCTCTGGGTGGTGAGAATACCCCAGGATTCCCAACAAAATCCAATAATCCAGTTGCAGCTGTTGGTGCAGAGTGTTCCTGGTAATGGAAGAAAGAGCAAACGTGTCTGAGTTGGGAAAAGTCCATCATGACCCAGAGATGATAAAAAATACAGAATAAAAACTTACCTGGAGGGGCTTGTGAGTGCATCAAGGGTCTTTGTGCCAAATGATTTTATAATGGCTGAGGAAGAAATTATTTATTAGTTCATCAAACATAAAGGAATACTTAATGAGAGCATTCATTATAATCTTTGTTGTGGCAAATAATTAGCAAGCTCTGCTTCTGTCTCAGTGCTGTTGCTGAGCATGACTAGGAGAGTAACTTCTGTGATTTATAATAATATTGCAAGTCACACTATTTGCCTAAAAATTAATGAATCCTAGCACAGAGAAACAGGGAATGCATTTGCCGAGACTTGAGTCTCGTTTTAAAGCAGCAAATTGTGAACCGGCAGCTGTTGTCCCACAAGTCTTGTGGTTTTTGTTAAAATTGGGGATGTTTCAGACTGATGGAAGTCAGATTTCTAGTAATGATCATGGCTACTGGAGGGTTTGGGTTGTTCATAACAGACAAAACATTTCTGTTTCAGCAGGTTCCACTTTTAGTCCATCCTTCTGTACTAGAAATGGACAGGGAAGCTTTGGATTTTATGAGGCATTAGGTGTCCAACCCCAAAGTCCTGGGCCTTACAAGGAAACCTCTCACTGAGCAGGAAATTAAACCTGACCTTTAAATTTGGGCCTCCATCATCCTCTTAAGATGTAACAATTCCTCTGTGGTTGTTTCAAACCCTTGGAGTGTTGACCACGAATAATTCCCAAGCCATCCCACACCAACATTAGTTTAAGGCTATTAACTCCTTACAGAAATTCACCTCCTTCAGAGTTCAGAGCACAGAATTTATGCTAAACAAACAGTTTATGGGATTCTAATTTTGTGAGTGCAATAATAGAACTGCCCAGGTTCTTACCAGTGTAATCAAACAATATTCATGTCTCTCTTTCTTCATTTATTTTTTATCTTTTTATTCTTCTAAATTCTGCCAAGGTAGCTATTTTTATTCTTTTAACAGAGTCTAAAATACAGAATTCTGAATAGGTATCACATACCTGGATAAATAATATCGGGTCTGGTTTTTTGGGTTTTCTTTAATACATTAAAAATTTTGAATTTTGAAGCACATTTTGAAAATACAGCAAAACAAATGGCCTCAAGTTGAGTTGGGGAGGTTCAAGCTGGATTTTAGAAAAATTCTCTTCCCTGAAGGAGTGGTTCAACACTGGAACAGGCTGCCTGGAGCAGTGCTGGAATCACCATCCCTGGAAGTGTTCAGAAAATGAGTGGTAGCTCTCTGGGATATGGTTTAGTAGGAATGGAGATATTAAGGCAAAGGTTGGACTTGATGATCTTGGAGGTCTCTTCCAGCCTTAATGATAATGAAATGCTTGAGTACTTCCCTGAACCAGGGCTTGTGTCAGTTGATCAGGCTTTGCAAATATTCTGGATTGCTTGAAATGTCTCAACATCTTTAGGAGCATAAAGAGAGCATCAATAAATAATGGGGATTATTAGAAAGCCTGGCACATTCTAACGTGCTTCCCATCATTAGGAAAAATGCTGCAAGGTAATTAGGAATTCACAAAGAGGATCCCTAATTAATGCTATCTGCTTACAACTCACTGATGATTAGGTTTCGGATCCACTGCTGCTCGTGGTGCTTAGCTGGGCTTTCATTTTTTATTATTTTTTTCTGCAAACAATAATTGAGATAAATATTTTAAAATGTAAGTAGGACAATATTTACTTTTGGGTTTCCAATGTAGGACTTGCAATAGCCAGGAATGTTTTCTGAGAGTTCCTATCCCACAGCAAGGCCTTTGGGAGTTCTCTCTTCCAATATTTCCATGTGCTCAGTGAGGTTTTCCTTGGATTCATTGTTGTTTGTACAAGGGTGTCCTCCTGGCCCAGGTGTGGGGCTCAGTTAAACCAAACCAGCTCAGAGACCTTGTGCTTCAAGAGAAATATCTTTTACTGGGACATGGAGACAACAAAATCTTTCCCTTCTCCAAAAACACCAATGAAATTTAGCTTTGGGGACTGAAGAAAGCTAAAAAAAACCCCCCAAAATAAAGGGGAGATCCCCATGGGTGGAGCATCTTGTCCTTCTAAACTCTGCATCCAGTCCCTCAAATGCTGGGGTTTAGTCATGGTATTAGGTCCTGTGTGCATTAATTAATTTGCTGCATTTTGGAAATAATTGGGTTTTGATTATTGGTTTTGCTTACTGTCAGTACTACAGGACCAAAAAAAAAAAAAAAAAGATTGATAGCAAGGTAATTCATCTTGTTTTCTGGGAACTAGGGGACACAAACTGAAGCACTTTGCTTAAATATTAATATATATTTGAATATATATGTTCTAAAAAAAACCCCATCACCAATGTATTTTTTAAAAATGAAAGCCTTAGGTCCAGCTTGTACCTGAAGCAAAAATTGTCCCTGATTTCAGCACACTTGAAGGAGAACTCCAGTGGATTTAGGAAGATAATAACTCTGTGCTGAGATGGATGGGATTAAGAGGTCAAACTGGAAAGAAACAGAGCAGAGCAGAGCCTGAACCTGACACAACAATCCGTTGTTTTCATAGATTTTTAAGCAAGAAAATGCCATTATAAATATCTTTCCTGACCTCCTGTGTACTGCCAGGCAGGAAATCTAATCCCTGATTCCTGCATTAGAGGAGACCTCTCTGCTCTATTTCATAAAATGCTTGTCTTGTTTGTTTTGCTGGGTGGTGTTTTACCTTCTCAGGGTGGAGAACATCAGCCATTAGAAAGCCAATTTCTGCTCCCACTGCTGGGGATTTCTTTGAAGCATTTTGAGATCTGTTGTACAAATAAAGGTTTCTCAAAGCAAACCCCGCTGAAAACAGGGCAGTCACTGCTCAAATCTCTGCCCATCACTGCACAATTCTGGGTTATTTTTTTCCCCTCTCTTCAGATTACAAAAAGCTCTTTGTCTTTTTCAGAAGCCTGAGCCCATCTGGAGCCCTCCTAAGCCTGGTTTTACCATAAATGCAAGATGAAAAGTGTCCCTCTAGTCACAAGTGGGACATTTAGTGAAGGAATGCCACAAAATCAAGGTAAGATGAAGTTTTCTTGGAAACCCACCTCCAGCTCAGAAAACTGGAGGGATGAGGTTGGAATTCTGGCCAAAAGGTAAATCAGAGAATAGAATAAACTGGAAAAATTGCTGAGAAAGGTGTTTTGTAGGGATTATTATATCTCCCATTCATTACAAACCCAGAATTGTGCTCCCCACAACGAGAAAATCTGCTTTTTTATATCCTGGCACACCGTCAGAGACTGGATTTATCTGCCCTCGCTTTATTATGACAAGGAGTGGAATCTCAGGGGAATTTAGGCACTTAGGCTGTTCTACTCAATCCCTGTAAATATATTTATATGTAAAGAAGTCTGAATTTTCTACCAAAAATGAAATAGGAATTGTGCACTGTGTATTCAGGTATCTGAACAGAAGGTGTAGAAATACTAAATTTCACTGAATTAGAATGCACTGCCCTGCAAATACCTCCTGAAAAGGATAATTTAGGAGTTTGGGGATTTTGCAGGTTGTTTAGATGAGTTTCCCCACAATCTGATTTGGGCTGCCCAAATTAATGAAAACACCACGTCCTGTAGTAATTTTGCAATCACTGCTTTATCTTAATTATAAGTAATTTGCAAAAGGTATTGGAGTGGAAAAATAAACAAAGTAATAAGAAAAATCTCAGATAAATGCATTGCCAGAAAGATATAATTATATTATTGATTTCATTATCAAACATTAACTAATTTGGATTTTTAAATCAGCTTTTCAGCCAAAGCATTGCTCTGAGAGTACTGAGTAATCTTAATGTTTTGTTTTCCATTTTTTATTAAATTTTCCTCTGGAAGAATTTTCTGCATTATGAAGGTGGATAAAAATAATCTGTAATTATGTTTTAAGATTTAAAAAGTACATTTCTAAGACTTCCCATTGTTCTAAAAGAGGGGAGCAGGAAAGAGAAAGACCAACTTGACTCCAGGGAGTTCTGGGGTCGATATCAGAGCAAAATTTCAGTATGAAACACTTGAAAAATACAAACTCTGAAAAAAACCCCATCCTGAAGAAAATCAGGAAGAGATCCATTTGCAGAAGACATTAATTTCAGCATAAAATCCAGCCAGTGGGAGTAAAAATCATTACCCAAGGAGTACCTGAGGCTGTTGGATGGCTCAGGGACCCAAATGCAATCTGTGTTCTGGTTTGGCTACACTGGAATTTTCAATCAAGGCACGCTGGAAATTCGTTTCTCTCCTGGTGCTGCTTTGTCCTTGGCTGGTTTGGGTTTCCCTTCTGTGGAGGAGCTGAACAAGAGACAGCAGAGGGGAAAAGCAGGAAGAAAACTCTTCCCCAGCCCGTGTGGACACAGATGTCTGCGGGTGATGAAGGTGGAGGATGTGCCCATGTGTCTTTTCTCATATTTATTTCTTAAAACCTCTGGTTTTTTCATGAGGTTCGTGGGACAGAGGCATTTTTGGGGTGCTCTAACCTTACCCAAGCACTTGGCATTGTCAGAGGTGTTTGCTGATTGTGCTGCTGCATCTCTCTGCTTTCAGGTCTTACCTGAGAGTATTTCTGATGGGCTATAAATCACCTACAAATGTATTTTCAAACACAGTTTTCTATCCTTTTTGCAGACTATAAATGAGAGACAAACTGCCCAAATGCAAGCGCTCCTTGGCTTTGCAGGATGAGATCCATAACCTGTCCTGAGGGATTAATAATAATCCAGGGTGCTGGCAGGCCATCAAGGTGAGAAACTTTAGCTGATTTCATAATCTGGAGGTGATTAACTTTGCATACAACTGGTTGGAAGCTCTTGTGGAACATTTTGTGTCTCAGTTTGTGCTCCTGACCACAGAGGGTCTGGCTTGGTGCTGGGGAGGCAGCGCGGCCCTGGTGGATCCAATTCCTTGGGGCTGAGCAGGATGAACAACCAAAACCCTTTCTGATGTCTTCTGTTGGGTGTGAGCACCCCCAAACTGGTGATAAACCACAACTGCAGGTGACTTTATGAGTGAGCCTGGGGGGATCTTATCCAAAGAAAGGTTGGAAGGCCCCAGTGGGTCAGGGAAGTTTTAGCCTGGCTGACACAGTGAGATTCTGAAGGGAGGATGAGCTCTGGGTGATTTATCTCTGGCTTCTGTTTCCAGGTGAGTTAATAAAAGCTCATTCCAGTTAATCTGCATCTGCTGGGTATTGTCTGGGTGTCTTTGTGGCTGGAATGAGGCTGCAGTCATGCCTTGGCGAGGGGAGAAGAGCTTAGAGCTTCTGATGTCCAGGAATTAAATGAATCAATCTCTTCCAACACACTTGGAATTGATCTTTGATTGGACCACATGGCCCTTGGATAAGGCACCCTGGTATTAGTCAATTTGACTTGGAAAGATGATGATACAAATTAAAATGGAAAGATGATCTATACTGAGCAGCTGTGGTTCTGCAGAGTGATCTTTTTTCTTTCTTTTTTTTTTTATTAGTATGCTGCTGTGTTTGTGAAGTCCTTTTGTGAATACTGATGGCTGAGCCCAGGGCTGTGTCCAGAATTGCAAACTTAGGCATTTGCATTAATGATCTGCGGCCTGTATTATTGCTTTAATCCTGGCTTCAAATTGCTCAGAATCTGTAACACAAAATGCTCCTATATCTTCTGCTTAAAAGAACCTATTTATGTCTAACACAGTTACTCAGAGCTGCCTGCTGGTTTGAAGGTCTGTCTTCAAGTAATTTGAAATTCATACGAAGGTCTTGAAACTGTCCAATTGAGATTAAAGTCCTGAATTCCCAAAGGAAGGGGATGTATTCAGGCACCTGGACTGCAAGGGAGGCTCCTTGTGTGTAGTTTTTCGTGCCCAAAGGAGAATGGGCAAGTGGAGTAAATCTCTTCCTCGATTCCAGCAGGATTCGTGTGACCTTTCCACAAGTGACAATGCAAAAATGAGGTGTGGAATGATTTCCAGCTGGTTTCTTTTTGATTAACCATAAACCAAACCATAAAGTAATTTATATGGGCGTGGAAAGGTGAAACCTCACTGACCTATCTCAGACGTTCTTTAAATGAGTCTTATCCTCACAAAGAAGTGTTTATTTTAAAATCCAATAATTACCTGATTTATTAACGAGCTAAATCAATGCCTCTTCAATGTCAAGCACCTTCCGCTTTCAGCCTCTCTCTCTCTCACGCAACTTCACGACCAAACTTTATTTATAACCCCAGCCGATTTCAGCCCACAATTAAAATTTTATGGCTAAATTATAAATAGCCCTTCCCCCTTACCCCCTGCCAAAGAAGATTTGCAATGGGACAAGTGACAAGGTGGGACACTTCTGAATTTAGATCTGGAGGCTCCATTGTGTCAGCTCCTTCGGAGCCGCCCTAATGCGATTGCCTCGTCAGTGGCAGCAATAATGGAGGGCCAAGATCAATCTGTAATGAAGGGAGGTGAGGTCATTTTTCTGACTGCAGGACTGTGATTCTTCCCCAGTGACTGGAATTCCCGTGGTCATGCTGGATGTTACTCTTCACATGCCCCTGGTTCGGCATAACCAGTGATAAATCAAATTAAACCTCCAGAGCAACGCGTTGCTCCTAAAGATTTGAATAAAAGTGGGTAATAGTTCAGGTTTTAGGATGTAGTTTATATCTCTAGAGCAAAAACCACAGCATTTTGCCTCTGTTTTGTTGTTTCTAAGCTTTGTGTTGTATTTTTGCACAAATTTAGCTGGAGAGCTATGGGTGAAAGGGGGAGAAGTGAGAGCCTCAGGTGGCTGCAGCCAGGAGGGTTAACTGGGGGCACGAAAAAGCTGCTTGGGCTCTGCTCTGCTGAGGATCTGCAGCTCATGGAGGGGATCATCCAGGTGGATGAGCCCAAAGGAATCCTCTGCAGCCAAAAATGACACCTGAATATGCCCCTGACCCTTCCTGCTGCTTTTCCCATCCGAGGCACGGCTCGTCTGTTCCACGTCCCTGCAGCGTGTGCCAAAGGCTGGATAACCACACTGGGTAGATGCTCATGAAGGGATCACAGTCCCAGTTTTAGAAAGGTTAAAAGACTACTCAGGATCACTGTTCCCCTGCAGGAACTTTCCTACCAGCGCAGGGTTTCATGCTCCATTTGCCTCTGGCAACGTGGCGTGGCTTTAAGTTCCCATCTCAGCAGGGTCACTCCCTCTCCCAGCACTACAAGCAGGTTGTTTTCAGGTAATACCTCAAAGTTTGATGTCTGGGAGAGGTGCTGAGCTGCTGTAATGCAGCAAACCACTGACAAGTGCAACAGGGTCACGTCTGTGCCTGCTGAGGGCTCAACTTGGTTTCTATAAAAATTATCCAGAGCTGTGGCTACAGCCTTTGCAGCAGCAAAGATGTGTTAGAAGTTGTGATCTCTGCTTCTAATCCTTCTTTAAAATTAGTGGTCTGGAGAATTAATAATAATGCAATGCTAGGGGAGAAAAGTAAGGGTATGCTCCTCACCTGTGTCCTTGCAGACGCTGTCACAAGATTTTGCTGCAGTATCCATCCTACAGAACTGCCCCAGTGCTGATTGTGCTGTTCCAGCTGTCTGTCAGCCGTCAGGACTGGGTAAAGAGAGCACTGACAGGACAGCCAGGGATGCACTGGGACACCAAGGAGACTGGAAGAGCTCTGGCTGCCACGAATGGCAATTCTATTCCTTGCCAGAGGAAGGCTGACAGCTCCAGGGCTGTGGGCAGCCAACCTGAGGGCAGCTGGGAATTGGGATTAAGCTGCTGATCTCCCCAGGATCTGGGAAGGTATCAGAGTCAGCCCTGGCGTGGACCAGCCAGGGCCAGGGGGATTAGGGAATAAACCTCTTCAGCTGCACATCTTCCCTCCAGGGCAGGACGAGACCCAGCAAAGTGGACTGTGGAGGGTTTTTCTTGCATTCTTTCTGCATTGTGACTCTAAAAATTACCCCCCTTCAAGCGTGTCTTTGCTTGGGGCTGATGATAAAGAAAGAATAGGACTCACAGAACTCTGCATTTTCGTTGAGGATGTTTTGGAAGCTGAGCCTTGCTGAAATGTGATGCAATCTTTTAATTTCCACCTATTCATTGCATGTTTTGGAGTAGTTTTGTCAATTCACATTTTGCTTTTAGTTGACAGAGAATTTTATGGTTCTTGCTATGGATGTGCCATTCCTGCAGCTTTGGCCCTCACTGTTCAGCTCACTCCTCACAAGAATTTCTTCTTTACTGAGTGGCTCAGGTTAAACTGGCATTAATTTAGTAAAAGTAATAGTCCAATTTAATATAACTAACAGTTATTTAGTAGCTGTTTAGCACTGCTGAATGCAGAAAAATCTGTTTTAACCAATACAAGTTTAAAGTGACAGAAATAATGAGTTGCTGTATAGGAAAATCTGCTGACATCTTTCTAAAAATGAACAAATACAAAGCACAGTTCATGATTATTTGTGTAGTTTTAAACTGGAGGTGCCTGAACGTTTTGGTGTAGTGTCAAACAATTAAAACTCTGAATTAAATTAGTAACACAATAACTAATTAGATAATTCTGATAGTGACTGTGTACCTGGCAGTGTGTTGTCCCACCATTCCCTGGGTTTTAATTGAAAAGAAGCTCTTGGCACTAAAAGACCTTACAGAGCTGGAAGGGTTGGTAATGAGGAACCAAATTAAATCAGAAGTCAGCTTTTTCCAAATTTAATATCTTCCTAAAGTTAATTGGGATTAGTTTAATCATCCACTTGTTTAACTTGTGACTCTTGTTGAAATAGAATCATCACAGAATGGTTTGGGTTGGAAGGGACCTCAAAGCTCATCCAGTGCCACCCCTGCCCATGGGCAGGGTCATTTTCCTCTATCCCAGGTTGCTCCAAGCCATGTCCAACCTGGCCTTGGACACTTCCAGGGATGTGGCAGCCACAACATTTCCAGGTAATCTATGTCAGGACCTCACCACCATCTTGGTAAAAAATTTCTTCATCAATATCCTAAATTGATTAAAAACTCCTCTGAGTGGAAAGATGGATTATTGGTGAAGGTCATCAATCAACTTTTCATTAAATAAGACTTTCCCAAATTTTTCCACCTGAAAAGCTACTTTTTGTCAAAAAAAAAAAAAAAAGATTCCACAGCATTTTTAGAGGTAAATCTGGAATTTTCAATGCCTCCTTTAAAATCTTTCCTTCCTAAGAAAACCTCCCTCCTTCTGTAGATTGCCACTGGAATGTGAAGCACTAAAAGCCCCCCAAAATGCATCCCAGAAATCTCCCTTTCTGACCTCAGTGAGAGGAGCCCTCCTGCTTGCTGTGACATTCCAAACAAAACTGATACAGAACCCAACCCTGACAAGGGTGGAGAGGAAAACGTGTCACAGCCGTGGCTCAGAGGGGGAATAAGTGAAGGGTGGAGACTCATGGCCTGATGAGCTCGACTTCTCCAGCTCACTGAGCATACAGAGCTGCACTGCAACCACTGACCAGTGCCCAGAGTCCTGATTTTCCCCTCCCTCTGGAATTTTTAGATGGATATAACCTCACTGAGATAATGCTTTACTTATCAAGCTGTGGCTGGAAGGATTTTGGGCTTAGAACGGAGATGCTCCTGCTAAAACACGAATGGGAAAAGCCACTCTTTATCAAGAGAAGGGATAAACATGATGTCTTTAATATTCAAATGAGCCTATAGATCGATTTTCTTCAGCAAATGAAGCATCCCTATTCATTTTTTATAAACTGATTTCAGAAAAATCACAATTGATAAAAAAATTAGGATGTTCTTTTTATTTAAAGAGAATACTTAAATATTTACGCTAAATACAGACAAGCCCTTCACAGTCTACTAAAGCAGAAATAATTCTGCTGCCACAGCAATTGTGTGAGGAGTTTCCATTGAGAAATGAGCAAAATCTCTCTGTTTGGGTTCACTTCAAAAAAATATGGATCATTTTCTTCTTTCATGAACAATTTTGCTATCGAGATGTTTCTCACTATGGCATGGCTGGGTTCACACCTGCCCTGGAGGAGTTTGTGCCAGCAGTTCTGTGCCATCCAGGGATCTACGGGGGATTAACAACCCCCAAAATTCCCTCACAGCTCCAGCTTCAGCTCATGCTTAACACAGAAGGTTGTGTGAAGTATTATGTGATAATTATGTGACATCTTAAATCCTAAAAGATGATACGGCAGCATTCTTGAGTTATTTTTTTAATTAGATTTCCTTAAGAGTATTATCTCAAAATTCTTACATTTACTTAAAATTGTAGATTCAATGATATCTTTCAAAACCCCCGGTTTTAATTTTTAATATGTTGCAAAATAAACCAAGAAGGGGAATAAGAATGACTCAAGACTTGTCCTTGACAATAATCAATATTTTTTATTGCTTTTATGATTTTAATATTTCTAATGATTCAAAAATCTGTTCTGATGTTATTCTGGAAGAGACCAGATGGCCAAATAATGTGTAGCATGTAAATTAAATCAGCAGTCTGATCGAAATACTTATCCAAAACCAAATACAGGCTGTGACAATAATTCCACAACCATTTTCAAAAGATAGGAAAAAGTCTTGTGCCAAAAAATGAGCTTTGGATATTCCTTTAGATTGCATTAGTGATTTTAAATGGAAGGAACATGGAAATCGATGTCCTGGGTGATAGAGGGAGGTATCTATATAATATAGAAGCATGAATATTGTTAATTATTCAATTCCTTAGTAATGAGTATTTCAGTATTGGCTTCTTATGTTGGGTTGAAGCAGTGTGGTCTGTGCTTGGCAGTTCTGTCCTGTGCCAAAAGTGAAGGAGAAGTTCTGTGGATGTGTGGTTTTCCAGACTTTTTGCTTTAGAAGGTGTTTCCCAATGCTGCCATCAGGGAAGCAGCCCCAGCTCCAGTTAAACCAGTTAGGCCAGCAATAAAGACCAGTTTGTACCTGTCCAGGCAGTCCCTGAGTAAACTGGAGCTGGAATTAGGATTAAGGATATCCCAAAAAGGAGTAAACCCAAGTGATTGTGGCTTTGACATTTTTAGGGTGGTTTGGGGTGTCCCACGCAGCCATTTCTTTCCATATTGCCATTTTAATTTTGTGGTACAAAGGAATGTTGCTGAGTCCCAAAAAATTTGGTAAAATTGGGTTTTTCTGGAGCAAGAAGCCTCATTTCATTTTATCTTTCTTTCATTCTACCCAGCAGATCTCTGGAGATTGTTCTTGATTTGCTCTTGCCAGAGATTGTCCCTCTTTATTAATATAATAATACCGAGATTTAATTAGACCACATCTTTTATTTTACTTCCCGTCCTGTCAGCAACAAAAGGTGCAAGGAGAGCAGATCATAAAATATGTCAGCTTGGGGGGGGGTCACTCCGTCAGCTCTGCTCCACAGGGCACGGAGCAAGGTTATGGAAAACGGGCAGCACAGAGGAGGAGGGAATAATGGATACTCTCAGATTGGCTTAGATCTGCTCCTGTTTAAATCAAAGGCACTTTTAATATAGTGAGACTAATTCTGGCCTCTTTTGCAAACACTCTGTGGAGAGCAGGACCCTCCTCACGTGGCAGTACCTCCAAAGGAAGGAGTTTAAGTGGCAGTGAAGTTTGATGGCAATGGCTTAGGTGACAGTAATGCCTTATAAAGTTTCTTACCTCTAGGTCACCACTCCAAATCCAGTCTAGGTCATTACTGACACAGAGTCATTATCATCTCATGAATGTCATCAAATGGCACTCCAAATGTTAAGTATCCCATTCTGCAATTGAGACATGAGGAATCTTTCTGTCAATTTTCTGGACGAGTGGTGAATCGCTCGTCGTGTCGCTCTTCACCCGTAGCCTCTCCTTTATCACATCCAATGACAGCCATCACCTGCCAAGGGTGGTTGATATCCCATGGCTAACCTGCCATCCTCATTGGCTGTATTATGTATTTGGCTTGTGTTCGATATGATTTTTGTCCTCTCATTGTCTCACATTAACATTTCTCCTTACTTGCTCCACTGTGGAGGTTATTTGGTGCAGTGGACCTTCATTGCCAAGGGGTAAATAATTAAACTCAAACAGTATTTTCCATCTCTGTGTTTTCTGTTGTTATTTGCAGAGGTGGCTGGAGGACAATATTGCCTTTACCAGTGATATTATGTCCATTTTATGTTTCAAGACACAAATAAGAGTGATTATTAGTCCAGTTCCAACAATGTTACGTCAAAATTGATACAGGAAAGCCTTATCAATAAAACACTCAGAGTTGGTTTATAAGTAAACATTCTTTTGCTTGGTATCATGCTCCCCCACCATCCATCTGGATCCAAGTGTCCACAGCTCCAGTCCTTGTGAAGAGGGATAGGGAAAGGTGTTTCAGTGATGGTCAGGGTGGGGATTTCTTCCTTTTCTCATCTGGGTCCATCTCTATTATCATTTACTTTAAGTCCTTTTCCCCTTTATCATTTGTGTTGCATCTCAGTTACATTTTGAAAACTTCCCAACAGCTTCTCCAGCCCTGTGAGATGTAAAGGGCAGCATTTTGTGACCTGGTGGCAACTTGAGCCTGTCAGGCCTTGGCCATGTGCAGCTTTCAAGGGGCAAGGGCAGGTGAGACATTTGCTGACCAGGGCTGAGGTTTTAAATAATACCAGCCCTGCTGGAACAGTCTCTGCTGAAGCTGGAGTCCTTTGTGTGGGTGACCCTTCTTGGGGCCAAGAGGTCACTCTCCATTGCCTAGAGAAGAAAAGAAGGACAGACAGCTGGAAAGAACAGTGAGGAAGAAGCCAAGGAACTGTCAAAATATCTTTAGGATATGAGCAAATTATTACTTCTTAATGTGCTTAAAAGACAGAACTGAAATGAAAACTAGTAAGGTCTTTTTTTTTCAGACAAAGTAGAAAGAACCTGTGAAGTTTTTCTTCCTCTTTTCCTCCTTTATTTTTTTTTTTTTTTTAACCCAGAGATTCTAAAATACTTTTAAAATAGGATTGTACTCTCCAGCCTTACTTTTCCAATTTCCTCTTAGCGCTGTTCTATAAAAGCTTGTGCTGGTGCCACTGGATCTTTTATAGCCAGCCTGCTTTTCCCCATCCAAAGTGCAAGCAAGGCTGAAAATGGAGAGCTATTAAAAGCCCTGATCCAAATCCAGGTGGGGAATGGTGTGTCAGCTGCTGGAGGGGAAGGACGTCTGAGGTAAGCGGGTGCTTCCCTTGTCATTTAGAACAAACAAGGTTTCAAAGTCGAGGGCAAGACCCCTGTGCAAAGGGATGCTTGGGGAACCATTTCTGAGGCCAATTGTGCATGGAAAATAAGGTTAAACCTGTGCACAGCTCGGGCTGTGGGTGACAGCTCCCATCCAAGTGCAAAGGGGTTCCTGTAGCACCAGCACAGCCATGGAATAACGAGTGCTCCGCTGCCTTTTTCCATGTGTTTGCACCAATCCAAAAGGAGATGGGTGCATGGACAGGTACAAACTGCTCTGGCTTCAGGAAAACACACAGGAAGGAAAGAAACCAATCTGGCTTAGCAGTAAAACCTGGGAAATTACAGATTTCTGCCTGGCAGTGCTGAGGAATGCACAGCAGGTAAAGAGGAGGGCGCAAGATTTGCCTGGATACATCCCCACCAAAGTTTCCCTTTTGTAAAAAGAAATTAAAACAACCATTACAATTCAAAGGCATTTTGATTTTTGACATTACACTGGTTTCTGCTTCCAGGTTGTGTAAAATGTTAAAAATCAGCTCTCCTGCAGAACAGGTGGCTGCCTTTCTATTCATTGTGGTAACAGGAGGGAATCTGATGTCCCCATTACCTCAGTTTCCTTCTCAAGGAGCCAGTCTCAGACCAGCTCTGCCAACAGTGAAATGTGATTGGAAGCTCTGCTAGGTCAGAGAGGTCTTTCTTCCTCAAATGTGAAAATAACTTTATATGTAATAGACCACCAGAGTCACCAACTTTTCCAAACCATCTTCCTAAAGAAAAAGAAATTCAATAAATTTGAAATCACTTAGGCAAATCTTGTGGGAAATTGCATCTTGTGGTCCACATGCAAAGCTCTCAGAGCCTCTTGCAAATCATCTCTATTTTATGTATTTTTAAAGCACAACTCCTTTTGGTTTATTTTGTTTTTACTGGTACAGCGCTTCTTGAAAGGTTTGATGTATAAAAGAATGGAAGCACAGGCAGCAGCTGAAGCAGTTTCCAAGCAAAAGCAAGAGGAGGATGATTTACTGAGAGCTGTAATGAGAAATAGACTCCCAGTTTCATAAATTCAGAGTAAGTCCTGGTGCATCTTCCTTAATTGATGTCCTCTCTCCTGAAGTGCCACGCCACTCCGAGTCCATCCACCGGGGAGAACACATGGGTTGCACTGGGTTATTTAATAATGCAGCCAGTGAGGAGGGGAAAATCACTGCAGGCAGAGAACTGCTCGTAGTTCAGGCCTGAGACCCCCAGAAATGAATGGCAAAGTCCTGCCCTCCCGACGATCCAATCGGGAAGATGAGTACTCCTGCACAGCTCTTTTCGTTAGATCCCGAGCAGCACTGTGGAATTATTGATGGAGAAATCCATGGATTGCAGGACGAGAGCCTTGGAGGCAGAACAAGAAGCTTCGTTTAACCCAGGAATTGCCGTTGCCTGTTGGAATCTCCAGGAAAGTTGAGTGTCTCTGAAGATGTTTGATTCTGCGCTGCGGATCAGAGGAAATGTGACAGTTTGCCTTGGGAATGCTATCTGGAATATTTTTTTACATCATTGAGAAGCATTTTGCCTGAAGGTGTGAATTTCAAATTGTGCACTAAGAATATCGAGATGTGGTGCTGGGTGTCGTGAAAAAGGGAAGAAAAGGGAGAGAAATCCAGTAATGTAGATAAATAGCAGAAAATGAGATCTACATGAGAGGTTTGATTAAATTTGGAATCGGCTGCTGGACCAGAAAGATAGAGCTGAGTAAAAGCATGGAGTTAACTAAGGGAAAAATGAGTTTGGAGCAGGAACAGAACTCATATTCATCTTTGCCAGCGAGGCAGGAAGCTGGAGTGACCTTGAGAGCTGCTGTGAGTGCCGTGCATGTGCGAGCCCTACGGTGGCACGGAGAACCCTTCGCCGTGGCAGCTCTGGTTTTTATTTTGGTGCATTTAACCCTGAGCTGCCATGGACCATGTGTGGCAATTTGTTTTAAATCCATAACTCAGCCTGCTGAGAAACCAAGGAACTGGCACGGAAACTCAGGCTCCTGAGGCCAGGGTGGTTTTATATCTGAAGTAGCCTCAGTCTCTTCGTGGTGTAGAAGAACTGGATGTGTCATTAGATGTAGATTAGTGGGGGATGGCTTTGATTTAGATGTGATTTTTAGAAACACAGGGGCTCTTTCTGGCCAGCAGGAAGCATTTCTTCATGGAAAAGGTTGTTAAACATTGGAAAGGGCCACCCAGGGAAGTTTGGAGTTCCCATCCCTGGAGGTGTCCAAGGATGTGGCATTCAGTGCTCTGGGCTGGTGACAAGGTGGGGATGGGTCACAGGTTGGATTTGATGGTCTGGAAGGGCTTTTCCAGCCTCAGTGATGGTGTGATTCTGTGATAGGACCTTGGTCAGTGGTGATAACAGCAGTGGTGACAGTTGTAGGGTCTCTGAATCAATAAATGGGTAAGCTACTGCTATGTCAAGGCCAGCGGTTGTCCTAAAGCTCTTCTGCTTTTGGTCTTAAACTGAACTCATCCTCCCTGCATGGGAAGCGTGGCCGCATCCCAGACCAAGGCTGTCCTGTGTCCCATCAGGTGGCTGAGCTCCTCTAGAGGGTGTTTCCCCAGCCCAGCTGAGATGAACCTGCTGAGGAAGGACCATAAAATAACCAAGGGAACTCCAGAGGTCCCTGGGCACAGCTCCTGCCTGGTGCCATGAGCTCTCACTGCTGTCGGTGGGGCTGCTCTTGGCACTGTTATGAGCCCAGAGGGATCAATAAAACACTGAGTGAGAGCAGAATAATACAGTGACACCTTGAGAAAAATCCCAGGTGTGTCACCCTCCCGTTTGGGCACCCTTCCCACTAACAAGACACTCAGCAGTGCCTTCCTGCAGGTATTTTCCATCATGCTGATCCTCTGTGGGCTCATTTTTCTGCTCCCATGACCTATTTTTTCCTTTCTGTCCAGTCACAGCCGCTGTATCTCCTTGTTTTAACATCCTGTTCTTTCTGTCCAGACTCTCTTTTTAAAATTTTTTTCCCCTGCTAGTTAACTGTAATTATACAGCTTTTTAATGAGTTTTGATTCACTTAAACGTGCTTTATGTGCCTAACAGCAAACTCCTGCTGGTCTGATTTTATATAGTGTATTTAATTGAGACCCCTTTTGCAAGTACACTGTTTGTGTGTGGTGAGCACAGTCCCCAAACATAAATTCTGCTTTATTCCCACTCTTCACATTAGATTTTTATTTGCATTACATGAATGTTTTTTTCCCACTAAAATCCTGTCACGTACATTTTAACCACTCCAGCAAATTAATTCTTCCTATATTTAATGCCATACCCAGAAACGCCTTTATGGAGCTTCTAATTGTTCATTTCAAACATTCCAAAATTAGTTCCCTTTTATTAATTGGGGAGTCATCGCATTCTGGAGAAGACAGAAAGCTCTCTTGCAAACCACATTAACTGGACAGATGCTCTGAAATATGTTAAATATTACCCAGTGAGAGGTGATGCAGTTCATCAATCATGTCAGTGCCACAGCCACTCTGGGATTGGTGTTAGGTAACGCTGCTGTGAGAGAGGCAGTGTCAGAAGGGATGAACTGACACCACAGACAGCAGTTTTATGTTTAGGGTAAAGCAGGAAGAAAATCAAAATTTAAAATAGCTGGAGAAATGTCATTATCCCTGATAGAGAATCATAGAATGGTTTGGGTCACCTAATTCCAACCCCCATCTTCCATTATCCCAGGTGGCTCCAAGCCCCATCCAGCCTGGCCTTGGACACTGCCAGGGACCCAGGGGCAGCCACAGCTGCTCTGGGCACCCTGTGCCAGGGCCTGCCCACCCTCCCAGGGAGCAATTCCTTCCCAAAATCACATCTAAATTCACCATCCAGCTCAAAGCCCTTCCCCTTTGTCCCATCACTGGAGAACATTGAATGGAAACTTGTAACTCAATGAGGCCGTGAGAAAGGAGTGGGACTTGATTTGGATTTCACTGTTGATTTGGGTTTTACTCTTGGTTTGGGTTTCACTGTTGATTTGGGTTTCACTCTTGGTTTGGGTTTCACTCTTGGGTTTTCCCTGGAGCTCAAACACTTTACAAAGAGTCAAGACCATTTTATGAGTGACAAATAGCAAGTTCAAGCAAAGCAAGAGTTGTCCAGGCAAAATCTTCCTGGAGATATTGATTATGTGGGTAGGAGATTAAGACTTTCTTTCCAGACTTTGGGTCACCCAAAATAACCCACCTACCTCCTGGCAACAGTTCATTAACTGGATCATCTCCATTCCTCTCTTCAAACAGATCTTATCAGCAAAACATCTAATGGGATAAGAGTGTCTTGGGACACATATTTACATATGTAGAGATAAAAAGACTTACATAACCCTAGGAGCAGAAAATACATCTCCCTCAGACATTTGCCAATGTTCCCTTGCTAAATCCTTCATAATGGGGTTTTCCTGCCGTGTCAGCAGCTCCATGACAATAAAGCCACTGGCACAGGTATCCTGACAGCCAGTTTCAATGGCCACGAGGCAAGAAATGCCAAGTTCCCTTCCTTTTTCCAGCTAGATGGATGATGTTTGAGCAAAGAACAAAATCTGTGCATTATGGCTCTTAACTAACCCATTCAAAATAGCCTCAGGAAATATCTGTAGCTCCTTGCTTTATAGCAGGGTGTTCAAGGCTCTTTAATCTTTTTCAAATAGGCGGCAATAAAATGGACTTTTCTGAAGCCTTCCAAGAACCCAATCACGGCAAAATCCCGAGTGTTTAAAATCATGTGCACAAAAAGAGCACTCCAACAACAACATTTCACTCTTTAGATGCTGGGTGTCCTTGGCAAGCCTGCTTGCTGACTCAGCAATTTTGATTTCATCCTCCCTCATCCAGGTTTTCCGTAGGATTTGCACAAAACAGCCGATGGATGTGGCCAACAGGAGCCGTGAGGTTGAAAGATGAAGCACTGAACTTATGGACAGCCACCGGAATCTGGCTCAGCTTCCACATTTATTTCCTGAAATACCTGTCCCCAGTGTGTGCCCTACGCCGCTCTCAGAGGGATGAGTTGGGATTGGATGTGGGGTGGCCTTTGAAAACAGAACTCTGTGTCATGACTGTAATGAAGAGTGCTGCTTCCTGAGGGATGATCCTAATTGATCGTAACTTCCTCCCACAGAAGTCTGTTGTGGTCCTGAGGAGTTCTCTGGAAATCTTCTAGGAAATGTGGAGCTCAAATGGGGTCATTAGGTGGTGGAAAGTGATGGGGGCTTCGTGCTTCTCCCAAGGCAAGAACTCTCCAGCCATTCAAGTGAAACTCAGTACAGAAAAATCTCTACAGGATTTGTCTACAAAAAACTGAGCAATGAATTAGTTCAGTCACATCATGGAAAATAAGGAGTTAGAAAGTAGAATGAGAACATTTTGATGAGCTGTACAATCAGCACAGAAGAAAACTTCCCATAATAGTCACAAAATCTATTGAGGTTTATTTTTGCTGTGAGCACTTCAATTTTCTGTGAAAGCCACAAGCAAACAAGACTTTTTGAACCACTTCAATTTACTCTAAGTTAGAAAGCACAGTCTCTGTAGGCATCTCTGTATTTTATTATTGTGTCCAAAATTAGGTGAGAAGGACAAAATTAGGTGAGAAGGAGAAACCTGAATTAACAAAAAACCCCATGTGTCTCGTGTTACAGGAATCGTTTTTGCCTGGCTCTAAACAGGCAGCTCCAACCCCCAGCAGGATTTTGGTGTTAGCTCACAGAAGAGTCAATGTTTGCTCAGTTCCCTCTTCAAACACTTCCAGAATTTTGACCACTCGTTTGAAATCCTCCAGTGTTCCTTTGAATGGTTCTGCTTTCCTGGGGTGTTGAAACAAACATTGGACATCTTTGTGACTCTTTTCAGCCAGTTTTCCTGCAGTGCCATCCCAGCTCTGTGGGATTCCTAGTGGGGAAAAAGGATTCAGGACCAGCTTGCACATCGAGTTGTGACGCGCTCGATACTTGCAGCAACTGTGTGATATTCATTGAGCCCACGTAAGGTCCACAGAATCTCCTCTATTTA
Organism: Corvus brachyrhynchos; assembly: GCF_000691975.1. Classification (NCBI taxonomy): domain Eukaryota; kingdom Metazoa; phylum Chordata; class Aves; order Passeriformes; family Corvidae; genus Corvus; species Corvus brachyrhynchos. The sequence continues at coordinate 1,293,498 of NW_008238325.1, read as the reverse complement.
TGGTTAAAGATCACCCAGGTCAGGAAGTGTTCTCCAAAAGCCTTGCTGTTTGTGTGGGACAGAAGTCCTAAGCCCACAGGAGACGTTCAGAGGAGTGGAAGGACATCGTGCCTGTGTCACGACACAGCAACAGCAGGAAATTCGGTGGTGTCCAAACAATTAGAGAGAGGTCAGCAAGGACAGAGAAATCCTTGTACAGTGTTTTCACTCTGTGCTTTAAAACAGGATTTGAGTGTCCCATTTTCCAAGAAGTCACGTTGGAGAGTCCTTTATCAGAAATGGGAATGTGTTGATCACGTTTGTAGCTGATTTAAGTGGTGTGATCAGCGTGTTTCCCGTTCCTGCTGCCAGAAGTGTTTTGCTTGCTTGCACTTAAACCAATTTTTGGTGCTTCTGACGCCACCATCTTCAAAAGCACAGTAAGAGTTTTAATCCAGCAGGATAAAATTGATAACTTTTATAATGACATAATTATTACTGGGAGTATTAAAGAAATGAATATAATTACTGCATTTCTTTAAACCAATGTTATTTTTAGCCTTAACTCTACGGTGACACATTGGATGACAGTATCCTTGATATTATTTTAAAATTCAATTTAAAATGTACCTCATTATGTGTGAACTCCCATTCCTGTCAGGTTACCTGCCATGCTTTCCTTGTTCAAATCCCACTGTAACTTCCAAATTACTGACTTGACCTTCTCCACACTTGAAATTAAAATCAAAATTTGAATTTCAGAAAGATTTTGGGGGGTTTGGGGGGAGTTTGCCCATTATACAGTTTTTGTATCTTCTCCATGGACATTAAATGTGCTGCTGGGAAGGTGAGACGTTCTGTGCACCCAACAGGAGGTGAGTTCTCCAAAAAGTAAATCCCTCTGGGTTGGTTCACCTGGGGAAAAGGGGCTTGAGCATCACCAAAAGTGTAGGAGGGAGTGGCCCAGGAAGGTATAAAAAGAGTTCCTCTTAGCCTGGGATTTGCATTTATAAGTGGATAACTGTGCTAAGCTTTACAATTCTTTTATTTTCAGTGAATTTAAGGTTCCTTTCCAGCCCATTCAGAGCTGTAGAGAAAAGGGAAATAAATCCAACAAGAATATACACGGAAGGTATCTCCTCAAGCTTTTTCAGCTGAAACCCCACACTAGGTAAGGTTGTTTGTTTACTAATCATGTCCTAAAACACTTTTGCAAGCTTTTATTTTTAGCTGATTTTTAAAATGATGTTGCAAAGTAGCCAGATTTAAAATAAGATGTTTATTAAATCTGTTAAACTTCACATTGTTGAGTGAAAGGGTTCTGAAAGCAGGATGTGTTCAGCGGTGCTTTTAGGGAGTGCAGCTGGAAATTCCTGTCAGAGCGTGATTCCTACATGGAGCAGTGGATGCACAGGAAGAGCAGAGCTGGAAAATGCTCTCAGGTTCCTGGGAGTTTTCTCCTATTTCAGCTCAGCACAAGAGAACCTGAGATTTTCCCTGGGGCTCCCTCTGAGATTGTAATCAACGACGTTCCTGCATGGAAGCACCAAGGGGACGCTGTAGATGTCCCTCCAGCCCTGGGCAGGGTGTGTTTTCAGAGAAAAGAAATCCAGAAAAATAACCAAACTGAAAAATCAGAGTAATATTTATGAAGGCCCTGCCTTTCACAAGCTCAGGGGAAAAATCAGCTGCATTCTAAACTGACAAAATTACTCCCTATCTTTTGTTCGTGAAGTAATGGGGGTGGAGAGAGATTTGGATGTCGCTGCCTAAATCCCAAGGTAATTTATCCAGTGGCTAACAATGTTCAGAGGAAAATACCTCTGGAAAGGATGTAAATCAAAGCTGAGCTAAGAGAGAAAAGCTGCATATATTATATAACAATATTGCTGAATGGGAGTTACAGATGTTTTAGCAGAAGTATGAAATTATAGGAATAAGGGAGACGTGGTGGAATGAGAGAAGTGATTGGGGATTTAAAACATCAGGAGTTTCTGGGAAGGATGTACAAAATGAAATAGGAGGTGTTATTGGCAAGGGATTATGGAGGCTTGCAGAGAAATGATGGATATATTTAGGTGACATGGCAAAGAGTTCTGCATTTCACTGCTCTCTGCATTGCAATTAAGAGCAGGGAAAGTGGAGAGGTGGCTTTGGTGTTTTGTCTCCAGGGAATGAAATCAGGTCATTATTTTAAAAATATATTAAGAAAACATTAGTTCATCAATTACTGCTTGACAATGTGTATGTTGATAAAGGAATAAAATTGTGATATGGATTTGACTCTGGAATAATCTGTTCAGTGGGAATAGCTGTGGGGTAGAACACTGCAAGTGAAATTGGGAAAACACCCCCCTTGTAACTGCAAATTCAATATTATCCTGATCTGCTTGCTTTTGGAAATGTCAACACATGGCACTAAAGTACTCAACCCCAAACCTGCAGCAAGGCACTGCCTGCAAATTTCCCAGTCCCAAGTTCTCAGCTGATCCTAAAGGAGCCAGGTGGAGGTGGTGGTTTGTATGAATTGTAGCTGCATCCGCAGGGAGTTTTGTACCTGGCAGAGCTGGGTGGAGCACAGGCTGCTATTGGTTGGAGATGAGCTCTATTCGGTTTGGCTTGAAAAAAATTTCTCACTTTCTTTGCTTCCCATTTTTCCATTGGTTCCTCTATCTCTGCATCAACCATTTGATTTTCCTGGCATTCTGTTTGCCTTTTAAATGGCTCCTCATGGAGCAGGGCACTGATTTCTCCTGCATCTTCTGAATGTCACCTCTTTTCCTGCCTTTTCAAGCTCTTTTTTCATCTCTTTTCCCTGCCTGTGTCACTCTGGTAAAACAACTGCCACCAAATTAACACCAAAGTCAGCTGGTACCTCCCTGGCCCTAAATCTGCTCTTGTCAGACACAAAACATCCCTTTCCTTTTCTTCTTTTCTGTTTTGTCTTTGTTCTAAACTGATTCCTATCAAATGATTGCCCAATCCATCTGTCCACCAGGCTTCTTTCTAATCTCAGAGAGATTTGCCACCGCTTTAATTCCATGTTGCAGCCACTTCATTGTCTTGCTTTGAGAATTAATCTTTCAAACCCCTTTAACTTCCCCTTTTCTTTATTGCTGCTCTCTCGCTTATTATTTCCTCCAGCATGCATCAAATTCCCAAATAAAAACCTGACAGTGGCCTTTCAAGAACTGTAAATATTGATGGTCTGTGTTTTCCTCTCCTTGGGTGTTGATTCATGTGATGGCTCTTATCAAATCTTATGCGGTTCTTCCATCTAAAATGTCTTTGTAGGTAGTGACAGAGGAGCAGCTTTGAAAATAGAGATCACAGCCTTGGAAGGAGGTGAAATTACTGGTAGTAGGGACTTATTAGGAAAAAATTCTTCCCTGAAAATATTGTTAAGGCTCGGAACAGACTCCCCAGGGCAGTGGTGGAGTCACCATCCCTGGAGGAATTTAAGAGGACGTGGTCCTTGGGTACATGGCTTGTTCTGGGACTTCATGGTCTTGAAGGTCTTTTCCAGCCTAAATAATTCCGTGATTCTCGAAGTTTTGAGTTTCTTCCAGAATTCTGCACCATCTCTGTTTACCGGCTGAGATAATTGGAGCAATAAATGTGAGAAATCTCATAAACTCTGTTCTGGACTACAGCAGATATTTGAGTCTGGTGTGGCACAGGCAGTTTAGTCCATGGAATGGGAATGGGAGCAATTAAAAGCTTTCAGAACCTTCTTCTGTGCCAGGGCTCTATTAATTTTATTGAAAATCAAAAGGCAGAATTGCCCAACGCAGAAACACTGCTCAAAAAAAGACATTTTTTGTTCAGCTTGAAAAAACCATTTAATCCAAAAGAAACAGGATTTTAAGGCTGTTTTTTTGGCAGACAAATTCATATTTCTGCATGCAGGTGCTGTCTTTTGACAGCTTTAAGAGGTGTTTAAGGAAAAAAACTGAGTTGTTAATGTGGTGGGTGCATAGGGAGGTGTTCCCTGGCCACAACAAAAATCCTACAGACAACAAGGGGAGTAAAATATTGAGTTATTATGGGATGTGGAGCTGTAGTCCAGCTGGAATGGAACCCCAACCATGAGGTTAACTTGAATTTTTTTTTATTTTTAACACAAAAATTCGAAATTCAAACTGACACGAAGACAAGGAGCTCTCTCTCTAGTAAATGATTTTCTTTGAGGTGACTTAGAGGACAGACTGCAAATCAATACTGCGACTTTTTGTTGGCACAGCAATTTTTTTGATTGATAAATAGTTCGATATTTTTAAATTTAAAAAAGCACCACCTGGAATGGTGGAAGGTGTCCTTGCCCCTGGCAGGGGGTGACATGAGGTGATCTTTAAGCTCCCTTTAAACCCCAAAAATTCTAGGAGTCTGTGCCTGTTCTGTCTCTGCCAACCTAGGCTAAGTCTTAGTATTGAAATTTTTAAGATCAAAAGTAAAACTACCCAAATTCTGATTGCAGGGCCAAATTCCCCCTTGCCTGATGTTTGTTATATGTTACTGCCTCAAACCCATAAAAAAATATCATCGTTAACTTTATTTAATGGTCGCCACCAAGTGCAAACTCATTTAATTATAACCACGAGGCAAGTGCACGAAGTTAGACTGATTATTTGTCAGCCAGAGGTTGATGGCTTTAATAGGCCAGTAATCTCCTAATGAATGCACTTTAATTGTCTGTATGGAGAGGCTGTGGAATTGTTTAAAGTGCAGAACAACCCTGGAACTGCAAAGCCCCAGACAGAACAGGGTGAACACTCTGCCACTTCCCAGAATGCTGCTTCCCAAAGAAGTTCCTTTCTGGAGTGTATTAAACTTGAACCAGGGTCAAACACCTGCAGTAAAACCCAGTTTTTATGGCCTCTTTGGCTTTTGAAATGTTATTCTTCTTCTTTTCCCCCCGTTTATAGTGTGTATATGAGTGTTTCTTGATTTACAATAGAATGTTTTATTAAAAACAGCGCTCCCGGTATCTTTGCACCTGCGGAATACTGAAAGTGCAGGAATTACTCACAGACACACATTTAAAAGCCAAAAGGCAGCCCAGGCTCACCTCCTGCTCTCCTTGGGAGCAATAACTGTCCGTGGATTTTAGGTAGGCTGCAGTAGAATGTAGTGAATTTATTATTTTAGAGTGATTTATACCCGTAAATATTTTATTAAGAGTTTGATTTGATATTTTTCAACAGTCGCACCCAGTGCTAAAACTCCTTCAGAATATTGGTGTTTTGCTTGTTTATTAAGTGAAATTAGTGCTTAAAAATATTTCAGAGAGGTTTGTGGTTGGAATTGATCAACATCTTTGGGAGGGTGGGGTCAGTGACCACAGGGAGCATCACAGAAAAATCAAAATTTAGCTCTTTGAGGCAGTTCTGTCAGGGTATTTTGGCTGTGTGGGTTTTATGCCAATGCCATGATTCAGGAATATCCAATTCCCATAGTGCGTGTAAAGAATTAGACTTTGAGGAATATTCCTGAAACGTGTCTTTTCCTTTTCTTCAGTATCTTTAAAACTTAGCCCTTTCCACGTTTTCAGTGGCCCAATCAAAGAAATATTGCAGTGAAACTTGTCCATGGAATCTTGGAATAATCTTTCTATGGAAAGCAATCGATATCCAAATTAACAGCAGGAATGGGAAAAACAAACACAGCAATAAAAACTAATTAGGGAAGCCTAAGACTCAAAAGGAAAAGTAACATTGGAACACACAAACGCTGCAGGTTTTGAAGCAGGGAAAGGGCCCTCTGTGCTTTCTTGGCTTCCTTGTGCTCCAGACTTTCTTCCGGTCCTCTGTTCCCATTTACTACTGGCACATGGTCATAGCAATAGATTTCATTTCTTCTCCCATTAAAGCACCCGGATTCAAAAATAAAAATATGAAAAGGAGGGAGTGAGTAGGTGGAAGTCCTTTGTTGTCGAGCCAAATTGAAAGATGGACATCCTGTAATTTTCTGACACAGTGGGAGCTCTGTACAGGGGCAGGGGGAAAAAGAGCTCTCGAAGCCACATTTCCCTTTATCAGTTCCTGTGCCTTGAGTGCACTTTCTAGTTAAAACTTTTAAATTACTTTAATTACAGCAGCTAAAAAGGGCTGCTGCAGAAATTACTCCCATGCAAGTGAAGAGGTCATTAAAAGTTGTGGCACTCCAGCTAATTTGTGAACAATGCAGTGTGTGAGTGGCTCCGACTGCAATAATTACATTCCAACATCCATTTGCATTTCCCAGCCCGGCCCTGCAGCCCCTGGCAGAGCCCTCTCCTCAAATCCTTCTGCAACACAAACACCAAGCTGTTGTTATCAGAGTAATAATTGTGAGCCTCACATCGACCCACTGATGTGATCCTGAAATAAAACCCTGACAGGTCAAGCTTTGCTTGGGTTCTCCTGGAATTTTGTGAGCTGAGCTCTGGTGTACTGGAATTTCCCAAGGAAATGCTCTCTCCTGTAAGATTCCATTAGAAAGTGCCAGTAAGGCTGAGCTTCAGCCAAGCTTTCAATCACTGAAGGTTTGGGTTGGGTGTTAAAACTCATCCCATTCCACCCCCTGCCATGGGCAGGGACACACCTTCCACTATGCCAGGCTGCTCCAAGCCCCGTCCAGCCTGGCCTTGGACACTGATCTTTAATCTTTTAGTTCAGATTTGGTGCAGAAAATTGTGAATAAAAAACCCTGACCCAGAGCAGAACTGATTTTTATAAACATTGCAGAAACCTTACGTTGTCTTCAGGTCCAGAAAGCCAGGAAGTGCCTCAAGTGTAACTTCAAACATCAGATTGTGGCTCTCACCTGTCTGAGAGATTGGAAATACAAACATAGAATTGTTTAGGATGGAAAAGCCCTCTAAGATCGAGTCCAACCATTCCCAAGGCTACCACCAAGGCTACCACTGCTCCATGGCCCCAAGTGCCACATCCACACGGCTTCTAAATCCCTCCAGGGATGGGTACTCCACCATCTCCATTGGCAACCTCTTCCAATGCCTGACCACCCTAAATTAGAAATTTTCCCTAATATCCAGCCTAAATCCCCCCTGGCCCAGCCTGAGGCCGTTCCCTCTCCTCCTGTCCCTGTTCCCTCGGAGCAGAGCCCGACCCCCCCGGCTGTCCCCTCCTGTCAGGGACTCGTGCAGAGCCACAAGGGCCCCCCTGAGCCTCCTTTGCTCCAGGCCGAGCCCCTTTCCCAGCTCCCTCAGCCCCTCCTGGGGCTCCAGCCCCTTCCCCAGCTCTGTTCCCTTCCCTGGATGTGCTCCAGCCCCTCAATAATCCATATCACAACCTAAAGCTCATCTGCTGCAATTCCCACTGGGAACCAAACCATGATTTCCAGGTCCAGGAATTCACTCACTGATTTTCAGCTATGCCAAGCAGAATCCTCCAGTCTGGAGCAAGGGAAGGAACCAGGGAGCTCTTCCCATTCCTCCACTAAGTGCTGGGAAATCAGCTGGGGTTTTAGACAGATTATTTCACCTTTCATTCCACCAGGGTATTTTTGTACCATAATCTCATTTCCTGCAGAGTTCAGTGTTATCACTCACACAGGGGATGTAACCCGAAGGTGTGGCTGATAACACCTCGGGCCTCGCTGCCACCTCTGCTGGTTTAGAAGGAAGAGAAGCATCCTTTCCTAACAGGGAAAGAACAAAACACAGGGAAAGACTTACCGGGGTAACATCCTGAAATAAACTGGAGTCGCTGAAGTCCGAAAACTCCCTGAAATATCTGATTTCATCCCACAAAAGGTGTGGCAGAGCCTTGGCACTACTTAGTTCTGCCAAAATGTCCCACTTTTTCTTATATATATCTATAAATATATTTGTAAATATACATCATAAAGGATCAGAGACTTTGCTTTTACCCCATCTCCTTTATGTACCAATTTCTCAGTCCTTTCAGGGGCAAAACAACAAAATTCTGTTGCCTTACCTCAGCTTTGAAGGCTTAATATTAATTTTCTTTAAGAAACAAAAGCTATTTTGCATATATAACTACCTAAGTCACAGAGCTCCCATAAATATTTAGGATTTTTTTCCTCCAGGAATTTTGGCCTGTATATATTTCCTCGTGTTATGACATAAAACTGCTTTTCCTAAACATTAGAAGCCCTTTTCACCCTCCTATTTTTACAGCCTTATGTTCCAAAGCAGTAAATTCCAGCTTGGTTGAACACTTAATGTGGTGTTGGCAGCAGGAGCTGGGGTTTTTTTAAGCCCTTGTGATACTTAACACCAGCAAAGCCCTTAAGTGTGACAGAAGAAATCAAGCCTGAAAAGCTGATTTTTGCTCCATCTTGTAGATGATACTTTCCACCTTGAAAACAAGCCATGAAATATCAAATTTAAACATCTAAGGTTTCTTTCCAGTCGTCCTCTGCTCAGCAATAGTTGTGGTGTTAACACAGAGGTTGCCATGATGGGATGAGGCAGCTGATTTCAAAATGACCCCAAAATTTGGGGACCTGTGAGTTGGTTTCCTGTGAGAGAGAGCTTTTATTGCTTCCTCTGAGGGCAGATTTAGTCCCATCCATGTTTAATTCCAGCAGGAAGTATCCCATTGCACTTGGGTATCCAGTGTGTCCCAGACAGGCAGGAGCTGCTGGTGGTGAGGGATAATAGGGAAAAGGAAAGTTTTTAAGAATATTTCATGGTCCCACAATTAAGAAACATCTCTGTTGTATGAAATTAAATTATTCTGCCTGGGCAATGCCTGCAGTGTGCCTCTTTGATTGTAGGATCCAGCACATCTCCACCCCAAGGAACCAGAGGTGTGATAGGAGGTGGAATCCCACAGAACCAGGAGATTTCTTTAAAAAGAAACCTCACTTTTGTCCCACTCTGTTGGAATTCAGTGGTTTTTTTCCCACAATCCCAGTCTGGGAAAGGACTTGGCAATATTTTGAAGCTACCTGAGATTTTCAGTTTTAAAATTTTATTTATTTCCATTTTAAGCAAACAGGTTTTGTTGCCAGACCCTACATATTTCTCTTTCTTTCTAATATAAAACAGTAACTATATTTTAATATTTCTTTATGGAGAGTAATAAAGCACAGCCCTGGAATGGATGAGGAGGAATACAAAAACAATTGCAAAGAAAAAGCACAATATAAACGTAAATCAGGCATGTTTTTACTTTTCAGAGCTGTGCTGGGCTTTCATCAGCTATTACCATTACCATCGTGGTAATCCTTTCCAAATTGTTTAATTTTCTTTTCTAAATCCATGGATTCATTGCTCTGCATCCTTATTCTCCACAAAGTTTCTTTAATGGAGATCCCACTAATGCCAGTCAATATCCTGGAGATTTCTGGATGGAGCAATCTGGAGTGTGGGGAAGCTGGTTTAGAGAGAACAGAGAAGCTGAAGTGTCTCATCCCACTCTCCACAGTAATTAATCAGTCAAAAAAACCCTAAATATGTAGTGAGGGATCAGGAAAACAAAGCTGAAAAAACCAAGCCAGGTCTCTGTATCATTTATTTATCATTTGAATGAGTTCAGAAGAAAACGCTTCTGAAAACTTTCACTTGTTTAATGATTTTTTTTATTATACTTCCTCAAATGTCTCTATAAAAAAAAGTAATAAAGCCCAGCTGCAGAAATCAGGAAAAGTGAAAATAGTTTCGTTTTCCATCAGAAAAGTCTGTGGTCAGACCCTTCAGTGAAATCCTCTTCTGAAGAAGGCTGTAAAAAATCAAGCTCTATAAAATACTTTCAGGAGGATGAGGAGGAATGAAAGGAGTGAAAAAGTCTGTTTCATGTTTCATGCCCAACTTTTTAATGCATTTTTCATTCTGAAGTCCCTTTCAGGTGAATATTTCTGCTTTCTTAAGTCAATCCTGACCCTTCTTTTGTGTCCATAGAAGACTTTAATTAAAGCTGACCAGGGAAAAGACCATTATTGAAGAGAGAAGCAGCCAGTGAGGGTTTTCTGGAACCAAACCTTTTGTTCCCTGAACAAGACTGATGGGAATAGGAAGGGCAGCATCCCTTTGGATGAAGATTGACCCATAACTTGTCTTATATGAAATATTATATTTAATATAAGCACTATAGATGTTAAAACATGACACGGGGTTGGAAGATTTCTCTTTCCTTGTCTATCTCTGCAGTCACTGCTCTTAAAATTCTGCCATTATTACAGAATTAGTGCCAAATAAGTCATTAAGAGCGAGGAATGTCTGCAGTTAAAGATCTTTTTTGTTGTGTAACGTGGTTCACCCTTTCAGCCATGGACAGGGTCGTTCATGTTCCCTCAAATCTGTTTTCTTGTTGTGTTTGAAATAAAAAGCTATTTTAAAAGATGGTTGGGGAAAGTTGGGGAAGTTCCCTACCAGTCAGGGGTGGTGAGAAATGCGTGTTCTGGCTGAAATTTGGCATCATTCTGGAGATAAAATTGTGAGCCTAAAAGTGATGTGAAAATGGAGCTGAAGTTTGGAGCGGTTGCAGACGCTGGTGTTTGAGACATCGGCAGTTTTTGGAGACAGGGAAATGGAGCTACAGGTGGGATGTGCTGAGATGGAATAAGGAGATTAGTGAGGACTTGAGCACGAAAATTGAAAACTCTCAGATCTGTGGGAAGTGTCAGCTGCGTTCCCTCTGGGGAGAAGGGCTGGGATTGGGGTGAGTGTGGCTGTGGTGCCAGCAGAGGGAGGATTTGTGGAGCACCTCCGGGAAGCTTGGATTTCAGGGATCCCACTGTTAGAGGCCTTTTTTTTTTCAGTGAAGATCACATTTTAGAGCTGAATGCAGAAGTATATAACTAAAAAATGTAGCCTAATTACTCCTAGGAAAACCCCTCGGAGGAGTTCTGTCTCAATTCAACATTCACACTTCCAAGAGGGTCAAACGTGATTTTTTCAGGACAATGTTGTCATTATGGCCACGGAACAAGTACAGGAGATAACAGGCAGTGTTATCAGAAAGGCCAAGAACAAATTAAATAAAAGATTGGAGCTGTCAGGGTTGTAGATTGTTGTGTGGAAGAGACAAGGGGTGTAAAATATATTGAATAAGGTGATTATTTAATGGTTGTGATTTCCATGCTAATGGTGATATTTGTGCTTAGAAGGAGTGATTTTTTTTCTCAACAAATCCACTTATAAACACCTTTCTTGCCTGTGTTTTAGTATTTATGACACCTCCATTGCCTTTTTCCTTGGAAAAACTTGTTTCAGTCACTGTTAATTGTCTAAATATAATGAAATACTTACAAGGTCCCCCCCAACCCAGCAGATCCTCTGAAAACAGAGGAGAAACAGATGAGTGACCATGTTTAAACTGTTTAATGGGGGAGGTAAAAGTGTTCTTGATTCCAGTTATAAAAATTAAAAAGGGAGAAACAGGAATGATCAAAGACAGCATTCGTTATTTCTGATTTTTCTTTTTATGAAATAACAACCCCCACAAACACACACCAAAACAGCCAACAGAGGCCCAGTTCCCATCTTGCACCTTTTCCAACCAAACTGCAGAAATTCCCAACACCTGAGCCTTCCTGGGAAGTTCTTTAGACTTGATCACTGCAACATCTCAGGAGGAAAATGGCTTTGCCCCAGGGCAGAAAGATGAAGGATGCCTGAAACAAATCTCCTGGAAGAATGATACTTTTCCTTTTGCTCTGTGATTTTTTTAGAACTTAACATAAAATTTTCTCACTAAAGGGATGTCTTGACTGCAGCAGTCAGTGACTGAATCATTGAATTATTTCTTAAGGTGCTTGGAGCTTTCCCACCTGGAAACTGTCAGTCAAAAGCCAATAAAATACATGCACTCCATCTTCTCAATCCCAGTTTGATAATTTAAAATAAAACTAAATCTCACTGTTCTATTTTCAGCATATCACTTAGTTTTCCATTTATCTTCCTCACTTGGTTTTTTAAACTTTTTTTTTTTTTTTTTTTTTTTGACAGTGAGGCTGCAGCAAAATATCAGGAGTTTGATTTTATTTGTTGGAGACCTACTGAAGAGATGATGCTTTCTAATAGTCAGCAAACATAACTCAAGACTCATGGGTGATGGACAAAAGCTTGGTTTATTCTGAGTTTCTACAGTTTTTAATTAATAGGGGGATGATAAAGATTATGAATTTGGGAAGGAATTATTCCCTGTGAGGTTGGGAAGGCCCTGGAATAGAATTCCCAGAGCAGCTGGGGCTGCCCCTGGATCCCTGGCAGTGTCCAAGGCCAGGCTGGACATTGGGGCTTGGAGCAGCCTGGGATAGTGGGAGGTGTCCCTGCCCATGGCAGGGTTGGAATGGGATGGGCTTTAAGGTCCCTTCCAAATCAAACCATTCCAGGATTCCATGAATTCAGGTTCCCATGCATTAGGTGGCAAAGCCAGCAGTGCTCTCTTTGGCAGGATTGAGAAGATTTGCTCTGGGACAGAACCTGCTCTGTTGGGCACTGAGGAAATTGGGATGTCCCTTGGGATGCCCATTGGGATATCTACAGGGATAGCTCTTTTCTCCATCTTGAACCAAAGACATTTCATGTCAGAAGTGTCTGAATAAGTGGATACACACAGGATTATGTGAAGGAAAACAAAATTACAGCCTCACAAATGATCAGGAATCTCTGCAGGGGGAGTTTGGCTTTGAGATGCCGAATAACTCGTTTAGTCCAATTCTTGCATTAATTTTTTGTAGATACCCATTGTAGCCACATCTTTTGTGTTTCCTGGAGCTCTCATCTCTCTCTGGCTCTGTCTGCACTTTGAAGGGGCAAAGAGCACATGAAGGATTATTCTAAAGGAACATTTCCACTCTTTAATGTATTACAGGAAGCAGCTTTAATAGCAGTGCAGAGTGCAGAGGCTGCACTGGAGCCTTTATAAACACGAGGAGATGGAACGGAATATTTTGTATACAGAGCTGAAATATCATTGCTACCCAAAGCGCAGCACTTACACCTGGAGTGCTCTCTAATCCATTTTAAATTGAATGGGAATACTTCAGGGAAAATGCCATCTCTTTTCATCAGTGTTGTCTCTTTTAAAACAGTCATTGATCCCATAAAGGCCCCCAGGTTTCTGGCTCAGCCCCTTCCCAGACATGGGGCTGGATTTGCTGTGCAGGGATGTTTGCTGGCAACGTGTTTTAGGTTTTGTCATGGGATTGATACATTCAATAAAAATTGCACCTTGGGGTTTACCATGTGGCATGGGAAGGGCTTCAGCCTTGTGACCCACAACACATCTAAAATGTTATTCTTTACTTTAAGCTTAACTTTATTTTCAAAAGTTAGATATGAATAGAAGATCCATGCATTTATTATTCAGCAATATATGCTTGGATACATTTTCTAGTGTTGTGAGCACTTTGCCTTTCTCTGGTTGCACGGAATTTGTGACAGAGCTCAGTGAAGTCACCACCTCTGTAATGAAGTTTTAGGTTCTCTGTGAGGTGTGGTTTTGTGGGGTTAGGGTTGAGATGAGGCATGAGAAAATCCACATCCAACTGGGAGAGATGGAAAGGAACGTGCAGGCACAGGGTGACAAACCCTAGGTAATCATCACTGATTTTTATTTTATTTATAGATTAAAAAGTTCCTGTTGTTAACACAAAGTCTCCTCTGCTTAGAGCTTGTTTTATTTCCACCAGATTTGCTCCCAGCATGGAAGCTCTCTGTGGAGCCAACCTCATCTTCTGGCAGTAATGTGGAATTGTTCAGGTTTCAAATGCTCAGATTTCAAACCCACATGGATGCTCAGGAGCCAGACCAGTGAGTCTGGGCAGCCAAGGGAGACACAGCTCTGGGGGGTGAAGGGCTTTGCACTGAACCACTGCAGCATTTGTCAAGTTAGCAAAGACAAAAGCTGGGCTTCTCCATCAATTTTGACCAGGGTTTGGATGTTGTAGGATTGTCTGGCTTTGATTGATGTTTTCTCCAGTCCCCCAAGGGCTTTGGTGAGGAACAAAATGTTTTGGAGAGAGAGAGAAAGCTGGAGCAGCGACGAGTGCGCCTTCCTTCCAAAAGAAAATAAATCCAGGCTCATCCAGCCCATCCATCACTTCTGTCCCCACAGCGTCTTGTGCGGAAAACTTCAGAGTTTTCCACTGTGGAACTCCCTGGTGAGACAGGGGGAGGTGGGAATGCAGTTTAATTGAGATGGGGCCTCCCCATCCCTCCTGAGGGATTCTGCAGGGGCAAAAAGCTTCTTTCCCTCCTTCATGGCATCATTGAGGGGTGTGTTCAAGCTGTGACCTAGAGAATGTGGTGTTTTCCCTGCTCATAACACTGCCCAGTATTACCCCAAAATAAAGTATGTTTTTTAAAATTGAATAATGCGTTATTTGGCTTTGCTGCCAAAATATGAAATAGAGGAAATACATGAAAAAATCCCAAAAATGCTGGCTTTTCAATTAGAATTTCCTTCTCCTTGGGGTTTTCTTTGTTATACTCAGCAGAAGACGCAGAGAAGGGAATATGACAATTTAAGGGTAAATGTGATGCTGCCCCAAACTGAGGCCTGTGGAAGTGAAATGAATTTCTCACAGAGATTTAAATTATTTCTGGTCAAATTGGAAATAGAAAATGTTTGGGTTATGCAGCCCTTTTGTAATGCCGGATTGGACAGTACTTCTGTGTGGGATTAAAATTATTATTTTAGACTCAGAGCTGACCAAAACTGGAGCCAGAGAGGGCAGGAGCAGAGAGTTTGTTAAACTGGGAAGCCTCCTCTGGGATTTTTTTTCTTTAAATATCCCCCTGGTGAGCTTTGCCCTCCATGTGGGGTGAGCCCCAGCCACTCTGCCCACAGCCCTCTCACCACAAAGCTGTTCTCAGCTCCCCAGCAGCTTTGTCCCCAGTTTTTACCCTAAAATACATTTACCCAGCTCCCTGCATTCCTGTGGATGTGGTATTTTCTTTTATTAAAATGAATGTTCTGGATCTGCACGTGGATATTCCCTGCTCCTGTGAAGAATGGGAGGCTGGAATGATTCATTAGGAAGGTTTTGCAAGAGCGATTACCCAATGCCAACTTTTCCTTTAAAAATTCCATATAATTTGGTTTTTTTCCTTAAAAAGGCTTGGGAACACAATTAACTTTTTATCTATTTATTATTGTCTCACCTTGGGATGGGAACTACAGGTACTTTGATAAATGGGTTCAAAAGTTTGTCCAGCTTTAAAACTGCTCTTATAAATCTCTGCTTTCTGCTGTTCTGAGGCCCTGGCACAGGGTGCCCACAGAAGCTGTGGCTGCTCCATCCCTGGCAGTGTCCAAGGCCATCTCGGACAGGGCTTGGAGCACCCTGGGATAGTGGAAGGTGTCCCTGGATGATTTTTAAGGCCCCTTCCAACCCAAACCATTCCATTATTCTCCATTGCTTTGGACTGACACACAGCTATTTCTACAGTTAACATCCAGGAGTTATTTTGTTGTTTCATTCACATTTTTGGCTTTCAACAGCTCTGAAATTAATTAGATTTTTCCTTTTTTTTCCCTTATTTGCTTTATTATTCTGGATTTGCTGTGTGAAATGACAGAGCTGTGGTCAGGTTGGCAGCCAGGCTTTGCCCTGGGAGCAGCCACTTCTCCATGACAACAGAGAGTTCTTGTTTCCTGTAGCTATTTAAAGAAGTATTCCTTGAAACCATCCTAGCCTGATGTTAATAAGCACAGTTTTCACGGAATTAGCAGGAAGTGTTCACATGGACACAAGAAAAATTCCCCATTAATTACAGCCTGACAGATGCAGTAGGTTTGGGTCCTCCTCTTTTTTTTCTCCATGTGCTGTGGAAGGAGCACTGGAAGGTAAACTGGGATGTGGCTTTTCCCCAGCCCCTCCTTGCACCAGGGCTCCCATAAACTGCATGCAGAGAGCGATTTTTCATTTTGAACTAAACAATAAAATGACATCTCAGCAGCAGCAGTGGCTCCAGTGACCTCCAGCTCGCCCGTCACGGGCCATCAGTCCCTGAGCACCTGTCACATCCCGGGATTTCGTTAAAAAAATGTCACAGTGTCAACACATTTACCATGTGAAACTTTTCTGTTGGTGTCTTCTCTTGTTTTATGTCCCCATCAGTCAAGCCTAAAGCGTTAAAATTCCAGCAAATGCTCTGGAAGTGGAGCAGTGATGTTTGGGAACAGAATGCTCCTTTCCTTTAAGCACTTCCATCCAGCCCTGAAGAAGTAATCACTTTACAGAAGCTAATAAAGAATGGATTAAGCTCCAGCTTTGAAGAACTCATCTCAAAAGGGCCCTGAAACCACTGTCTAAAAGCAATATTAGCAGTATTAGAAGCTGAAAAATTACACCAACAGATCTAGGTCAGTGCATTATAGGGAGAAACAATAGAACTGATGTCAGGAATATTACCAAAAATCTGCCTCTCGTCGTCCAGGGGGATTTAAGTCATCAGCTGTGCTTCCATTTGAAGAGTTTGTGGCATGGCTGTGTCAATTTGCATCCTCATGTTTGGGATTTGGCCCACCAGGGAGGTTCTGCTCCAGTGTTTTATATTAAAGGCCAGGCACTGTGGTTGAGATTTCCCCCTGCGTTTATTATCACTCTGTGTGGACTACTGAGAGTAAAAAATTGCTCGTAGCCAGGGGCAGGTTTAGATTGGATATTAGGGGGAATTGGCGTCATGGAAAGGAATGTTGAGCATTGGCACAGCTGCCCAGGGCACTGGTGGAGTCACCACTCCTAGAGAGGTCTCAAAGCCATGAGGGTGTGGCACTTGGGGACATTCAGGTTGGACTCGATGACCTTAGAGCTCTTTTCCAACCTCAATGACTCCACACTTATTGTGTAAATTCCCAGTTTCCTTTAGAATGGTTCTGTCTGGGTTTGTGCTGTTTAGGGAGCCACAGCACCACGCTGTGACCCCGCTGGTGGCATCCAGGGACAGCTCCCTGCAAGATCAGTCAGGGCAGCTTAAACCAGCAGGAGATGCTGATAAAAACCCCTCAAAACGAGGGGTTTTTAAAAAACGAGCAGAGAGGAGGGAGATGGGCAGGTTTCTACAACCACTTCTGTATCCTGCTCAAAACACCTGCAAAAACAGGGCCTGTATTTCTTGAAGGTTGTGTTTAGGGGGATTTTGCATCTTTTTTTTTTTAAGGGAACAATTCTGGGAGCTGCTGAATGCTGAGAATGCTTTGCTTGCACGGATATCAGATGTATATTAGACACTGAAGAGCTCATTGGTGTGTACAAAAACATCCGTCAACATCAGCCTGAGGATTTGAAGTGAAGACACAAAATTATGTGTTTGATATCTGGAGGTTTTATGGAGTTGCTCTGAAGCCTCCTGTGCTCCAGAGGAATATTATTTATATTAATATACATTACAGCACTGAGGCCTGGGAAGGACTGGTCACAGAGGGAGGTAATGCAGACAAAGTTTTAATCCTGAGCTAATATTTTATGTTGTGTAAAACTCAGATTTTTGCATTGTTTTAGCACTCTAGTTGGAAGCACAATTTTAATAATAAGATAATGGAGTAAACCAAAGCTGACTGGAGTGTCTGTGACAAAATTATAAAAACATTCTTTTCTTTTGTGAATGCTGATGGGTACCAGGAAATCACCTATCTAACGGCTGTGTAATTTGATTTTATGTATTATTACAAAAGATAATTAAGCATCTGAGAGGAGGAAAAAAATTAACAACAACCAAAAAAAAAAGGTAAAAAAAGCGCCAGAATAAAATGAGTTGTATAGCTACAGGAAAGCTATTAAAAAAAAAAAAAAATCAATTATTCCCTGAAACTTGAGAAGCTTCATTTCAGAAATTACAACAAAAGGAACTGCTGGTAACCACCCCAACACATCTCCATTTCTCAAAATAGTACAAGCACTTGCAGAGAGAAGCCAAGTCATTCATTATAGAGTACCCCCAGGAGAGATATTTTCTCCAAGTGAACTTCACATTCCTCTTTTGCAGAGAAAAGCAACCCTGAAATAAAGAAAAGTGCTTAGAAAGAAAACTCGAGTGGCCTTAGAAGTTTATACATTTGCGGGTTGTGTAGGGATTTTGTGGGTCAGGTCGTTCATTTACATCTTTAGAAGTTTTAAAGTCCTTGGGTTTAGATAAAAACTCTCTCTGTAGGAGTAACTGGACTGTAATGCATCATTATTTTAAATAATTGACCTTGATAATTACCTTATTAAAGCGTTCAGGTGAGTGGTGTTAAATGAGGGAGAGGGAGAGGTTACATCAGGTTTGATTCACCACCAGGGACTGTTGCTTCTGCAAAATGCCAGCATTCTATGCAAAATTCTGGATATAATTCCTGGAAAAGCAGCCAATACATACAGTAGTATTTTCACAATAAAATAGATTTTCCACAAGGGAAATTACAGTTTTGCAAAATTGGCAAGTTCGACACAGAAAAAAGCCCTCTCAAAATTGATTTTTTTTAATCCTGCCATTACTTTTTGATAATAAGACAATAAATTGCTGTGTTCTGCTAACTTATAATTTGGCATCTAAAGATTTCACTTTGGTAAAGGATTAGCAGATCTGATGTGCAGCACTCAGAGACGTAAAGAGACTTTGCTTTTAACTGTTTTCCAAGGGATTTGATGTTTGTGATCCCTGGGGAGCTTTGCCCTGGAATGGCCATCTCAGGGAGTTGGAGATCCTGCCCTTTGCAGGAGAGATTAACTCGGGACCTTTGCTTGGCAGATTAGCTCAATGTGCAAGAGAACTTTGATCAGTTCTTGCCCAATTCAGAGCCTCTAATGAGTTCATTTTGAAGAATTTCTTCAATAGAACAAGGAAATAATCTCAATTTCTGCACTGCTCTTCCCTGTATTTTCCTCGTGTACAAAGCTGCCCCTTGCTGCCATTTATGTCCTTCCAAACACTCAGCTAAATGGGAACTGAACCAACAAGTTGTTCAGCATCATGCTCCCTCTCTGAGAGCTCAGGACACTCCAATATTCCCTGAGAACAGGATGAAGGCCTCCAGTTGCAGTTGTGATCCTGCACACCACGGGTAGTGCACCAAACCCGCAGCTTTTCGCTGTCGGCTCTTTATGCAAAGCAATTGATGAGGGGGAATTATCTTGGCGGGGGTTTAGAGTGGTTCCATGGGTTTTTTTCTTCTATCTTTTGTGGTTTGCTGAGAAGGGATTGGTGGAGGAAGGATGGAAAAGATGAGAGAAGGTGGTCAGGGCAGTCATTGTAAGGATGTTTTGAAGATCTTTTAAAACACAGTTTGAGTGTGAGGGGGAAATGGCCAACGCCACAGACATCCCCAAAAGCTGTGTCTCCTCTTTAGCTTCTCTGACCTGGGGCTTGGGAGATCTTTGGGGATTAATCTGCCCCTGGCTGGAGCAGACCAGCAGGGTCTTCAGGATGCAGGAATCATCTGACATCTCATGGAGGCTCAGCTGATGCAAAACAAACCCATCACTTTCTTCCTAGAGACAAAGCATTGGAGAACGACGGACCACACAAGAGACCTGAACGTACGAAAATTGGTATTTGGGGCTGAAAGCCACTGGCTAGAATAAAAAGTCAGATAAGACTTTAAGAATCACGACCTCTTTTCTACCTTGATTCTCCAGCCACAGCTGTGGGAAACACTTGGGATGATTTCCACAGGAAAAAGTGGTGGAAACCACATTTGTTCTCCTTGGGCTGCTGTTTGCTGAAATATCTTCATTAAATGAAGCACATGGTTACAGTGACTTCAGAAAAATGAGGCAAAACTCACCAGCAGGTCTGTGGGGAGTTTTCACTTCCTCTTTCATTCCTATCAAGCTGGAGGGATTTGTGCATTTTTACAGTTTTGGGGATAATGTTGTTAACACCTCTTTAAAATTGAAGATTAAATCTTCAATAATTCAATCTTACTTGGAATTTGGAGTCTAGTTGTGGATGTTAAGCGCGGTTCACCTCATTTAAACAAGTTAAAGCCATCACATAATACATCTTTATGTTGGAATTAGTAATGTTGCTAATTATTAAGTCATAGCAGGCATGGCAATATTCAGTTGAAGGTGGGACTTGATGACCTTGGAGGTCTTTTCCAATCTTAATGAATTCATGGTTCTTAATGATGGTTCTAGAAATCAAGCTATTCTCGGTATTCTCCTAAAACAAGTCTTTTTCATCCTAACCAACAATCCTTATCCCAAGATAAATGTTTGGGCAGCAAATAAAGCTGTTCCTCACCCTTTATGATTGGGTTGGTTTTGGTTTCACTGTAGAACTCAAGTCAGATGAGGAAAGCTCTAACAAAGCTCCAAATATATGTGAAGCTCCCTCTTCCCATTAATTTCCGGGAAGACTTGGATGCCTTAAATGCTTCTGTGCCTTTGAAAACAGCATCCAAACAACTTTTCAAATTCACAGACACGGGAATTCGAGGAGTGAGACATTATAACCAAGGCCTTTCTTGTCCTCTGTGTCCATAGGCAAGAAAGGATTTTTCAACACCAAGAAAACAGCAGAGAATACTATTTATTTTTCTGTCCTGTTCCTGTGACCTTTGCTATCAGTGGAGCCTCTGAAGTAGGGCAGAGAAATGAAATTTAGGACCAGTGTGGCCAGTATTCAAAGAAACAACATAAGGCAGATTTTTTTTTTTTTCCTTTCTTTTTTTCTTTTCTTCATGCTTGGGTTTTTTTGGGTTTTTTTGGGTTTTTTTGGAGTTGACATTGTGAAATCAGTCTGGCTGGTAGTGAATGATGTATGAAAGGGAACAATCCCTGCCCATGGCACAAATAAACAGCCACTGCAGGCAGATGAAGGTGGTGTGCCGGGCTGTTTGCTGAGTCCTTTGTGCTCAGCCTCACCAGGAATTTGGAGCACAGAAAGAAAGGTCTGGGGTGGGTATCCCATAAAAAAAGAGGAGAAAAGTTGAGAAACAGGCTCTCGAAAGTATTTGTTATTTGCTTTCTTCTCATCATTCCTCTGAAGAATCCCCTTTTTTCTATGAGAAGGACTGGTGGAGTTTGATATTTTGTTTTTGATAGAAAAATCCTTGTGTTATACCCATGGATAAATTCCTAATGGTGCTCTGGGAAAGCACAGGAAAATTACAGTTGTGGTGTAATTATAAAATGCATTTTATCATGCAGTGGGAAGGGAATAAAACACCAAGTTCAGCTTTAGCTGAATATTTCATTTTTTTCAAATATTTAATTGAGCAACAGTCTGATAGGCTAAATATTTATAATTAAATACACTGACTTTGCATTTGCAGAGTAACGAAGATGATGTTTGGTAGGTGCTGATGTTCTGAGGGTGTTTGTTTGGAAAGTTCCTTTCCTGGGGAAATGGGAGCACAAGGATTTCTCCATTAGCAGAAGGTTCTATTTTTATGTGTTGTCTGTATTTCCATGAGCATGGTGAGCACAGTCCTGCTGGCTCCTTGCACCGTTCACAGAGCAGTTCTGGGACCTATAAAACCTGCAGTTAACACTCACATCATCACAAGTAACTATTAGCTAGAATTTCTTGAGTAATTTGTTTTTAAGGAGGGTTTTTTTTTGCCACATCTATTCATAAATGTATTTTATAAACAAGACCAGATTCACACTGGGCAGTTTTAGGCATGTAGGTTCATGCTCATGAAATAGCGTGGTTTTTTTGTTTTTAAAGATCATATTTATCCACCTGGGATGTATCTTTAAGTTCAGAATTGACCTTTATCTCAAAAAAAACCAAAAACCCAAAAAAAAACAACAAAAAAAAACCGAAACAAAAAAACCCCAAATCTTGAGAGCTCCAGAAATTTGAGTGCTCTGCTGTTGCAGGACAATATTTGTATTTAGGTTTTCCATAATTTACCATGTGTCAGTTGTCGTGTCCCAAGGAACTGAAAGGGAGGAAGTGACAAGTTGTCTTGACAAGTCTGGAATGAGAAGATGGTGGGATGAGAAAACAAAAATAAATGCAGGCATAGCTGCTCTTTTCTGTGCTGCTGCAGAGATGAAATTGTCAGGCTAATGAGTTTGGGTTTGCTGTATCACTGCCTGGAAACCATAATTGTGGCTCTGGATCCTGCTGGGCAGGGAGCCCTTGGGATGGGGAAAGGAAGAGATGATCTTGTTCAACAAACAAAGAAAAGAGGGTGTTGTAGATATGGCTGAAATTCAAAATGCCAGCAGAGCTCCTTCCCTCTCCCTTCGTGTTTTTCTCTGAAGTTGGGAGTATTTGAAGAGTCAGTTGTTAGTTATTTTAACCATGATTTTGCTGAAAACTTCAGGCGTCCTATGCAGAAATAACTGGAAAAAATATCAAGATGTAATCCAAACTTGAACAAATGTTGTAAAAGCAGAATTTTCATAAAATCGTAGAAGGGTTTGGATTGGGAGGGATTTTAAAGCTCATCCTGTTCCACCCCCTGCCATGGGCAGGGACACCTCCCGCTGTCCCAGGCTGCTCCAAGCCCCAATGTCCAGCCTGGCCTTGGGCACTGCCAGGGATCCAGGGGCAGCCCCAGCTGCTCTGGGCACCCTGTGCCAGGGCCTGCCCACCCTCACAGGGAACAATTCCTTCCCAGTCTCCCATCTACTATCCAATCTATCTTCTCATTTCTGACATGAGTTTGACCTACAATCACCTTAAAATATACCTAACAAACACTCATATGTTTATGTTTTGCTGTAGAAAGTAGGATTTCAGCTCAGAGGTTCAACATTTTATTAGGATTCAAAGGTCCCTGGATCTCACACCCACAATCCCCAATGACAGAAAGCAAGCAATAAAGAAAAGGAAAGTCAAGACAAGTGGAAGATATTTCATACAGGAGGATATAAAAAGCTGCTTAAAGCCATGTCCCAGCTTTTCTGACAAAATGAAATGAATTAAAAACAATGAATCACTTTAAGTCCAGTGTAAGTTAATTGTACTTTGGGTTCAACAGCTACAAATAACCCCAAAGTCACTCATGGGTCATGGCTAGTAATGTATCCCTCAGCAGAAATCAGGGATTATTGCTTATTCCAGGCGTTGAAGGGTCTGTTTGGAACTATTTCGCAGCTGTGTATGTGCCACTTGTGGATTATAGTTATCCACACCTCCTCTTAATGCAATTGTACATTACTTGAATGGTTTTTTTCTTATCCAGTTCAATAGATCAGGAAGGGTAAGGTCACCTTAAGCTCTGTCTTACAATTCTTTCTGGTGTATAATTGAACATTTTGTTAAAAAATTGACGTTTGAGGAAGGAGCAACATTCATTTCACTCTCGAAACAGATGCCGTGTGAATTTATTTGGTTCTCAAGACTGTTCTTATCAATGCCTAATTCGTTTCTCCACAATGTGGGAAGATAAAGAGAAGCTTTTTATTCTCAAGGTTCCAACTCTCCTAATTCATTGCAGCTTCCTGGCTTGAAGCAGGTCATGTTTGCACGTTCAGGGATTGATCACGCTTTGTTAGAACAAGATATAATTCCCCATTCATCCCTTGCTGCTGATTTATAAATGGGTTTTATGGGCCCATCTGATCTGTGCATGCTGTTCTTGCATTTCAAGAGGGTTTAATACATTTATTTTGACGGCAACTTTTTGTTTAATAATAATATGTCAGTCTTACAGCCTGTCTGGCATTAATAATTTCTTCCGACAGCATGTTGCTCACGCACGAAAGTGTTCTTCAAGTTATTCTTTGGCAAATGTCTCTAGAAATTCATTTCACTCCACATTGAGAGCTCATCATGTGTGTGTTTTACATTTGAATTGTGTGTTAGGTGGTGAAATCATTTCCAGTGCTCATTTTAGGGCTCCTGACTTCTGGTTCTGGGCACATTTGAGTCATGGAGCATTTCTAAAAAATATAATTGTGATTTTTCTTTCACCTGTTATTTAAATCAATTGGTCAATGGGTGTTGCCCACCTTTATTTAGGGAGGACAGGGAATTTTAGGTTACTTGGAAAAAATCATTATTTACTACTTCTGATCCAGCATTTTGACTAGACATGGAAAAATAAACCCATGAAGCATAACCCACTTGGTACCTGTAGAAGAAATATTTCAGAAAATTCTGACTTCAGCTCTTCTGGTTTTAAGTGCAATTAAGAGCTACTAATTCCAATATTTAATTACATAATTGTTATAATTTATATCAGCTTTCATTGATCTCCTGCTTGTGCAAGAAGGCCATCTGAAGAGATTGGGGTAAATCCACCTTATCTATGACCATGTGTGTAGAGAAGTTCAGAAGCTACTGGGGGTGAATTCTTATCAATATGATGGACTGGGGTGTAGTTTTCCCTTTGGAAAAAAGACAACTTTTGGATTTATAAATTTTCGTGGTGTTATGAGATGGTACTTCTTAGAATCACAAATATTTCCAATTTGGGGCAGATTTTTGCAGCCTGGAACTGGGTGAGGCCCTTCTGCAGCTACATCAGGGTTTGGCATGACCTTCTCTTATTCCTCCTTGGGATAACAGCAGGGTTCAGCTGCTGTTCCTGAATCTCTCTTGCAAATGATTTAATTTTCCTTCCACTTGTACCCTGATATTCTCCAAGCTGAAGCTTTAGGTAGGTCAGACTCAAGAACTTGGATATATTTATAATTCCGAGATGTTTCCTGTTGTTAAGGATCCAGACAATGTCTCTGCAGTGGTTTTTCAGCACACACTTCCCAGTTTTTCCTCACAGTCGTGAAAAGAAGAACATTTTTTAAGGAAACAAAGATTTCAGTGAATCTCTGTAATTTCAGGAGCTGGGAGGGGACACTTGAAATCCTTCAGGTTTCTTTTTCCTTGGTGAAGCTGATGGAATTTTGGGATTTCTTGCTTTTTATATTCTCTAGGATGGCTTAAAAAACTAAAAACCATGTGGGGGAAAAAAAGCACATCCTTCCATCCTACCCAAAATATATCCATAGGAGATATTTTTGTGCCCTGCAGTTCTCAGAGCACACATTTAGGGAGAAGGTTTCCACGTCAGTTCCCCTCTGAGTCACACAGACGTGAATCCAGGATGGAATGATGTTCCCAAACACAGGAACAGCATCTTTGCACGTAGCAGGGCTTTTGTTTTTATGGAAGACATCTCTGAAGGGTTTCTATCAAAACCAATGTCCCTGTGCATGAAAGCTGTTGAAAAATGGTTTTTTGTTCAGTGAATTCTTATCTTTACTGTTTACAGGGTTTGTTATTAATGGTTTGGGGAGAATATCTATTGAATAAATTAAAATACTCTGGTTACAGAGTTTATAGCTTGTGTTTTCTAAATAAACACCCCAAATCTGCAGTATCGCAGCTGTATAAGAACTTTTCTCTCTCTAAATGGCCTTTAATTTGATAACAATGAAATAATAATAATCATCATAAATCTCTCTTACTGCCATCAGACACACTTAAATCACTGTGAATATTTTATTAAAAGGAAAGATTGCAACAAAGTAATTTTAAGGCAGCAGAATTGAAGTCAGTTCTTGTGGGAATGGACTACTGTTCTTTCCTTCAGTCTATGATTAATTTTTAAATAGATGAAACTACACAGGCATGAGACCTTAGAGGCTTCTGATTTTCTCCTGTCTGAAATGTTCCTATTAAACAGCAAGACAGAAGGATTCCAAAGATCCAGATCTGAAAACTATTGTAAATATTGCAGTTTGTTTCGCACTGGAAACTTCTGATACAATGGGCCCTGGCTGTGAGGAATATTTTATTCCATGCTGTTATCAGGGCTGGGGTGGTGCAAGGTCCTGAAACTGGGAGGGTTTTAAGTGTGAGCTGGGGGTGAATCCAGGCTTCTGTAATACGACAGCTCTATCACGTTATCCTAAGGAGAACCCCAGGATCATTTAGGTTGGAAAAGCCCTCTAAGACCAAATCCAACCGTTCCCCACCGCTGACCCCTGTCCCCAGGTGCCACATCCACATGGCTTCTAAATCCCTCCAGGGATGGGGACTCCACCACTGCCCTGTTCCACACACACAAATTTTTCCAAATATCCAAACTGAAATTCCCTTTGTGCAACTTGAGGCCATCTCCTCTCATCCGTCCCTTGTTCCTTGGGAGAAGAGCTTGACCCCACTTAGCTCCAGCCTCCTTGCAGGGAGTTTTAGATACTCACCCACCCTCAGCCTCCTTTGCTCACACCTGGGCATATCCAATCAGCACATCCAGCTCCAAATATCCAGAAGAAACCTCCTCTGCTGTTTTTTAACACACAGAATGCAAAGAAAACATGATGTTGTGTCTGTTTTTGTCTCCCTGTCCAGCATCTCTCTGCTGTGGGGTTTAGCAGGAGCTCTTTGTGCAGTAACACCAGCACCGTTCATTAAGAGGGTTCTGTGTTCATTTTTGGGGGCAGGTGAGGCTTTGATTTAAGCTCAAAGTCAAGCCTTGGTGACTCACACTGATGTCTGAGCACTGTAAATTTAGAAAATATAGTCCATAATCCTCAACCCAGCAGCTGTTTACTCCATCTGATGAGAATCTCTGGTGCTTTGGCTGCAATAGAATATATAAAAAATACCTTAAGTGGCTTAGGTAATTGTGCCAAATCCTGTTTGATTAATGCACTTCATCTCCCCACTGCTCCCCTTGTGGCTTTGGACCATTCTCAACGAAAAAAGTCTCAATAGAAACTAATTTTAGTGTGGATGTGACATCTCTGGACAGTGGGTCCCTAACAGCTTCTTAAAGCTTAATTTACTTTCCTGTCTTAGAATACTTCTAAAATCTGACCCCCAATGTTCTCATAGAGGACTTCTTTCCTTTTTTTTTAACCTAGGAAACAATTATTGCCCATGACTAATCCAGTCATGTTGGTTTTAAAATTCTGGAGCAAACAGGTAAAGAGAAAGGGAGCAAAGCTTTTCATTTATTTATTTCTTGCCGTTTCCAACCGTCTGTGATATTTTTCATCCTTAATCACCCCTGCATGAAATCAGGATAGCACAGAACTGATCTGCTAAATGAGCCCAAGTGGCGCAGAGCTCCTGGACACCAGATGAAAGTGGTGTTATGTGACAGAGCTGATCTATTTTAGCAGATTTTTGTGTGGATTAGAGACTATAAATCTGTTCTGGGGTGGGGTTTGTTCTGTTCAATATGCTTTGCATCCCGGCTGTACTATTCCTCACGCCTCCTATCACAGATGGGATCGGATTCGTTCAGCCTAATGTGGTTTGTAGCCATTTGGTGATCTATTAAGTCTAGATTTGAATTTTTTTTTTTTTTAATAGAATTTGCCTTTTTATGGAATTAATTAGATCAGACAACATCTATTGAATGATGTGGTGGTTTTGTGTAACTGTGATAAGAATGGAGTTGGCTCAATATTAAGAAAATTTAAATATCTGCCCCTCAGGCGGTGGAAACAATATAAACTTCTAAGGGCTCCCTGCATGGATTCTGTGCTTTAGACATCTGCTCTGATAGCAGAAAAGCCTGGATAAGTGATTAATACTGTGTCAAGGATTTGCAAAGTTTTTGCTCTGAGTTGAGCACTTGTGACAATGAACCCACTAATCTTTTTGCTAAGCTGCAAAGAGTAGAACAATCTGGGGAAAAAAAGGATAATTCTCATGACCCTCAACCTCAAAACCCCAAACTGTGCTGCTTGAGAAGTTGCTTACAGAAAGTTGTTAATTTTGGCTTCCCAGGAGCTTTGAAATGGCATAAAATATGTGATGGAAGCAGAGTTCCACCGTGCACAGGCTGTGAGTTCACGTGCCTTGATGGTTTCTAGATTTCTTATCTTGATATACAGAGAGTTTCAGATAAATCTCGCTGTGCATTAACTTTATTGCTATTGGATCATTTCACCTGGTGATAAATGGGCAGCTCTGCACTGGGAATGGGAGTTCAGGAAGTGTTTGGACAATGCCCTTAGGCACTGGTGGGATTATTGGGATTGTGCAGGGCCAGGAGCTGGACTTAGATGATCCTTGTGGGTCCCTTCAGCTCAGGATATTCCGTGATTTCATGACCCCCATTTCGTGAGGGAGCACAGCAGTAGGTTCTCAACCCACAGTCTGTTGGTTTCAGACATTTCATTATGGAACAAGGATAATGGTCAGGGAAAATGGAATTAAAAAAGGTGTTTGAAATGGGAAACAGTGGTCTCAACCAAACTGGAGATCCACGTGTGAGTCTTTTAGGTCGTATATCTGAGAGGCAATTTCTGCCAAAGCATCACCTCTGTGGGATGCAGGATTGTCTCCAAACCACCCCACTAATATCCAGTCCATGTCATTCCATCAGTACAACTATCATGGACTTAATTAAACATCAGTAAATGCTGAAAACGGAGAAAATTTGGGGTTTTTGGCTCACCAACCATTCACCATCAGTGTGTCTAACAGGGCTGTGGGCATGGGGGCAGCCAGGACAGGGGGGACACACAGCTGGGTGTGTCCAACAAAGATATCCCAGGTGGAGTGGAGCTGTGCACCAAAACACAGCTTGGAGACAGCAACATCAAAGAAGTGAAGTCACTGATGACTAAAAAACCCCCAAAACAACCAAAAAAGAAGCAACTACTTGATCTAAGCTGTTATTCTGTTACCAGGAGCTGCTGCCCAAACCCCACCAGAGAACATCCAAACTACACAGATTATTCACTGGGGGACAGAAGTGCTTTGTTGCCAGTGTTCAGTGAGTGACAAATCAAATCCAGGGATCTCCAGTTGGGAGAACGATCTGCCATCTGCTCATCATTCACCTGGGAAGTCTTTTCATACTGGGATGGAAGAGATAAGATTCAAATGATTGGGAGGCTACAGACAGAGAAACGCTGTGTGTCTTTTTATCCTCTAAGAAATCTCATAAAAAGCCTTTTAGTTTGAATTTGGTACAAATGTAGGTTTCAGGCTGTGAAATAGAGCATCTCTTTTTGAGGTGATGAATCCTACAAGGAAAAAAGGCCATTTTGCTTCCTCGCAAAGTCTCCCAAGTTGATCAGTTGGATCCACTTGATGAAACTCGGAGTGTTTGCCTTTCACCAGCAGTGTGTTGGGATCGCCAGCAGAGGATGGATGGCCTGGAAGGGAAGCCAGTGGATGAGCCAAGGGAATTCAGTTTCATGGAGATTGCTCCTGAAAGGGGCAAGAACTTTCCTCCTCAAAGCGTCCCTAGAGACAAGTCCCAAAGCAGCAAAAACCAAGCCAGCAGAATGGAGAAAGTTTGCATAAATCATTAATAAGCACAAGGAAATGCTACAAAATGTTCATTGTCAGGCTGTTGATTTAATTCCAGTTGTGGGGAAACATCTGTTTGTCTTTGCTCAAGCTTGGTAAGCACCATGAAGCATTAGAAATAATTCCAGAGTTGTTACATTTGCGATTTCATTGTAGTTCTGGGTTTGTTCTTTGATAAAGCACATTCAAAATCACAGCAGATGCCAGCTTTCAGCATAATTTTTGAAGGATTAAGTCTTATTCTGATCAGGTTTGAAATAAAATAGGTAAAGAGTTTCTGAACTCCTGGTAAATCCCTTCATAATTGAAAAGAGGGGAATTTGTTTCAAGCCTAATTAGAAGAATTTCTTTAGGATGATTCTGCTATAGTTTGCTATCCACCTTTATTGCAATTAATGAAGTAATTACAATCAAAAGGGATCTGGACAGGAATACTGATAAGAAATTGGGACTTTGAGTAACATTGGACACAATGGAAAACCTTGTTGGCCTATGAAAAAATCAAGGACTTTTGTCCCTCACTTTTGACATTGCTTGACCAGATCTGCAAAGCCAAGAGGTTAAAATAAATTCCCTTATTTTATAGAAAGTATCAAAACCAGGGGACTTCACAGCCCATGTCCAACAAGGCAGCAAATTTAGAAGCTGTTGTTTGAAGAGCCTACAGGAAATTCTATTTAAATGGTTCCCATGAATAAATATCTTCTAAGTGAGGTTTGTTTTGATGATACCTTTGCCCTGACTTTCTTTGGTTCTGCAGAAATATTTGTTGGTTTTTGTTGTTGGGTTTTTTCCAGAAGGTTTCTGTTCAATGATTACTACAAGCCCTTGACTCCAAATTTGCCAGGTCCAGGCGTGTCTGTGGAAATCATGATTGATGGACAAGGGAATAAACTCGAGCCTCCACCCCGGGTTAGAGATAAAGCTGAAGTCTTGAGACGTGAATTTTTTGTTTGTGGAGACAGGACGGGTCCAAGATGTCAGCAGGCATATTTGGTTTGTTT
>NW_008238325.1:1262328-1263271 GCF_000691975.1 Corvus brachyrhynchos | reverse complement strand
GAGATTATTTAGTGAGCAATCACAAAATAAAATATAAGATACACGTGCATGACCAGGGAAGTCAGTAGTGATGGAAAGCTGCCCCTGTAGATAAAAGAATTGGGTCAGGGGAGAGAGAGCTGGTGAAGAAAAAGTCCTGAGCACCTTTATCAGGAAAAAAAGGAGCTGGATTGGCTGTCAGAAAGTGAGAGAATGAGATTAGAAAATCAAATGGCATGGCCTCTCCTGCTCCTCTTTGTCAGGGTTCAGCTGAGCATCCTCCTGAATTTATGTTGGCATTAGCTCTGGACATTTGGAGTTACTGTGAAATACATGTGATATTTAATTGTTGGGAAATTTGCCATAAAAGGGGGGGATTATATTCTAATTCCCAAATAGAATGACTTCAGAATAATTCAGGATATAAACCAGGTCCCAAATAGTGAAACCCACAAACTTACCATCTTTTCTGTCCCACGAAATGCCGTTATAGCTTCTTTTAAAGTTGGCAAAAGTCCTGATGTTCTAAATCTCTGGAATAAAGTTTTAAAATCCTTGTATTATGTAGCACCTCACACTTAATTATAGTACAAAAAATGAACTTTCAGGAGAGGTCTACAAATCTGGCTCAGCCCCTTTTTTTATTGCCTTCCAAACATGGAAAATAAATTCCATTTTATATTTGAAAAAGGTTATTTTAGGATCACCCACAACTCAAAAAATGGGCACTTTTTACACTATCTAGGTTGTACTACATTTAGTCCATTTTCCTCCCACAGGTGAATGACTGTGACAGATTTGAAACTAAAAATAGTCACACAATCACTGGAATAATACAAAAATTATAGCAGGAGCCTGCCATGGATCTGTCTGGACATGGACAGTGCCTCAAATCTGTAATTGTGGGGGAAGAGCTTTCAAAGCACTCCAATGGATCTGAAACTCCATGGGCATGGAAAGCTCT
>NW_008238325.1:1227292-1262313 GCF_000691975.1 Corvus brachyrhynchos | reverse complement strand
CAGCTGGTTTTAGCTGAAAACTTTTCTGCTTCACCTGAATTATTGCTCCATAATTTGAGATTTTATTTAGTTTAAATTCCATCCTGATTTTTTTGTCTGGATGTACATTTGAAAAGAATGTATTTTGACTTGAGGCAAAAAACCCACAGGGATTAAAAACCTCATAAAAGTTATCAAAAGGCTTTTTTTTCCCCCTCTTGTAATCAATATCAGCCACCTGCTAATATCAAATACGGCTTCTTGTTCAGGAGTTCTCCCACCTGGAAATTGCTGGAGGCTTGGAGTTTACTCTGTAGAATTACTTTTCTTCTAACAGCATCCATTTTTAGGATGTTTTCCTAATGTTTAGGTATTAACTCTGATTCTGGATAATTTTAGGACAAGTAAGTGTATGAAAAGATAGAATTATGGAATTATGCAGGTTGGAAAAGAGCTTTAAGGTCATCAAATCCAACCATCCACCATCAGCTCCACCATGTTCCATTAAACCTTAAGTCCCCAAGTGCCACATGCACAGGGAGGGGCTGGAGCCCCATCCATCCTTAGGGAATTTCACTACAAGTGAAATAAAAAATGCAGTGTAGAGACAAGCATGGCCCCTTTTTTTCTGTAGAGAAAGTATTTCTGCACCGTGTGAAGAGCATTTGTTTGGCAAAATTGTATAAATTCTCCTCTCATTTCCAGGGGAAGTATAAGGCCAGTGGGCAAAATATTGTGGGACCTTCAGAAATGAGATTTTTTTCTCCTTCTATTCAGCCTCGTTAGTGTTAAACTCTCCAGTGCTCCTCTCCAATTGCCAGATTGATTGAAAAATGCACATTTTGATACAAACACTGCCCATTGTTTCATCTGGCTCTTAGATTTCTAATTCCTAGGAAAATGTTGCTCTTTTTATTGCTTGGTTTGGAACAGCCCCAATTTAACCCTGCAAGGAAGAGCTGGATGATGTACAGGAAATATGGACAAATATAAACTGGGTTTTCTGTAAAAACAGACTGAAAATACACCCTGCAATCTCTCTCCTGCACCCAGATGGCAGCAGGATGCTCTTTATAACACAGGACAGCGCTTTGGAGAGGGTGTTCAACATCCCCACCTCTGGTTATTAAGATTATTTAAACCAGTTTAAAAAAAACAAACACCACCCCCGACCTAATAACAGTCAGGCAGCTTCATGACCTCGGAAAAGCTGGGTTAAATACAGCTCTAAATTCTCCCAGCACGAAAATCTATACAGAAGTGGAATAGCTCTGGATGTCCCATTTCTTTGGTTTTTTTTAAGGAGGAGGAAGGATCTGAATGTTTAGGGCTGTAATACATCCTTGTGGGATTTAGGTTCAATTATCTGCTTTTTCCTGGATTTCTTCTATCTGCTCAAGTAATTTAGTTCATATCCACACTTAGCCCAGGTCTATTTAGTTACGGAGACCTTGATTTAATGAGTGCTGAGTTGCCCAGGCAAGGACAAAGGTATTGTTGAGGCTTAGCAGTGCTGAGCATGAACTAAATACTCGTCTGGTCAATAAGATCCTGGCTTTTGGGAAGTGTTTAAGGAGTTGATCATGGAAATCTGAAGTTCTGGGTGTTAACTTTGGGATTTAATAGCTGGGAGACGAAAGCTGTGCATAGCAAGGGAAAAAAAGGAAATAAAAACCAACCAAAAGGTGCATGCTGGTGATGGCAGAAATAAAGAGGCTTTATTTCATCTCTTGCCCAGGTTTTTTTTACTGAGGAGCAGCAGTGAGACAAATGTAGCCTTCCCTGGACCACAGGCAATGACTTTTCCCTCAAATGAATCAAGATCTTGTGCCTGGTGTCTGCAGGAAAACTGAGGGCCAGGCAGAGCTCTGCTCCTGCACCAGTACAGAGCCATCAGAATTTGCTCTGGGAATGCACCATTCCCGCTCAAACTGGAGCAAAATTCCCTGCTCTTGGCTCCTCAGTAATGGGAAACTGGGTAAGGTGCTGCTGGTTTACAAAACCACATCCAGGGCCGGGTGTTGGCTGCAGAATCAACCCTTAATTTTATGTGCCTGTAAATTCTGTGGAGATAAAAAGTTACTGAGCCATCTGTTTTGGGAGCCAGTTTGCCTCTGAGCCCAACTGCTCGATGACCAACCCTTTAAAAGTCAGCTGGGTTTGTGGATTTTAATACATTTACAGAGCATAAGGAAGTTGACGTTGTTCCCTGCTGGGGTTTGTGATTTACGGTGGTCACTTTAGGTAACCACAAATGTGTTCTCAACCTCCTCAGAAAATCATCTGGATATTGTGCCAGTGCCGTTGGAATCTTTGAAGCTGGAGTATGGGATCTTTCCTTTCCAATGTTCAGCACCAAACCCACCAAAATGACTTCTTAAAAATCTGAAAGGCTGGGAGAGTTGGGATTGTTCAGCCTGGAGAACAGAAGCATTGGAGTGACCTCACTGTGACTTTCCAGTACATGAAGGAGCTGCAAGAAAGATGGAAAGAGAGGATTTACAAGGGATGGAGTGACTGGAAAAGGGGGGAATGGCTTCCCACTGCCAGAGGGTGGGGTTAAAATGGGATATTGGGAAGAAATTCTTCCCTGTGAGGCTGGGGAGGCCCTGGAATAGAATTCCCAGAGAAGCTGTGGCTGCCCCTGGATCCCTGGAGTGTCCGAGGCCAGGTTGGATGGAGCTCTAAACAACCTGGGACAGTGGAAGGTGTGCCTGGATGAGCTTTAAGGTCCCTCCCAGCCCAAAGCAGTCTGAGATTCTGTGATTACATTGTGATATCATTATTTCTATTTTGCATCCATATTCTATTTGTTTCTCCACTTTTTATCTACCTTTTGTGCCACTGTATAACTTTTCTAGGATTTAAAAGCCTGAGTGAAAAGGAGATGGACAAGGGACAGAAGAGACTTCTTTTGTCCTGTAGTGTCTGAAGTTTTGCAAGGGGAAATTGTCCTTATGGGATGGTGCCAGTGCCTGTTGCAGACAGTATGGGAGAGCTGGAAGGAGCAAGGAAGCTCTTATTCCTTCAGCTGGAAGAAGATCATCTCAGGGAAAAAAACCACTCCATCACACAGTGAATCATCTCACCTGCTAAAGGTTTCAAAGTTTCAAGGCCACTCTCACCAAGCTGTGACAGAGGCGCATTTGGAGAGCAGCACGGAGATGATCCATCATTGATGACAAATCCAAGTTTTCCTGTTAGGATGTGCAGGAGTGCATGGCAGACATCTGTTCCCTGTGCCAGAGCAGCAGCCACCACTTGTTTTCTCAGCTCTTCAGAGGAATAATCTGCCAGAACCTGAGCGGAATTACTTGGGGTATGGTCACTTTAGTGCACGTAATCTGGGGAAGCACGGATCTCTGAACAGATGAGTTCATAAATTACGGATTTTTGACATTTAGATCCATCAAAGGACCTCTATAATCAGGCTCTTTTTGAAGCACAGTCCATGAAGAACACTCTCAGACCTTGCAGATGTGATTAAACCAACCTGTCCTGTGTTGCTCCAGTGAAAACCACGCTCCAAAATTCCAACCTGCCCACACTGCATTTATCAACGTTTAACTCCCAGCAGTCTCAGACTTCCATGTATCCA
Organism: Corvus brachyrhynchos; assembly: GCF_000691975.1. Classification (NCBI taxonomy): domain Eukaryota; kingdom Metazoa; phylum Chordata; class Aves; order Passeriformes; family Corvidae; genus Corvus; species Corvus brachyrhynchos. The sequence goes on along the minus strand of NW_008238325.1, from coordinate 1,258,736 downwards.
CCTGAGCTGCTGCTGTGTCACTAAATTCAATTTTACTATTGAATTCTTTTTATAAACCAGCTTTCCTGATTAGGTCTTCTATTTTCAGGTACTTAAATTCAGTGTGTATTAAGAAAGTTCTCTCTATACAATCTATATATAGTTTATTCTATTTATATATATCTCCTTATATTCCCTAAGTAGTTCACACAGTTGTTCTCTCTTTATATAAACTACTTTTATAGTTTACATAGAAATTCTGCCTTTACATGAACTATTTTTATAGATAGTTTGCATCGATCTTCTCTGTTTATAAAAATTATTTCATAGAGAGAATATAAACTCTATTTCAAGAGTTCTCTCTCTGTGTTATGTGTAGAAATAGGTGATATTTATATAGATGATATTTTTATTTTTATATATGGGATGCTCTGGCTCTCAGGAAGGTTGGGTTTGGCTCCTGGACAGGAGCTGTGGGTGCCACCTGTGCCCTGCACGGGATCCGGCCATGCCTCGAAATCCCATGTCCATACAAAAGCCCAGCCTGGTCCTGGAGAGGCTTCCAAGCAGCTCAGGATTTTGCAGAGTTTTCAGTAAAGGTCTGAGGGCAGTGGGGATTTGATTTCCTTTCCCACAGCCATCTGTAAGATGGGGGAGAACAGCTGCTCCTGCAGCAGGTGCCAGCTCCCAGATTTCCTGGGAGAGGAGCTAACAAGGTTTTAGGAGCTCTGGCTGTCAGATCAAGATTGTCATTGGATGTTTCTGGTTTTGCTCTATTAACCAGGCATTGTGTTTATTAAAAATTAGGGGTTAAACATCTGGAACAAAATACCTCCCTCAAAAATAAAAAAAAATTACAGTGTAGAGACTGGGGATGGTCACGGAGAAGAACCTGCACTGAAAATCTGTGTGATAAAGCCAGGTTGTGATAATATTTTAAGAGTTTGGTTGTAATTTAATCTAGAAGCAAGAGGAGAAACAAAGTGGAGAGAGAAAAATAGGTAAATATGAGTGAGTAAGAATATGCACCACTGGTCTAAAAGGAAAGGAAACAGCTCTGGTGAAGAAAACCATGGGCAAGTCTCATCTGACAGGGCAGAAGCCAGAGCAGGCATTAAATACTGCAGTTGTGTATTCAGGCTGATTCAAACTGTCCTGTTTATGGGAGTTAACAAATATTAACAAATTCTGGAGTCCAGTTCCCAGTGTTGGCCCAGTGCTTTAGACTGGAGCAGCATTGCTGCATGAACTGGGCTTGGTCCAGCTTCTGATGCTCCAGAGTGGCTGAAGATCTCAGTCCAAATATCCTGCTGGTTAGTATTTTTTTAATACATTTTCTGGTGCTTGGCTTCTATTTATTCAAGAATTCAGTATTCTATTTGTCCTCTTTTCTTTCGTAAAGACAAACTTATTACAGCTCTCTCTAATTCAGGTATTATTTCCATTGTCTTCTGGGTTCAAGTGATTACCCCGAGCAGTTTCAGACCATGACCAGGTAACTGAGGTTATTGATTTCCACTAATCAACCCTCCAAATTATAGAGGCCAAAGACAACACTGTGAAATGGAATATTTTATCTCCAACACTTATCCAGACTCAAATGAACAAAAACGTTTCACTCAGAGAATCTGTGGTCTGATGATTTCACAGTTAACGCAGCTCCCAGTTACAGAAATGTAATTAAATCAAAGGAAGTTCTTGCTTTCATTCCCACATTTTTCAGTAGTAATGACAACAAACACATGAATTTGTTATCACCCTAATTCATTGGATTGTCACCTCCTTTTATTAGGTCAGATCAAAGACACTGCGCTGAAAAGAACACATCTATCAAAATCTGACATTTCAGTTTTGTTGATCTTCTGAGAAATATTTGTCTGGTAAATATTGATGAACGTTCTGCCTATTTTAATCATCATTCTCAGCTGTCTTGGAAAAATATTTCAATGACTGCTGTGGCTGAAATGCAGATAAAAAACCACCAAATAATCTCTCTGAGGGTGTTCATAACCCAATTACTCAGGGCTTGGAACCTTCCCATTGAGCTTTTTTCAGTCCCATGACAGAAATCACTCAAAGCTGAAGGTCTGGATCAAAAAAGTTCTACTTGTATTCTATTACGTAAATTGCAAGAGTTTTTCAAAATATTTTCATTTTAGACATTAGGGCTAATTTCTCTCGGAGTTCACTTATAATATGATGTTAGAAATAGTTGTAACAACAGGATATTTGATACTGAAAGTTGCCTGGAGGCCAAAAGAAAAGAAGCCTTTTTTTTTTCCCAACAGAATCTAAAGGTCAGACCATTTCAGAAATATTTTAGTTATTACTGGAGATGCTTAAAAGCTTGAAGGAAAAATGTGAATGTGTCATTCCCAGTTTAGAGTCGCCCTCCAGCTCGTTTGATTTTAAGATGGTCTCACTTTCATGATATTGTACAGAAGATTTGAAGATAGAAATGTCACAACCAAAGGAATTCATTATCTGTGTCCTTAAATTTGGGTGGGATTCCATGTGTTTTTACATCCTGAGTAGGGACTATTCGAACACTCCTTTATCTGGTGACAGTTGAACCAGCAAACATGAGACCAAAACGCTTTTGGGAAAACCAGTTTATATCCCAGTTTTAGAACCAGTTTTTTACAACTCCTGCCACAGTGTTGTGATATCTGAAGTCATTGGTTTACCAGAATTTGTGAGAAATTCAGCAGAGCACTAATTCCACCCGTGTGATGAGCCTGAACATGCTTTTTTTGCAGCTGCTGTTCCGTAACTCCTTTTTCTCTGGAGGCTTTGGAAATGATGCTGTTGTGGAAGTTGAATAAAAAGCTCTCTAGGGAATACAGACATTTTATCTGGGAGTCAAAGGAGAGGATGGGGAGGGTTTCCTCTGCAGGAACAAAAGTCTAAGGCAGGTTCTCGAGTTCACTGAACTGTGCTTAAGAAGAATTAACTTCTTAAGAAATAATACCTGAAAAGCAATGCAAATAAACAACTTATTGAGAAAAAAATACTTTACCTGCGATGAGAATTATATCTGCTTCAATGAACCTGAACAGGTTCTTTTGTTGTTAATGCCTCCTGCCTAATCTAGTTGCTAATACCTGCTAATTCCATTTTTATCAGCTTGGAGGAAAAACCAAGCCCCATCATGAAAACGCTGCCTGTAGCCAAATAAACTCTCTGGTGACACATTTCAAACGGGTTACGTGAAGCCTCAAGCTTGGTGGAGATGAAAAGGAAATGGGAAAACTCTCTGAGAGTCACAAAGGGTCTCAGTGCTTAACAGCACTCAGGGAAGCAAAACTTTTGGGGTCTGGGATAGATTTTAAAGATGAAGGCCAGAGGATGATGTGCCCCACCCTCACAGCCAAGAATTCCTTCCCAATATCCCATCTATCCCTGCCCTCTGGCAGTTCGAAGCCATCCCCCCTTGTCCTGCCCTTCATGCCTTTGTAAAAGGTTTCTCTCCATCTCAAAGTTCTTTTCCAACCTTAATTCTGTTATTTTGTGATTTTAACCCTCATCCAATTCCTTCTTGGAGGTGAAAGAGAAATCTTTACCCACACGAACATCTACTGTCATTAAGAACTACATTCACTGCCTTTTCAGAGCCACTACAGAGCCAGGACTTTAAATCAGCTCTGATTCCTCCTGTTTCTCAAGGTGGAGCATGCAAGACATGGAATTTTGTCTTGGAAAGGGATGACCAGACCATGGACACCTCACCATTTAACTGTTTTTTATAATTGTTTTTTATTTCCAGAAAAACCTGCAGCTTTGGTGTTGACCCAGCCTGGACAGGCAGTTCTGGACAGGATTCTGCTGATTTCAGGTGAATGCTGCAATATAAATTCAGGGTTTATATTTTCTTTATCCTCTTCATTGATTTGCTTTACCACGTTCCAGGGAATTGCAATTACCTGCCGGAAGCACACGTCTGGGAATATTTCCTGGTGATCCAGTGCTATCTCCTTTCTTTTTTTTTCTGCTAATGCCAGGAGCTAAACCAAAGCTGGCCACTTCTAAAGGCAGTGCCTGTATTCCCTACCCACATGCCACAGTTTTAAGATCCCAAAGGAAGGGATGGTATGATCAATCCCAGTTTTACTCATCTTTTCCAAGCTCTGTGGAAATTCCTTTGGCATTTCCACAGCTGGGCAAGCTCTGCTTGTCTCAAACTGAGCTGAGGAATGACCCAGATCAGGCCTGAGCTACTTCTTGCAACAAACCACCCCAGTGTCTGCTCACAGAGGTGACTTGGCAGAAGGAATAACTCCCAAAGGATAGCAGGATTTTCCTGCAGGAAGGCTTCAGACCACCAAGACTGAGGGTTGAGGATATAAACCTGCATGTTATTGGCAGGAAGGTGACAGTGAGGTTTTGCTGAAATCACAGAGTCCCAACTTTTTCCCACTGTAGGAGATTCCTCTGCAATATTTTCTGTGCCATGGATTGGCAAGAAATAAAAATGGTGAGTGGGAAACCTAAGGAAGTCTGTGAGAAAGATGGAGAGAGACAATTTATGAGAGAATGGAGGGACGGGACAAGGGGGAATGGCTTCAAACTGACAGAGAGTAAGATTAGATGGGATATCAGGAGGAAATTGTTCCCTGGGAGGAGGTCCTGGCACAGGGTGCCCAGAGAAGCTGTGGCTTCTCCTGGATTCCTGGAAGTGTCCAAGGCCAGGCTGGACATTGGGGCTTGGAGCCACCTGGGACAGTGGGAGGTGTCCCTGCCCATGGCAGGGGGTGGGAGAAAATGATCATTAATATTCTTTTCAACCCAAACCATTGTGATTCTATGACCCAAGAAAAAAAATGTGAGGAAGACCTCAGGCCTTTCCTGACTCTCCCACAGGATGCCCTCACAGCCATTCAGAGCCACCACAGTTCATCTCCTAGAACATAAATTTACCACCAGTCCAAGCTGGCAGCTGTGTTTATAGCCTGCAATTACTGCAGGTCCCATAAATGTGGATGGAATGAAGTGTTAATACCTGTCTGTACGAGGAGTGCAACAGCACATCAGCACTGTTATTATGTGAAGGTAATTATTGACACAAGCCTTCAGCTGGATCTTAATGTATTTATTAATATTCCTCTTTATAATCATGTTGCTCTCCCATCATTATGATTTTATTCTTTATTCAGCTGCTAGATGATAACCTTGGAAAAGATACTTGTAATAATAAACTTGAGACATTGTTTTTAAATGTGGAATACATATTTAAAACATCTCTTATTAAGCCTTGCACTCATCAGCGTTGATTTTTCCCGGAAATAGAATTTCCCTCACCTGTGAGCACAGGAATAGGAGATGAAAAGGGGAGGGAACATTTTTTTACACAGTTCTCACTCAGCAAATTATTATATTATTCCATTTCCGTCATCCCTTCTAATCAGAAATGAAAGTGTACAGAGGTTGTTAACAGCTAAGTGCTGAAGGTTACAATAATTTCTTTGGATGTTTGACATGGAACAAAGGATTTAGGGTCAGATAAACACTCTTCCACAAACTAAATTAAGTCTTTTTGATGGATACCAGAGCCAAGGAAGCAAAAATCACAGAGTAAACTCCCCACAGTCAATAAACAATAAGTAACCTGTCAAGTGTGAGTGAAAAGGGGGGAAATTAGGCAATGTTGGGATCTACAAACTGGAGCAACAAGGCAGAACAGTGAGAAAATTAATGCCAACACCTCATAAAAATTACCAGTGGCTTCAGCTGAGTTTCTCACAAGTAAATGTCAACTGAGCCAGAGGCTGCAAACACCTCTGGAACTTGAATATTAAAATTATTTTGAAGGCAAATCCCTCAAATGCAGGGAGAAAGGTGCCAGACTCGGAAATTGAGTAAAGCATTAATGAGCAACAGCTGAGGAGAGGCAAACCCAGCCCTGGAGCTCTCCGTGCTGATGCTCCCAAGCCTGGGTTCAATTCCTCCCGTTTTGGGCAAATTGCTCGCTGATGGCTGGAGCTGAGCGGGTGGGACTCGGATGAGAGCAGGATGGGAATGCTCAGTGGGATCACCCAGCACGGTGGGGTTTGGGTGTGTTTACACTCCAGTAACCAAGCTAGGGTTTGGTTTCCAGCAGAGCATCCAGCAAGATTTAATTCTCATTAACTTCTCTGTTGACATAAACAAATCCTCACCAGGAATCCTCTCTAATTCCTATCTTGTTAAGGCAAGCTAGGACTCACAAAAAGCATTGCCTCCTGTTTCATCTGCTCGTTAGAAAGCTTTTATCACGCTTTAAAAATGCATTTCTCTATTTTCATCTGCATCATCCATCTTATTCCCAAAAAATGTATTTTTCCCTGGAAAACTCACATCATGACTGGTCCCAAACCCTGGTGAGAGCTGAGCAAAGACGTGGTTGAGACAATAAAGTGTAGCCAGAAATTTCCAGAGTGCAGGAGCTGCTCGTTCACCATTTAAATGCCTCAATCTCAGCCCCACTCAGACCCTTCTGTTTAATTGCCTTTTTTTTCTTTTCCAGGTTCTGTCCATTTTGCTGGATGAATCCAAAAGGGAAAGGGTCAAACAGCACCTTCTGTGCTCACTCTGGTCTTTGCTTTCTGGTAGGCTTGGCTGGGTGTGAACACTGCCAGAAAAGGCTGGGATTGAGTTTTTTCCACTTAAAGACTATTGTAATTAGGACTTGAGTGGCAGAAATGCCATAAAAATTATCCTAAACAAATAATAAATACCTGTTTTAACCCCACATCTACAGCAGGGTGAGTTAGAAGCCCAATTTTACCTTAATTCCTTCAGTACTGTGTCTTTAATTATTGTGGCCCAGCATCATTCCCACAATAATCAATCAGAATTGGAAATACAACCCCAATTCATCTGCTACAGTGGCTGCCACTTTTCACTTGTATTTCAGAATTTATACAACAGAACTCTCATAATACCTTCAAGGAAAAAAAAAAAAAAAAAGCAAGAAAAAGCAGGCAAGAAATAGATGTCTTGGTCTTTCATCTAAATTTAATGAGCAAAAGAGTTGCAGTGAAATTAGAGATGTGCTGAACTATCCAGAGGAGATTCCAAGCCATTATTAGCCTGCTCACCCTGCTACTTATCTTCAAACGCACACACCAGCAGCAGAAAGGATTTAGGTTACATTTTAGTAATCCAAATCTTGTAGGTACTGGGGTTTAGTGAAACTGGAGCACTCGTTACTATAATTTAGCTACAAAAAAAGCAGCATTTAGTGAAGTAAGAGATCTGGCTTTACAGCACAAAAGCAAGGGGAGTTTGGGGGCTGTGGCAGCGAGGTTGGAGTGTCAGTCTGGATTGCCAGGCTCAAAGCTGAATTTCCGTGGGTTTGGGGATTTGTCAAGTATTTAACAGTGTTGAAATGTAAACTTTTTTTCTTGATGTTCAAACCTCTGTAAAACAGCCTTTAAAGAAGGGAAAAAATACAGGAGGAAGAAGCAAAATCAGCAACACTGGTGTGGCTGTGCTTAGGAGCAAATCCCTTTCTTGTATGGCTGAAGTGGGAGCCAGACATCCCAGTTCCCTCCTAACCATGGATGAGGAGGAGCTGGGATCTTTCAGGGGAACTTTTGCCTCTCTCTGCCTCAGTTTCCTGGACCGGCACCTGCAGAGGCCTCTTTTTCTGGTGGTAAAACTGCAACTGAACTGAAATGAAGCCATATGAACATTGTGATAATGTGGCCTTGGGTGTCTGAATTTAATTGATCAAAACTAAGAACTGTGATGGAAAATTTAATTGGAAAAATCATTATCAGAGATACATAAAGTGCATCTATTTCTCTACTAATCTAAAGCCTCTAGTTCTCATTAATCCAACTTATTCTCATTACAACTCCTCTATTAATGGTGCTGTGTGGAAGGAGGAAGCATCACCGTGTGTAGCACAAATGTGCTGTGAAAATAACACTTGTGATGTGTGGAAATGTTGAGGATTGGGTTTAATTCTGTGCAATTCAACAAATTCTGGACAACAGCACATTTTAACAGTGGCTTTAACTGAGTGCAGCTCCTCCTTGCTCCGTGTCCCCTTGGCGGGGAGCTGGGAGCTGCTCAGCCACTGATTAACTCAGGCTACCACAGGGTCTCCCAATTAATAAAAATCATCATCCAGTGGTCCTGTCAGACGTGGAGCTGCATTTCTGATGGCAAATTCACTACCTGGGGCTCTCCCAGTTGCTGCTCTCCCTGTCCCATCACTCCTGCTTGCTGGGCTGGGCTGTGGAGACAGAGTTCACTCGTTGGTGGGATAAGTTCCTCTCATTTGAATTCGATATGGGCGACATCCCATTATTCATCTTCATCTAAATTCAGGTGAACATGCAATTAAAAGGGCTGTGATACGTCTAGATCCTCCACTGCCTCTAAATATCTGACTCTGCCACTGTTTGGAGCATGAGGGAATGTGAGAAACACTCACTGAGGGTAGGCAGGCAGTAATTGTTACAGAGGAGGGTAAAAAGCAGGAGAGAGGCTTTTGTTTTATTTCCACCAGGATAAACAAGTCCTCAGAGTGGGAAGAAATTACATGGAAATTATATCCCTGGGAGTGTTCAAGGCCAGGCTGGGTGGAGCAACCTGGTTTAGGGAGAAGCGTCCTTGCCCATGGCAGGGCTTGGAATTTGATGATATTTTAGATCCTTCCAACCCAAACCATTCTCTGGCTCCGAGATTTCATGATATGTGATAGATTTTGCACCATAACCATGCAAAACCAGGTTTTTTAAAATTATTTGTCACTGTTGATATAAAAACTACGTTGAGAATGTTCCAGAAATTGTGTCATAATTACTTTGGGAAGTTTTTTTCAGCTTTATATCCTAAAGACCTATTCCTCCAGTTTAAGATCTCATTGCTTGCCTGAGACTCAAGATTTATATCATTAATTCTCCAAAGTTAACCACTTTGGGTTCAGCAAAATCTGCTCTTAATTGAAGTTTGAGTAACTAATGGCACAATAAACCAGTTTATTATCCATAAATAGAGGGTTTTTTCTCCTGCTTCATGCGCTGTAATGAACCAGAGAGACAGGGTTATATTTCTTCCAGAGAAAATAGAATTTTGAGTATTTTTGGGCAGGTTGAAACTTGTGGAGAGGCAGAAACAGCCCTGAACATTCACTTCCTGGACCTTTAAGGCCTCTTTCTGTGTGAGAATTGGCTCAGTGGCTTCTAATTTGAAATCATTACTGTCAATTTTCTAACAGCAGCCAGCAAATATCACCCACATCAGCGTTTGCAGAAATCTTCCACGTATTTCCCAGCAAACCAGGAGTTTAATAAGCAATTAATTGCTGAAATGATGCAGAGCTATCTGCAATAAGCATTTAGAGGCATTGCAACAAATTCAATTCAGAAGAATAAAGAGGAGCTGGTGAATATTCCTAAATGGACCTGTTTAAAAAATAATCAAAATAAAAACGATTAAAAGCCGGAGAGAGAGATTATTTGTAGGAGGTCCAGAGTGAGAGTGAAAAGGGCAAGCTGCCACTTTTTCAAGTTGAATTTTAGAACCCTCACTTGTAAACTTTCTGCACCTGAATAAACTGAAAATTAAGCCACAGGGAAGCATTTTGGGAGTGAGGTGCAGAATCCCACTGCAGCTCCCTCTGCTCTGGAGGCATTCCCAGGTCATTCCCACGGAGGCCAAAGGATAATTCCTGAGCTACTTGAAAACAAATTACTCACAACAGGCAACTTATCAAGTATTTATGTGTTAGGGCAGTCTCTGCAGGTGATATTTTCATTAGAACATTTTTTTATGTGCTAGATTATGGATTAAACCTTTTGGGATCTGCATGCCAAGGAATTGGGATGGAGACGACAATGTTAGACATGACTTAGAAGGCCCAAATTAATAAATTAATACAGTTTTAGAAAGAAATTGCACCTGGGAAGGACCAACTGATGCCCACTGGATGCAGGACATGTGCTGCCCCTGGAATATCCTCTCTGGATCCAGGCACTGGGAGAGGAAACCACTGTCACCTTTTTCCTCTTCTGTCTGCAATATTACAGACATTTATCCAAATGATGAGCTAAGGAAGTTTCCAGCAGAGCTTTGCAGGCTCAGGTGTGGACAGGAGGTGTTTCTATGTTCTTTGTTTTCAGTTTACCCTAAAGAAATAAATCCCATTTTTCTCCCCCTGCAGCTGAAAAGAGCCCCTGAATTCCAGCAAAGTTGTTCCTTTGCAATAAATCCATGGACTTATAAATCTTTCCTGGTCTTGCTTGAGAAATTTTACTCTGAAATACTTTTTTATTTCTTCCAAAGTGTGTGTTTGCCTCTCACTGCTCAGCCTTTGCTCCATGAGTAGCTGCTACCTTTAGTTCCTACACAGCTTGTTAGGAAGCAGGAAAACTCTGATTGCTTCCAGTTTGCCACGAAAGAATGGAAAGTATCCCCTGATAATCCTAAAGTGGTCTTAAAGTGTTGGCTTGCAAATATTCCTGCTCAAATCCAACTGCCCTCAACTGGGTTTATCAGCAGTGACTGCTCTGCCAGCCCGCTCTGCAGTGGGGATTTGGAAAAGAAAGCCCAAGTGTTTAAAATAAACCCTCTGGAAAGGTTTGGAATGGGCTCAGACACGGTGGGAATGCTCAGAAGCTTTAGAGCTGAAGGCAAGATTCTCACCGAACCCATTAGATCCTGGCTGGTGGAAATTGCTGTGGTCCTTAGCACCACTTGTGGTTCTGGAAAGTTCATTAAAATTAAGGCTTTGTCTAATTGAGCAGCTGATATCCATCTCTTTGTTTCAGTTTGTCCCCTATTCACCTGGCTTTAAACACAAGGTTTTGCTTGGAAGCTCTTGGTGATAATCTGAATATTTCTCCTCATGTCTCTGCCTGTATTTATCTGATCTTCCGCTAAATCCTTCAGGACTGAATCTCCTGAATCCATTATCCAGGCTGCACTTGTGGAATCCAATTCAATAATTCAATACTACTCCAAAAAAAAAAAAAAAAAAAAAAAAAAAAAAAATTAACCTGTTTTTAGAAGCTCAGTTCCTCATTCAGCTTTTTCCGTACAACCGACTGCAGCTGGGGATCATTTTTCATATTTCCCTATCAGTGTTTTATCAGTGCTTTCAGTTTGGGATGTTAATTGAACTGAATTAATTCTTACCAACACACTGGGAGGAAAATGATCAAAATTACGCCCAGAGTTTTAAAAACTCTGGTGCCTCTCTAATTATTGACATTTTTAATGGATTTTTTTTTTTTAGATACAATATTTGACCTCTAACCTACAAAGTGGGGGATTCATGTGAGACAAGAAAATATAATTTCATGATACAGCAGCAAAACGAGACTGATGTTTTATTAGAAGTGTTTGCACATGAAATGTGCTATGAAAGTTAATTTTATTACTAAATTGGTATACAAAGCTGAAAGGCCGAATCCCCAAAAGGGAGCTCAGCTGTCAATTCTTCAAGCACAATGCTACAACTAAAAATAAAAAATTCAATGTTCACATGAAATTTCTTGGCTTAAAGCGTGCAGAGCAGATTGTGCAGCTCCTCTTGCTCCTGAATACTAATTTTACGTGTAAACATTTCCTTATTCTGGGAGGGATTGCTCTTTGTTTGTCTCTCACAATCCCTGGAAAACTGGAAAACAGGAAATTATCTCTCTTACAAAGGGAGGCTGGAAATTAATAGATATGAAACTACAGATTAAAGAGTCTCAGAAGTAAATTGTGTGCCCAGTGCTGAGTTTCAGCATCCCTGTGCGAGTGATTCCTGCTCCCATGGCATTACTGTGCTTCCTGCAATCACTGAAAGTCCTGCAGCAAAGCTGATTTGGGGTGAATTGGGCCCATGGGGTAAAATATTGGAAGTTCATCTGTGTTGTGCATCAATCTAAAAATAAAAATGCCCTTGCAATGGGTGAGGCTTAACAAGGTGATGGCCAGGGCAGAAGTGGGAAAATCAGGCTTTAGCTAAGGCTGATCTCTTCCACCAACAGGTAAGAAAATGAAAATAAACTCGTTGTGTCTGAGATTTGGGGGACAGCAAAAATAGATTTTTATTAATTAAGTACCTCTAGCACAGTGCACTTCCCATGGAAAAGAGCTACAGTTTCCTCTTGGAATTATGAAGTGTCTGAGGCCAGGTTGGACAACGCTTGGAGCAACCTGGTCTAGTGGGAGATGTCCCTGCCCATGGCAAGGGGTGGAAAATTCGATTACATTTGGCACTCTGCACCTGCAAACCAAGTTTGCTTTAGTCCCTGGTTCCCAGTTTAGGTTTTCCTGCTGTATCACAGTCCAGGGGTACCCCTGGGCCATGAAGAGCCTTGTTTTCCTGTCACAGGAGTGCTGTGATTCCCAGCCAGGTGTGTGCACACTCCCTGCATTATTTATCCTTCCAGGAACGGCCATGGAAATCCCTGCAGCTTGTTGCTGCTTCAGGCTGAGACCCCATTTAGATTGGCACAGAAAGACTTCTTTTGGCTGTTTCCCTCTGCAAATAATCCCATCTTCTTGCAGACATTCCTTTATTAATTCAGCTGCTCCCCAAAGTCACCTTCTATGCTCTGCTGGTTGGGTTCTTTGCGATACAAAAAATAAACTTTAAAGCGTTGTGAGTTTATAACTGGTGGTTGGTTTGGTGTGGGTGCATTTGTGTAAAAGCAATGGTGCAGCACCCAGTGGAGTGGCCAGGACACTAAAAGTGTGTTAAATCCCAAAGCAGGGGAGCTGCTCTGTGTGCAAAGGAGTTTGGTGTTGGGCTTGATGATCTTGGAGGTCTTTTCCAGTTTAATGATTCCGTAATGATCTCATCCCCCACCTGCCAGCTCCACCCTTCTGCCTTGCCCTTGAACACCAACCTGGTATTGCAAAATTGGTTTTTCAGGTGGGATTTTGGGGCTTGAAGGGTGCAGAAAGACTTTGCTGAGCATACAGCCATTTTAAGAGATGAATTGAAGAGTCTCTTCCCCAGTTTTGAAAAGAATAATTCAGCTCCATAAATGTTTGGATTTTTCATCTGACCCTGAAGTCAGGGAAATCTTTCCTATGGCAGCGGAAAACAGGAGCAGGTGCTGCACATCCCAACATCATCCCAGCAGCAGAATGTTCTTCCCTGGTGTTTTAAGCTCTTCTCTGACAGCTTATCAGGCACCATGAGCTGAACATTTGAGCATTTTAAAGCGAGAGCTAATAGGAGAAACAGCATCTTTGCACGGTGTCATTAGGAGATGGCATTTCCAAAAGAGAGTCAAAGACTTATTAAAATTTGATGTGTGCTTCAGGAGCCTCTCGAAAGTGAATCATCCCCCCTTCCAGCCAGGCTTTGTGCTGACTCCCAGGCTGGCATCCCCCGATCCTCGGAATTTTGAGAGCTTTATGAATTCACGATTACAGGGTGTCAGGAATTCAAGGACCAGCTTGCCACGGAGCACGAGTTGGATGGGAACATTAAAAATTCCTGCCTGGAATTGTTCTGGCCCACCAGTAGGAGCAGACCTGCTGGTTGCTGGTGGAGTGGAAAGCAATTAGAGGAGAGGCTGCTGCTCAGAGCTCCTGCCGTAGCTGCTCGTGTTTGTCGCAGGTTGCAAACATGCTGAGAGCTGTTTATTTGAGCAGAGACTTACTAAAGGGAGTGATATTCATACATTTGGGTCACTGACAATTTTGTGTAGAGCTGTGAAGTGCTGCTGATTTTTTTTTTCCCTCCCTGGAAACGTGGGCTGTAGCAAAAACAAATTGCTGCAAACAGAAGCAGCTGCCAGAGAGGTCAAAGAGTAATTTCTGTGGCCAGATATGATCAACTGGTGTTGAGAAAGAGGTGGATAAGGAAGGAAATTGTGCAGTGCCTTTGTTTCCAGGAGAAGAGCTGATTAAGATGTCAGCTTGTTCTGCTTCCATCTTCATTTATTAAATTGTCAGCTTCTATCTGTCCCACGGGATCTCCCTGCAGTGAATCTTCTCTACAGAGGGAGATTTCTGGGGCTGGGTATGATATTTCAGAGTTCGCTTCCCATTGAAATTGTACTAATTTCAGGGGCTTAAAAATGGAGATAAAAAGCAGCACATTTGATCTCAGCTTTTGTTATTCATCACACAGGATTTTTTTGGCCAAAGCTTTGAGATCAATCCTTTGGTTTCACATTCCATCACTGTCATGTGTAAAACACATCTCTCAACTTTCAAGCGACTTTGGCTTCCCTTCAGGCAGCTCAGGCTGACTCAGAACCCTGAATGGAAGAAGTTTTGGTTGTCACTGGTGCCCTTCCTCCTTCTCCAGGCTGACCTGGACCCACTTTTTGCCAGGTGATGTTCCAGTGATGTTCCAAGCATCACCCCACTCCACCTTGCCCTAAATCAGCCTCGCTGTGTTCTCGTGGTGCATCCTGTGATCATTTTCCGTGTGGGAAGATTGTGCACAGATCAGAAATGTCTTATCAGACAACTACCAAACACCAAATCCCCGGGTCCTGCTGCACTACAAGTGTCAACAACAGCACTTGGCCTGAAGGAGAGATCCTTTGGCTTCCTTTTAGCTGACCTGCTTCTTCCTTCCAAGGTGAGATCACACCAAAAGTGTGTAAAGTCTAATGAAAACAGCACCTGGCTCTGTGAAAAGGTGGAAAAGCTCATTTAGTTGACTGAAAACTCTTCAGTTTGCAAACACCTTTATTGCACTCAACACAGGCCTCACACAGGCCCACCCTCTGGAAATAAAATCCTTAATTTGTGTTCCCTGCCCCATGGGACCTATTGGAACCTGACTGGTGCCAGAGGCTTCCCAGAGCTGCAGCAGAGCTTCTCAGAGCCGCCCCAGAGCGTGCTCAAAGTCACAGCATCCTTGAGCTTTCACTGCCTCCCTGTTATTATTGCTGCTGTTATTAGACTTTGTAATGCACTCAACTCCCAAGTGCTCCCTGCCATTGCTGAGATTACACAATCCTTCAAGGAATGTTAAAGACAGCTGTTTTGTGCATGCTCCAAAGGAACAGGGAGGGGGAGAAGCTGCTTTTTGCACTGCTGTGCAGTGCTGCTGTAGAGAACTGAAATGTAGGTGAAGGAGAAAAGACCTACAAGGTCTCCAATGTACAACAGGAGAAGGGAGGGGCGGCTCTTCCCAAAAAACCTGTCCTGCATGGCACAGCTGGGACTTGGACAGAGGTGGAGTGAGTTGTTGCTTTGGGTCAGTAACCAGGGTGGAGAGTCCAGAGCCACAGGAATGTGGCCAGAAAGGTCTCAAATGGTCAAGTGGTCCATGCTGGTCCCATCTCACCACAGAGCCACAAAACTCCACAGAATCAGAGAATCATTAAGGTCGGAAAAGAGCAAGATCAGAGTCCAAACATTTCTTGATAAATGCACTTCATTAACGGGGATGGAATAGAAGATGGTGGAGAAAAGAGAAGGAATAAAGTAAGAAATTGTTTTAGCTACAGGTTTTGGAAAGGAAGGAATGAAAGACTTTTATATTTGCAAAGCTCCTTTGCATTTTAGGAACGTGCTGTAACCAGAATTGTGTGGCAGGATATAGCATTGATAGTACTGTTAACATTTTTTAATTGATTTTTATTCTTAGGGACAGGGAGTTTATAACATCTGACACCCTGGCTGTCTCAAGCAGTACATCCCTAATTTTTTCCAGGAGTTTGCCTTGAGGCCGAGTGTGGACTTGGACAGGCTGGGATACTTTTCTTGAGTTTGGTTTTGGAAGAGATTTAACTGAGCAACATCTAAAATTTCTGTGTATTCACAAAGTCTAAAGGTTCAGATTATTTTCACAGCTCAATTATTCCAAGAAGAGTTGATGTGAACAGAAAAAAACAAAACCAAACCCCATCATAGAAACAGTCACCTAATGCAATATTAAAATAATTCTGTGAAACATTGAAGGCTGGAGAGCCACTCACTTAATTTTCTCTATTTGGGTGATTGATTTACACGTGGGGCTAATTAACACAGCACGAGGTGGGTGCCAGGAACTCATTGTGGGCTCAGGTGGGGCTTCCACTAGCCCAGGCTGGGGGTGACACTCAAAAGATCCTTCAAAGCCTCACTTGGTGGGTGGTGGAGGTGATGCAGCCAAGGACAGGACAACAGTGACCAGCCCTGCCTAGGGAGACCAGCCCTAAAATACTGCCCGAGAAGGAAGATAAGAAACCTGAGCCACAGGTAGGGAAAATCTGTCTAAATCAAGTTGTTTCTGCTGGGAAGGTTCGTGCTCCAGGAGGGGAATGGAGCAGCAGATGCTGGGCAGGAGCCACGTGGGGCTGGATGCAGGGAATGAGGGAAGCAGAACGAGCACAGCTGTTAAGTGATGGCCCATTTAGGGGAAGGAAGCTCTCAGGATGCTGCAGTGGGTAACATCAGGTAATTCAATCACCAAAAGTGACAATCAAGCCGAGCACAGTGAAACCCCCAGGCCACGAGGGCGGCTGTGGTGTAACTCCAGTGAAGGGCTGCTCTTATCGCATTTTCAGGGAATTCTGAGGGGCTGCTGTGGTGTAACTCCAGTGAAGGGCTGCTCTTATCCCATTTTCAGGGAATTCTGAGGGGCTGCTGTGGTGTAACTCCAGTGAAGGGCTGCTCTTATCCCATTTTCAGGGAATTCTGAGGGGCGGCTGTGGTGTAACTCCAGTGAAGGGCTGCTCTTATCCCATTTTTGGGGAATTCTGAGGGGCTACTGCTCCCTCCAGCCAGGATGGAGGGTTCTGGGTGGGACAGGGCACTGTGCTCAGGAGCCCTGGGATCCTCAAAAGCTCCTGGCTGAGGCACTTCAGGGGAGGATGTTACCAACCAGTTGGAATTATCCTTGTTTTTTGCATCCAGCTTTCCCAGAAACCTCAGGAAAAAGGCAGGCGAAGTGAATTATAATGGAGAATTAGGGATTTTCCTCAGTCCCAAACTTACCTGAGTGTTTTTGCTTTCCTCTTGACCAACCCGGTCCTTGGAATTTAGGCCTGAGAGCCACTATTTTATATATTTTATTTTACTCTGCTTTGTCAGAATAAACTGTGACATATCAAGGAGTTTGTGCAAGGAAGAAGTAAAATGAGGTTAAAAAAATGCTGCATTTAAGCTTAATTTTTTCCAGAAAGCTTCAGGAAGCTGAATGGTGAAGAGGGATCATGAACCAGGGGGGACTGGGTGGTGCTGATGGCAGATGAGAGAACACATCCCAATAAATAAATAAATGTGTGTTAAGGGGATCAAATGATTATTTATTGTGACACTTGGGCATTAAGAGAGGTAACAGGCGAAAAAAAGGGGAAGAAAAATTTCAGCTTTATAGCATGGGGAAAAAAACTTCTACCTTGGCAGAAATTTATTGGACTGTGGGACGGTTCTGCAAAGGAAGTGAGATCAACCTCCTGGTTTGGCAAGCTAAAACTGCACCAAGTAATGCTACAGTAAATTATTGTAGTAATTTACCAGTAATTAAAAGGGTAAAATAAGATTTAACCCTGCAAAGCCTTCAGCTTCAATGCTTGTGTCCATGGCACTTGGGGAAGGCTCTCCTATCCCTGATATTTGGCACATCCCATATGCCTCTTTTTATCCTGGGACTTGGAAAAGCTGGAAAAACGACATCTAATCAGTGAATCTTGGTGTCCATACAGGGTTTTCATGGATAGTAACAGTAATAATTCACCTTTCTTCACATAATCATTGATGTCATCATCATGTGCCATGATTTGTATTTTGGGTGCTTTGGACAAAATCTGATCAATGACAGGACATCTATAATTAATAAAATTATATAGAAAATCAAAATAACTCTATATTTAAATAATAGGAATAAAGAAAGATATTGTCAGCATTTTGTACATTAAGGATTAACCCACGCCCCCCAAAAAACCCCAACAAGAGGAAAAAAAACCCAAACCTACAAGAATAAACATCTTGTTCAGTTTAATTTAGCTCTGCTATCACTGAGTTTAGTGTGGCACAACAGGAGGAGCTTGGCCAGGACTGTGTGCACTTTACCAGGGTAGATTTTTTGAAGATGCAAACAGAAAAAAGGTCACAGTCTTGGCTTGAAAGTCAATTAACTCAGGGAGCAGAATGAGAGTTCATCCTAATCCACTAATGTGTTTCTCACTGGTCATTAATTCAGGTCTTGGAAGTGGCTTCAGGAGAGTAAATTACTCTTCTATAGGAAGAACCTACAAAATGTTTCCTTCGATTATGATGAATAAGTTATTGGTGTAGTTTTGTTTGACAAAACCATTATATAGTCCTGAAAAAATGGGATTTTTTTTGTTGTTTCTGTGAGTAGGTTCTGCAGAGCAAGGGAAGCAACAGGTAAAGAAGGATCTGGTCCATTTTTAAGCTGTGAACATTTAATTTAGTTGTGATAATCACTATAATCATTTACTACCTTCCAAAGCAGGTCAGTTGCTCAACTGAATGCATCTTAAATGTCTTAAAAGATATTTAGATTCTCCTTTCCTTTATGTTAAAGCAAACACTGTTGATGGCTGAAAGATTTCATGCTGAAATTAGGTATTTTGGCATGAAAATCCCTCTCAGACAATGTCCAGTGTTCCTGGTGTAAGGAGGAACTGAACAGGGTAAAACTCATGGGCAGAAGGTTTCACTTTCATTTAAAGGATCAGGGGATAAGGTGGGATAAGGATTTTTCTTACATAAGACAAAATATCAACAAATTTTTAGTAACAAATGGGATCCTTTACAGAAAAAATCTTGAAAGGAGCACAGAATAAAGGGCTGTGACTCAGCCACCCAGATCTACAAACCAAAAATTAACAACTTGCTTTTTATTAACTGCTGATGTTCTACTGAGTCCAGGGCTGACTTAGGCCACTAAAAAGATGTAATAATGACATGAAATGTCTGCAGAGAAATCAGATATTTCCACTACATGGTTTGCATGTTTTGACTTGAAGCAGGTATCCTATTTCACAAATATCAATCTAGTTTTTGGTAGACCAACCCATTTTTAAGTAGCAATCAATCCTGGAGTGCAATTGCAGGTGATGTAAAAGTAGAACGTAAGAGTTTCACTCTTCTCATGGTTCAGGGAAGGGGGAAATCCCAAACTGGACAGTTCTGAGCCCACCAGGCTGCAGGGAAGTTACGGAACCTCATGGAATTGTGGTGAGGGTGCAGAAAAGATGGAGCCAGTGCTGTGACAAGAGGTGACAGCCAGAGGTAGAGCTCAGGAATTTAAACTGGAATCATTCTAAGGATTTCTTTTTTTAATCATGAGTATGGTCAGATATGAGATGATGCTGTGGGCTCACCCCCTTATGAGGGGGTTAAGAATCTCCAGAGGAGCTGGAACACGTTTGTTTGGCAAATGCTGGTGGAATAAGTGAGATTGTTTTATTGGGCCTGACGTCTGAAGGCAATCAAAGAGAGAAAGGAACCAAACCCATCCCTCTGGCTCGCTGCCAAACAACCTGAATCCTGCCAGAGTGGGATAATAACACCAATTGGCTCATTGTCTTTTTTCAAAAGCCATTTCCATTCATTCTGTTCCCTAATTGATCCCTGAGCCAGCTTCCTATTGCTGTGTTTGGGCTGCGCAGCTGAATCCTGTGCTGCTCCCGCTTCCAGCTCGTGGTTGGAATCCCAGCCTGGAGGAGCTGGGAGTCAGAGCAGCCTGGAAAAGCACAACAGCAGGGTGATGGTTTTGTAAGCAGGGCTTTGCTAATGAGGGAACCCACAGCAAATTATGAGAGGGAGGACACAAGGTGAGGGCTGGAAGTGAGGTTCAAACAGGGATGATCCGAGGAGCGCCGCGGTGCACAGGATGGGGGTGAGGAACTGGGCAGAACTCCTCTTTCCTCTCCTAAAAGCTGCCTGCTGCTGTTTCAGAGGATGCTCAGACCTTCAGATCATCACCTTTTGCCCGAATCACAACTAATAAGAACAGCAAAATGTGTGATGAGGGATTCTGATTAGACCCCTCTTGTTTATGAAGATCGAGTATTAATTTTTGCAGCCTTCCCAACCTGAGATTTGATTCCACTTCTTGTGCTTTGCAGGACTAGATAGTTGTTCTTTAGATGTTGAGTAGAAAATAATTGTCTGGGTGTTGTTTGAAACTGCTGGCTGTATGAAATGACCAGGAACGACCCCTGGAGAGTCAGTTCAGGAAGGTTTGAATCACCCACTTTGAATCACCACCCTCTGCGTGACCTACAGAGATGAACAAGGCTTATCTTACATCCTAAATATTTACAGGAGAGACTAAACCATCACTAATGTCTTAACCTAACAGGTTTTGACACCGTGAAATTAAAGCTGGCTGTGAAATCAGGGTCACATGGCTGCTTAAACCCCACCAAACCCACTATTAAATGTTCCTGGACCCAGAATGGATGTTTTGGTCAAATTTGGCTTCAGGACTGGTAAATGCAACTCATAATTTATAGAAAAATTAATCTGAATCTGCTATTTCTCATAGAATTTTGCAGTGCTTGACTATCCCTACGTAGGTCTGATGCCTGTGCTCCCCTCCAATCTGCAAATAGCCATTTATAAATTTGGGCTATGGAATGACTCAGTTCATTATTAAAGGATACTGAGCCTCAGAGACTGCAGATAATTACTTTTGCATACTATTAAAACTGTTCGTAAAAACTGACATTATTTTAAGGCTCAATGAGAGATAGACGACTAAAATAGCATTAAAATTTTATTTTTTCCCCTCTCTGCAAATACAATGACATTTAAAATATGACATTTGGAAGGCAGAACCTCTAATATCCAATAATGCCAGCGTGTGTGGCCGTATTTCTTGCCTGGCTGCAGACAAATGGCTGTCAATGTCACCTTCAGCACCTGCCATCACTTATTAGCAGCTCTGAAATTCTGCTTGGGAAAGTTTTGTAGCATTTTATAGCCACCAGGAAAGTCAATTAATTTGGCTGTGCTGCAATTATTCCACCATTCCCTTTGATTTCCCGTTGACCAGAAATTTTCAGGCAAATACTGAAGGCCAATTAAGAAGTTGTAGGATTGACAGAAGTGCAGATCCCGTTCCTGTGGACTTGAGGCTCGGGGTTTGTTGTGTGTAACTTTGATTTCTTCATCTGCTTTATTTTTGCTCTCATTGCTGCCATCTGCATTGCACTTCAAGGAAATCCCTATTTCCTTAAAATTAGGGCTCTTCCTTTCAAATTTAGCACACATTTGGAAATACACGGAGGAATTTGGGAAGTGAGTGGATTCAGAGCCCAACCTTGCTGAGTTCTTTGTTTAAAATGACTTCTCCAAAATATCCAGCTGTAAAAATTTAGATTTTACTGCATTTAGAATATTTTTTCCTCCTTTCATCAGGCATCTGCAATCATGGAATGAGTGGATGTGGCACTTTCTGATGTGGTTTAGTGGGCAGGGTCGTATTTGATCGAAGGTTGCACTTGATGACTTTGAGGATCTTTTCCACCCTTAACAATTCCAAGATTCTCTAACCACACACCAGACCAAACTCTAAAACTTTATTTAGCAATTTTAGACCAAACTCTAAAATTTAGTTAGCATTACCTAGGCATTCATTCAATAAAATTGCTTAAGGAAGTTCAAGTTTTGTTGGGATTTCTTTGATTGGTTGGTTTGGGTTTTTTTGGGTATTTTGGGGTTTTTTTGGATTCTGACCACAATTATCCTGAGCTCTTGGGAAGTTCAGGCAATTCTTGACTTGGTTTCCAAAGCAATTTCTAAAAATCCTGTCAAGAACCTCACTGGAGAAACCGATTCTGCTCATTGCAACCTCTCCATCTTTTAGGAGCTGTTCCGTTCTCAGTGCACAAACTCGGACTAGAATACACTTTTCTGCATGAATTAGATCTAAATAAGATGTCAGATATTCTGTTCCTTTGTAGGTTTTCTGGAAAAAAAAACAAACCAAAGAACCATGAAGTCAGTAATGTTATTGTGCTGTTATTGTAGCGATCGATGAGAAATTAATACGAGGGTAAAATAAGGGATAGCAAAATGTGTTTGGGAACTGCAGAGATTTAGAATGCAGGAATTGAACATAAAGGAGAAAAAATAAAAATAACTGCTAAATATAGAAACTTGAGGCTAAATAAGGGAGGAATAAGGTCTGTTACTGAAAAGGTTACAAAAATTAGAAATGAGCTGAAGTTAAAAAGCAACAACAATGAAAGGCTTCAATTACCCTGGCAGAGAGTGGGCAAAGGGCACAGAAAGCCAAGAACCAGAAATTCCACTTTTCAAATGGAGTGACAACCACTTTAGAGCCATTTTTTCCTCTAAAGTGCCAAGTAATCTAAACTGAACTAACTAAACCAAGAGATTTCTTGTTCTAAAACTGTTGTGGGGAGTGGAAGAGAATTGCTTGGGGTTCTTGCAGCTTCTGAGATTCTTCTAAGTTTTGTAGAAATTCAAGTCTACAATAGAAATTAGTAATTTTTAATGTCACAGCCCTGAAAAGTTACTTTTTTTCCCCCCCCTAGAAAGTTAACCCTGTGTGAAGAAAGAGTAATAAAAATCACTGTTGTTCTTCAGGATGGAAAGGAAAGATGTTGAAAAATACTAGTACCAAAAAAAAGTTTAAAATCACACATAATTTTGGAAGTTGGGCAGGTCCTCAGTTTTGGGAGGAATCCCTGCACATGGCAGAGGAGTTGGAATTAGGTGAGTCTTTAAGATCCCTTCCAGCACAAACCATCCTATGATTCCATGATCAAAGGAACTGTGGCTTGGCTTTAGAAAAACAAGAGGCCCCATCCAACCTGCCCTTGAAATAAATGGAAAAGGAGCACCCATTCCTCCTCCAAAATGTCTCGTTTTGGAAAGCAAAATGAAAAAAACAAAAGGATCAGAAAAGGAAATTAAAAATCAAATTGCTTATGCTGAGAGTGTAACGAGGAAAGGGAACTGGAATGACTCATTTAAAAGCCAAAGACTCACTTCATGTTAGGGAGATCTAGCAGGAATTCTGGCATGGCTGGGATGATAAAATCAATAGAGAGAACCTATTTAAGATGAAACAACTGGATGAGGAAAAGGTAAGAAGAGCAGCATTTTATAATAAAATTGGTATTGGTTCTTTTCTACCTCAGGAGTAATGGATCTTCAATGCTTACGGATCAGAGGCCTCAAAGGAAAACCCAAAATTTGTGTAGCAGGTCCTGAGACCTGAATTATCTGGATATTATCTTTACACCAGAGAAAATCTTCCAGTTGGCCACTGTAATCCAAATGTTGTTTACATTCAGCTCATGCTTTTAAAAAAATAAAACCAAAATTGATGCAACTGCGCAAGACGCTGAGTAGTGAATCTGACCTTTCCTCAGGAAGCAGAATGTGAATCACAGAACCTCAGACTCATTCCCACGACACAGATTATTCAAACAACATTCATTTTAAGCTATTCCAGAAATGAAACTCCTAAAAAACACCTAAATAATATGAATATTTTTTAATACCCACAGCAAAGGCTGTGCAGACCTTGTTCTACGGCAGGAAAGTGTTCCAACCTCCTGGAGTTTGGGTTTTCACCAAGCTGTCCAACAGAGTTAAGTGCCTGTGGTTCAGAGAGGGAATTCTTAAGAGACAAGTGGAAGATAAAAATTTCCGGGCTAGGATTTCCAGTGAATAGCAAATGGATTTGGGGACTGGATACGACAGGGCAGGGTGCTGGTCTCCATCTGCACTGACTGACCCAAACTAGATCAGAAATCAGTGGGCAGTCAAGAGTGAATCACAGTGGATGTACCTGATAAACTGAGTCCCTGACAGGCAGAGAGGGGAGAGGGCTCAGCTCTGAAGTGCTAAAAGGACACTGGGAAGGAGGGAGATCATCACATGGAGCCTGTTCTGAGGAGCTGGGCTGAAATCAGCCTGATGACAGGATCAGCGTTCCTGGCAAAGGAATTACGCACATTTCAGACCTTGTATGGCTGAATGCTGCTTATTTTTGACTGATTTGCAGTTGTGTTCATTCTCTAATCTAGGTTTTAAGGACATTCCAGGCAGTGTCCGAGCCATCACCAGCTGGGCACTCCTGAAGCAGGAGCAGCAGTGGGATCCATCCAGGAGCTCCAGGGGCAAATCCCATGGAAGAAACACCACTGCTCCTATGAGATGACAGCATTCACTCCATGGATTGACCACATTCCCCTTCCTCTGGGCCTGCTCCATCCCTCTGGATCCAGTGGCACCACACGCTACGGCCTGGTTTGACAAGTGTTCAATTACTGTTAAACACTTCTCTAAAAGCTTGGATTATCTCAAAACTTCCCTCAGATGGGGTCCTATCCATCAAATCTTCTGCTATTCCCAATCCCTGTAGCCCCTGCCACACAAATCCAATAGGATCAGCCTGCTGCAAAGCTCCCAGGGAGGAATTCCTATTCACCAGGAGCAAACAGGCTGGATTCTTTTAGTGCTGTTGTCAATAGGTGGCAATAATCTCCTTCACTGCAGCTCCCTAATTAGTGTTTACACTTTTCCACCGCCCCAGTTGGAAATTTTCTCCGAGTCTCCAGTTATTTATATCTGCAAAGTTCTGCATTTCCCCCATTATAATTTTTCATGTCACCACAGGCCAGTGATGGGGGAGACCTGGCATAACATTGCTTTATTGAAGTCGACACTTTGCCTTGGATTGAAGGAGTTTTCATCAGCTGCATTTGCAGCCAAAAGTCATTAACATTCCACTTCTGTCTTGCCATCAACTAATGTGCTCCCAACTATTTGCAGAAAATCAGATTTATAAACTGGTCAGAGAGCTCTGAGGAAGGGGATGTGTCGCTGCAGGTTCGTGGGGCTGCTGTTGAGGTATTCAGAGCGTGGCGGAGTCGCAGCAGCATCGCCAGGGACATGCAGGATTTGCTTCCACAAGAGCTGTCACCGTTCCCCTCTCTGCTCCTGATTTATCTGCCTAAATCCCAAGCCTTTAAAAACACGTTTTTCTCCTGCTTTATCAGAAAGGGGTGATGACTTTAAGGCTTCTTTCAAATTTGTCACCGTTGAAGTTCATGGAGTGAAAACGCATCTTTTGATTTGTTGAATGTGTTCGAACCCCCTCACACCAAACACGAGTCTGAAAATCATTCAGGCAAATATCAGAATGAACCGGGGTGGCCACTGCCAAGTGCTTTTTGCACTGGTTAATCTGCTTTTCCTCAGGCTGGGTTTTTTAATCCCTTAAAAGATGAGAACATGATTTTCCTGCCATTTTTGTCCTGTTTCATCTTGACAGCCGTGGCTGTGCAATATTAGCAGTTACTCATGAAACACTTCCCTACGCAGGGTTTGGGAGCATTTTAATGTCACATTTACATCTCACTCACAAAGGTTCAGCTGCCAAAGTTGGTACACAACAGTCACCAATATTTTCCTGAAGTTTTTTTGATATGAAAAACCAGGATGTTGCTCACACTCCACAGGAATATATATTTGTATTATAGAACCATGGAATGGTTTAGATTGGAAAAACCCTCTGAGATCATCAACAGTTGAGGCCATAAATATATGAATATAAATATAAAGAGAATAAAGTTACCTTGAGATCTGGGATCCTGAAATTTGGGAGTGGGGACCAAGGCCAAGGTGCCGTTAAAAAATACAAATCACACTGGCTGTAGTTCTCAGGTTTTATTAATTTTACTTAATTTTGCTGAGATATTTCCAGAGAAAGCCTAAAAAACCCCCAAACTTCTCCCTGAGTATCACCATAGCAAGGTAAAAGGATTTCTTTTTATTCTATATTTTATTTATTAAATGAACAAAAAAGATCTCCTCCGTGACATTATCAGATAAATCATTCTTCTTTATAAATCAATCAATTTTCACCCAACTTTTGCATTGAAGGCAAAAAAAACCCCATCAAATTTCTGCAAACTGGAAATGTTTTTTAGAGTTTTAACCTGGGCTCTTTGGAAGCACAGAGTGGGGACAAAGGTTTGTGCCACGTGAGGAAAAGTGGTGACAATCCCTTTATTTTCCTTTGTGTCCTCTTTCCTCATTGAAATGTAAAATTAAAGAAAAAACAATGAAACCCACACCTGACATTGCTGGAAATCAATTAGAATTGGTATTTTTTTATTGACTAGGAAGTGGACAAATATATTAAGAAAAGAGTTCCCTCAGGGCTGTTTCTCTTTCTTATTTCCTGCTCATGATGATTTAATTTTTATATCACTGATGTGAACCTGGCAGGGCAAAAAAATGCCTGGTCTTGATCTCTACAGCCTAGAAATGATTCCTATTCTATCAAATTCCCTCAAGGAAGGGAAGATGCAAGGATGTAATAGAATTCCTTGAGAGCCTGTATCTGAGATATTTTATTAGAATACCCCACCTGCCTGTTTTATAATGTGCGATTCCTCGTCCTCATTTCCCATTGAACTCCCAGCTTGGAAAGCAAATGGAATTAATTCCACCAGTTCCTTAAATACCACACACTTATGATCCTCCTGCAAACTTCCTCCTCTTCCCAACTGAGCAGTGGCTGTGGGGTGGAAGGAGCCAACAAGTGATGCTCCAAAACCTCGTTCTCCTCCATCCACCCATCCTCTGCTCCCTTCCTTCCTTTACCTGAAACCCCGAACCTGGAATTATTTTCACAAGAGCAGCATTTCCCAATAAATTTATTTAGGGAGAGAGCCATTATACCTAAAAATATTTCATCATTCTTATAATTTATCCTTAAGATCTGTAATAATCATGATGAATTTTTAAAATTATTATTATTATTATTTAGGGAAATATTACTTTTATCAGGGAAAATACAACAGATTCTTAAATATTTTGAAGCCCACTGCATGAAACCTGGAGTCCCACATTCCCAAACCCTCTGATTTTCCCACGTGCTACCGAGGGAGATCTTTATCCATCAATATTATCCTGCCAGACTGAGTTTGTGCAAACTTTTTGGTATTGATCCCTTCTGCTTCCATCACATCTGCTCAGGCAGATCGCTGCTGGGCTGGGCACTGCCGGAATGCTGATGAGGGAGGGCTGTTTGTGGGGACACTGATGGGGAATGACAATGAACTCCTTTGGAAACTCCTGCCTGGAGAATTCCAGCTCCAGGGAAGCCAAGGTTAAATGCAGGTAAGAGGATGGGGCAATAAATCTGATGGTGCTGAGGGCATCTGGGGCTTGTGGTCGTTGTTTTCCAGAGGAGGAGTCTAAGCCTGGATATTTAGGGCTGGATCCAAAGGAGTGGGTGACTCCTTGCTTTCCCAGATTTGGGAGAGAAAGGAGTTTCCCACAGACCCCCAATCCCTCTCCAAGAGGTGCCAGGAGCCCCTTTTGCCACCAACTTTGCTACAAACTCCAGAAAAATTCTCTTGTTTCCATGGTAATGCAGCTGAGTGGAGATTTTCAGGATTTGGCTGGCAGATTTAGGTGTGCGAATTCTGCCTAAATCCATTTCAGACTTCAGGGCCAAAAATAAGAATTTTAAAAGCACCAAAAGTCCAAACATCCCGGGAGCTGCTTTGTTTTGCACTTCCCAGAAGAGTTTGGGCTGGGAGGGACCTTTACAGATCATCTAATCCTCATGGCAGGGACACCTTCCACTGTCCCAGGCTATTCCAACCCCATCCAACCTGGCCTTGAACACTGCCAGGGGTGAGGAATCCACAGCTTCTCTGGGCATCCTGTGCCAGGGCCTCCACACCCTCACAGGGAAGAATTTATTCTTAATATCCAATCTAAATCAACTTAAATCTAAAGAATTAATTCTTATTTCCTGCTTTCTTTCCTCTTGAAAAAAAAAAAAAAGAGTATTTGGACAGATTGGAGCCAAGATTTTGCTCCTCTCTGAAATCATAATTTGGAAAAAAATCCTGTTTATTTACAACAGAGTAAAAAAAAATAAAAACTGCTTGTAGTTCCTTTTTTTTAAAACTTGAGGTCTTTCCACGTGGGTCTAAACATCCCTGAAGGTGCCAAATTAACACAGCTGTGGAAGAAGAACAGTTTTGCTGTTCTCTTGCTCACAATAAGTGGTGGGAAGTGGAAGAGTTCTGTACAAATGTGGAGGTAATTACATGGAAAACAGGAGCCCAGGACAAATGGAATAACAAAGGCAGCAGCAATTAAGACTTGAAAAAGGACATAAAGAGATGAGTATTGGTGCAAGAGGTTTGAAGTTTTAGATAAACAGGAATGATTTCAGGAAGAGCAGAGACAGCATGGTGGAACAGAATGGGAATACAGTGGGGAAAGGAGAACGCAGTGAATGAATGAATGAATGTTAATTACAAATTGTGGAGCAGCAGCACAGCAAATATGGACAGCTTGGTACATCCAGAGAGATTTCCACAACCTGTTGTGCTCCCCAGCCAAAACAGGAACCATTTCCCACACACTCACACCTCAGCAGGAGAGAAATGGGGCAGCCTGGCGCAGAGTCAGCGTTCATTGCTGGTGCTGCTCCTTAACCCCAGTAAAGAAATGCCCCCAGGCTGGGATTCCTGTGGCACACAGAAATGGGTTTGGCTCCCTCAGTGCTCTGCAGCCTGCACAGAACCCGTGGAGCTGTCAGGTGAAATAAATAAATAAACTGTGACTGTTCTTCAGAGGAGCAACACTCCTGGAGCCGAAGGACAAAAGCACCAGAAACTGGACAGGTTTATTTAATGAGACCCACCTCGTGTGTCTTGATGTCATCAGGCACTGGGAATCTCGTGTGCTGTGTGGCGTGCAGGGATTTAAATGCTGCTCAGCAAACTCTGAAAAGTGTGGAGCTGGAATAAAGAAAAACAAACAAACCTGAGCTTCATCCTTTCTTCATTGCCATTTATCTTGGAAGGAGCAGATCCAGCTCTGGATGTGCTCCCACAGCGTGTGTTCTCCAGTCAAACCTGCACTGACCCAGCTGGGGTAACACATTTGGGAGTGAAACTCTACTTTTTATTCCCCCCCTTGCTGAAACCATTGTTTTGAGGCTGAGCATGGGGACTGTGGAAGTCCCAGGGCCTGTTGCCAGGCTGGCTCCGAGCCCAGGCCGTGCGTGGAGGTGCCGATCCATTTGGTCCCTTTGCAAATGTCCCTGTTCTGAAACCATAGCTGAAGACTTCAGCAAGGGGGAAACGTGTTGTGCTGGCTGTGGCAAAGGAAACAATTGGCTTTTACAGGTTTTGGGGCTGGAAATGTCGGTGTTTAGTGGTTCTGATGTCAAAACTTGCACAAAAAGCAAATTCGACCTAAAAATTTGCTGCTTTTCCTACCCAGGGAATGGGACCTAATGGATGGAAAACTGGGCTTGTTAGCCCTGGTAAAAGGGGCATTTCTACCAGGGCCAAGGATGGGAGGCTCCAGGATGGGCATGTTTGGATGTCTGGGATATTTAGACACATTCCGGCCAGCAGGCTGGGCGTAGGTTCACGGTGTTCATAGAAGTCCCAGAATGGTTTGGGCTGGGAGGGACCTTAAAGCCCATCCAGTGCCACCCCTGCCATGGGCAGGGACACCTCCCACTGTCCCAGGCTGCTCCAAGCCCCAATGTCCAGCCTGGCCTTGGGCACTGCCAGGGATCCAGGGGCAGCCCCAGCTGCTCTGGGCACCCTGTGCCAGGGCCTGCCCACCCTCCCAGGGAAAAATTCCTTCCCAGTATCCCATCTAATCACTTCCAGTTCTGCTCATTCATCATTACCAATCATCTTTCTAACGCCTAATCTGAACAATTTAATTTTTCTCAACTCCAGGCACCCATCACTGGTCCTGCTGGAGGTGACCTGGAGCAGATGTCCCCAATCGACCCACAGGCTTGTAATTAATATTTTAACAAAGCAGATCCAGGAACTCTATCCTTGGGCAGCTTGAAATGGTTGGAGGAGGGAAAACACTCAGGTGGAAGCAGCTGCTGGGGTTTTAAAAGCAGGAAGAGCAGCAGGACCAAAGGTTTGGGGTATGGGTTGGGTGTTTCCTTGTCTCAGAGGAAGGAAAGTGCTTCCTGCTAGGAGTGAGGAATCCCAGTGTTTATTTTCTCTTCTTCAGCCCATCCAACTGCTGCAACCAAGGAAAGAAGTCTTCTGTCCATTATCCAAGAGGTAAGACTTGTCCAAGGATGCTCTTTACCAGTTCTATATAGCTTACATTGGAAAATATTAGAAAAAATATCAGAAAATATAAGAAAAATTTTCTTTTTTACTTAATTTTCCTCTTCATCTAAAGGGGGTATAAATAACCCACTAAAGTTTGGGGTTTTTGTTGTTTGGTTGGTTTTTTTTTTTAGCTATTGCAAATTTTGACTTCTTAAAACTCCTGCTTTTATGATGTTTGTCTGTTGGAGAGCTGATGTTAGGAATCTGATTTAACACATAAATTGTCTTCCAAGTGGTTTTTTTCAGGCTTTGAAAAATCAAAAATCAAATCCGCCCCTTTTTTTTTTTTTTTGACATATTTAATTTGTCCTCGTCTCTTGTCAGGCTTACCAATATTTAATTCTCAGAGTCTTAAATAATTTCAGGGTGCAACTTCTGCCTCTAAGTAAACAAGAGCACAGCAAGCTCCCAGAATGAGAGAGGCAATGAGTAATTACCAGCCAAGGCAGATGCTGCATTTGATTCCTCAAGCATTTTCTCCAGCAAGAAAATGCTCATTTTTTTCTTGCCGAGGCACGAGGCCCCAGAACTCTGCTGCTTTGAGATTGCACAGCTCTAAAGGTGCTGGGTTTGTCCTTTTCTCTCCTCCTTTTGACTCTGGCTGCAGGAGCAGAAGAAGGATGTTCTAATTATCTCGTTCCAACCACACCTCCTTGGTAAGGGACAAAGGAAAGAGGCTCCAAAGGCTGCTGAGGATGGGGTGAGCTGGGCAGAACAAACCCCAAAAGCAGCGAATTCACCCTCTTTAGGGTCCATCAGCAGGACCCCCTGGAGCTGGAGCACTCTAAGCAATCCCAAGGAGATTGTTTATCCCAGCACTTGTTTGGAAGGTGCCTCGTTCTGAAGATAAATTCACGATTATTCAGCTGGGCTGGTTTGTGTGACTGACATCCACGTGAGTTCCTAAATTGGTCAGACCCATTTATGTGCTGTAACAAAAAAGAATTCTGTGGGATAGACATCGCTCTTGTAGCTATGCTTAAGCTGTGTTCATTTATTTCTTTTCCTCAGGAGGCAGTAATGCAGCTTTCTTTATATTTCTGTGCACAGTGAAAGAATTTTAAAACCACACAATTTTACCAACTAATCAAAAATGTGGTTTTTTGGTTTTTTTTTACTTTGAACTGTTCAAGGAAAATATTGGCTAAACAAAATGCTGCCTCTTGCCACGTTGTTTATTAGGAGTTTGTGGCCTTCAGTAGAAGAGTGCTGTGTTAAATTAATTCTCCTCAAAACTTTGAGCTGCTCCGTGTGAGGGGGGTAATGACCAGCTCTGCTACAGTCAGAGCCGTGTGATGGATGGGCTGCTCTCCAACATTTCCTGGGAATGAGCAGTGAAAGCTGCCAGCCCTGGAATCCCAACAAGGAGCAGGAACACAGAGTTGGTAATTCACACTTTGTTGGGCGCTGCCTTTCCCAGGACATCACCGCTC